>NC_068949.1:11073579-11381477 GCF_026419915.1 Harpia harpyja
TCCTTGTCCCACAAGGAAGGTCGCAGCCCTGAAAGCTGGTGCTGCTCTTCACCTTCTCTTGGCACCTTATCAACAGGCACAACAGCAGTGGGGATCTGTGCTTTCCTAGAGAGAGCACATCTCATGGTGCTCGTCCTCGGCAGAGCCTATTTCCGAAAAGGGAAACGTCCGACTCCTTCTCCCACAAGGAAGGTCGCAGCCCTGAAAGCTGGTGCTGCTCTTCACCTTCTCTTCGTGCACTATCTACATTCACAAAAAGCACTGGGGATCTCTGCTTTCCTAGAGACAGCACATCTCATGGTGCTTGTCCTTGACAGAGCCTCTTTCCGAAAAAGCAAACGTCCCACTCCTTCTCCTACAAGGAAGGTCGCAGCCGTGAAAGCTGGTGCTGCTCTTCACCTTCTCTTGGTGCACTATCTACAGGCACAAAAGCACTGGGGATCTGTGCTTTCCTAGAGACAGCACATCTCATGGTGCTTGTCCTCGGCAGAGCCTCTTCCCGAAAAGGCAAACGTCCGACTCCGACTCCCACAAGGCAGGTCGCAGCCCTGAAAGCTCGTGCTGCTCTTCACCTTCTCTTGTTTCACTATCTACAGGCACAAAAACAGAGGGGATCTGTGGCTTCCTAGAGACAGCACATCTCATGGTGCTCGTCCTCGGCAGAGCCTCTTCCCAAAAAGGCAAACGTCCGACTCCTGCTCCCACAAGGCAGGTCGCAGCCCTTGAAGCACTTGCGGGTCTTCACCTTCTCTAGGTGCCCTATCTACAGGCACAACAGCACTGGGGATCTGTGCTTTCCTAGAGACAGCACATCTCATGGTGCTTGTCCTTGACAGAGCCTCTCCCCGAAAAGGCAAACGTCCGACTCCTTCTCCCACAAGGAAGGTCGCAGCCCTGAAAGCTGGTGCTGCTCTTCACCTTCTCTTCGTGCACTATCTACAGGAACAACAGCAGTGGGGATCTGTGGTTTCCTAGAGACAACACATCTCATGGTGCTCGTCCTCGGCAGAGCCTCTTCCCGAAAAGGCAAACGTCCGACTCCTTCTCCCACAAGGAAGGTCGCAGCCCTGAAAGCTGGTGCTGCTCTTCACCTTCTCTTGGCACCTTATCAACAGGCACAACAGCAGTGGGGATCTGTGCTTTCCTAGAGACAGCACATCTCATGGTGCTCGTCCTCGGCAGAGCCTCTTTCCGAAAAGGGAAACGTCCGACTCCTTCTCCCACAAGGCAGGTCGCAGCCCTTGAAGCACTTGCGGGTCTTCACCTTCTCTTGGTGCCCTATCTACAGGCACAACAACACTGAGGATCTCTGCTTTCCTAGAGACAGCACATCTCATGGTGCTCGTCCTCGGCAAAGCCTCTCCCCGAAAAGGCAAACGTCCGACTCCTTCTCCCACAAGGAAGGTCGCAGCCCTGAAAGCTGGTGCTGCTCTTCACCTTCTCTTGGCACCTTATCAACAGGCACAACAGCAGTGGGGATCTGTGCTTTCCTAGAGACAGCACATCTCATGGTGCTCGTCCTCCGCAGAGCCTATTTCCGAAAAGGCAAACGTCCGACTCCTTCTCCCACAAGGAAGGTTGCAGCCCTGAAAGCTGGTGCTGCTCTTCACCTTCTCTTCGTGCACAATCTACAGGCACAACAGCACTGGGGATCTGTGCTTTCCTAGAGACAGCACATCTCATGGTGCTTGTCCTCGGCAGAGCCTATTTCCGAAAAAGCAAACGTCCGACTCCTTCTCCCACAAGGAAGGTCGCAGCCCTGAAAGCTGGTGCTGCTCTTCACCTTCTCTTGGTGCACTATCTACAGGCACAAAAACAGAGGGGATCTGTGGCTTCCTAGAGACAGCACATCTCATGGTGCTTGTCCTCGGCAGAGCCTATTTCCGAAAAGGCAAACGTCCGACTCCTTCTCCCACAAGGCAGGTCGCAGCCCTTGAAGCACTTGCGGGTCTTCACCTTCTCTTGGTGCCCTATCTACAGGCACAACAGCTCTGAGGATCTTTGCTTTCCTAGAGACAGCACCTCTCCTGGTGCTCGTCCTGGGAAGAACCTATTTCCGAAAAAGCAAACGTCCGACTCCTTCTCCCACAAGGAAGGTCGCAGCCCTGAAAGCTGGTGCTGCTCTTCACCTTCTCTTGGTGCACTATCTACAGGCACAACAGCAGTGGGGATCTGTGCTTTCCTAGAGACAGCACATCTCATGGTGCTCGTCCTCGGCAGAGCCTCTTTCCGAAAAGGCAAACGTCCGACTCCTTCTCCCACAAGGAAGGTCGCAGCCCTGAAAGCTGGTGCTGCTCTTCACCTTCTCTTGGTTCACAATCTACAGGCACAAAAACAGAGGGGATCTGTGGCTTCCTAGAGACAGCACATCTCATGGTGCTCGTCCTCGGCAGAGCCTCTTTCCGAAAAGGCAAATGTCCGACTCCTTCTCCCACAAGGAAGGTCGCAGCCCTGAAAGCTGGTGCTGCTCTTCACCTTCTCTTCGTGCACTATCTACAGGCACAACAGCAGTGGGGATCTGTGGTTTCCTAAAGACAACACATCTCATGGTGCTCATCCTCGGCAGAGCCTCTTCCCGAAAATGCAAACGTCCGACTCCTTCTCCCACAAGGAAGGGCGCAGCCCTGAAAGCTGGTGCTGCTCTTCACCTTCTCTTGGCACCTTATCAACAGGCACAACGGCAGTGGGGATCTGTGCTTTCCTAGAGAGAGCACATCTCATGGTGCTCGTCCTCGGCAGAGCCTCTTTCCGAAAAGGGAAATGTCCGACTCCTTCTCCTACAAGGCAGGTCGCAGCCCTTGAAGCACTTGCGGGTCTTCACCTTCTCTTGGTGCCCTATCTACAGGCACAACAGCAGTGAGGATCTGTGCTTTCCTAGAGACAGCACATCTCATGGTGCTCGTCCTCGGCAGAGCCTCTTCCCGAAAAGGCAAACGTCCGACACCCACTCCCACATGGAAGGGCGCAGCCCTGAAAGCTCGTGCTGCTCTTCACCTTCTCTTGGTTCACTATCTACAGGCACAAAAACAGAGGGGATCTGTGGCTTCCTAGAGCCAGCACATCTCATGGTGCTCGTCCTCGGCAGAGCCTCTTCCCAAAAAGGCAAACATCCCACTCCTTCTCCCACAAGGCAGGTCTCAGCCCTTGAAGCACTTGCGGGTCTTCACCTTCTCTTGGTGCCCTATCTACAGGCAGAACAGCACTGAGGATCTCTGCGTTCCTAGAGACAGCACATCTCATGGTGCTTGTCCTTGGCAGAGCCTCTTTCCGAAAAAGCAAACGTCCGACTCCTTCTCCCACAAGGAAGGTCGCAGCCCTGAAAGCTGGTGCTGCTCTTCACCTTCTCTTGGTGCACTATCTACAGGCACAACAGCACTGGGGATCTGTGCTTTCCTAGAGACAGCACATTTCATGGTGCTTGTCCTCGGCAGAGCCTCTTTCCGATAAAGCAAACGTCCGACTCCTTCTCCCACAAGGAAGGTCGCAGTCCTGAAAGCTGGTGCTGCTCTTCACCTTCTCTTCGTGCACTATCTACAGGCACAAAAGCACTGGGGATCTGTGGTTTCCTAGAGACAGCACATCTCCTGGTGCTTGTCCTCGGCAGAGCCTCTTTCCGAAAAGGCAAACGTCCGACTCCTTGTCCCACAAGGAAGGTCGCAGCCCTGAAAGCTGGTGCTGCTCTTCACCTTCTCTTGGCACCTTATCAACAGGCACAACAGCAGTGGGGATCTGTGCTTTCCTAGAGAGAGCACATCTCATGGTGCTCGTCCTCGGCAGAGCCTCTTTCCGAAAAGGCAAACGTACGACTCCTTCTCCCACAAGGAAGGTCGCAGCCCTTGAAGCACTTGCGGGTCTTCACCTTCTCTTGGTGCCCTATCTACAGGCACAACAGCACTGAGGATCTCTGCTTTCCTAGAGACAGCACATCTCCTGGTGCTCCTCCTCGGCAGAGCCTCTTTCCGATAAAGCAAACGTCCGACTCCTTCTCCCACAAGGAAGGGCGCCGCCCTGAAAGCTGGTGCTGCTCTTCACCTTCTCTTGGTGCCCTATCTACAGGCACAACAGCACTGGGGATCTGTGCTTTCCTAGAGACAGCACATCTCATGGTGCTCGTCCAAGGCAGAGCCTATTTCCGAAAAGGCAAACGTCCGACTCCTTCTCCCACAAGGAAGGTCGCAGCCCTGAAAGCTGGTGCTGCTCTTCACCTTCTCTTCGTGCACTATCTACATTCACAAAAAGCACTGGGGATCTCTGCTTTCCTAGAGACAGCACATCTCATGGTGCTTGTCCTTGACAGAGCCTCTTTCCGAAAAAGCAAACGTCCCACTCCTTCTCCCACAAGGAAGGTCGCAGCCCTTGAAGCACTTGTGGGTCTTCACCTTCTCTTGGTGCCCTATCTACAGGCACAACAGCACTGGGGATCTGTGCTTTCCTAGAGACAGCACATCTCATGGTGCTCGTCCTCGGCTGAGCCTCTTTCCGGAAAGGCAAACGTCCGACTCCTTCTCCCACAAGGAAGGTCGCAGCCCTGAAAGCTGGTGCTGCTCTTCACCTTCTCGTGGTGCACTATTTACAGGCACAACAGCAGTGGGGATCTCTGCTTTCCTAGAGACAGCACATCTCATGGTGCTCGTCCTCGGCAGAGCCTCTTCCCGAAAAGGCAAACGTCCGACACCCACTCCCACAAGGCAGGTCGCAGCCCTTGAAGCACTTGCGGGTCTTCTACAGGCACAACAGCACTGAGGATCTGTGCTTTCCTAGAGACAGCACATCTCATGGTGCTTGTCCTTGACAGAGCCTCTTTCCGATAAAGCAAACGTCCGACTCCTTCTCCCACAAGGAAGGGCGCCGCCCTGAAAGCTGGTGCTGCTCTTCACTTTCCCTTGGCACCTTATCTATAGGCACAACAGCACTGGGGATCTGTGCTTTCCTAGAGACAGCACATCTCATGGTGCTCGTCCTCGGCAGAGCCTCTCCCCGAAAAGGCAAACGTCCGACTCCTTCTCCCACAAGGAAGGTCGCAGCCCTGAAAGCTGGTGCTACTCTTCACCTTCTCTTGGTACCTTATCTACAGGCACAACAGCACTGGGGATCTGTGCTTTCCTAGAGACAGCACATCTCATGGTGCTCGTCCTCGGCAGAGCCTCTTTCCGAAAAGGCAAACGTCCGACTACTTCTCCCACAAGGCAGGTCGCAGCCCTTGAAGCACTTGCGGGTCTTCACCTTCTCTTGGTGCCCTATCAACAGGCAGAACAGCACTGAGGATCTCTGCGTTCCTAGAGACAGCACATCTCATGGTGCTTGTCCTTGGCAGAGCCTCTTTCCGAAAAAGCAAACGTCCGACTCCTTCTCCCACAAGGAAGGTCGCAGCCCTTGAAGCTGGTGCTGCTCTTCACCTTCTCTTGGTGCACTATCTACAGGCACAACAGCACTGGGGATCTGTGCTTTCCTAGAGACAGCACATCTCATGGTGCTTGTCCTCGGCAGAGCCTCTTTCCGATAAAGCAAACGTCCGACTCCTTCTCCCACAAGGAAGGTCGCAGTCCTGAAAGCTGGTGCTGCTCTTCACCTTCTCTTCGTGCACTATCTACAGGCACAAAAGCACTGGGGATCTGTGGTTTCCTAGAGACAGCACATCTCATGGTGCTCGTCCTCAGCAGAACCTCTTTCCGAAAAGGCAAACGTCCGACTACTTCTCCTACAAGGAAGGTCGCAGCCCTGAAAGCTGGTGCTGCTCTTCACCTTCTCTTGGTGCCCTATCTAGAGGCACAACAGCACTGAGGATCTCTGCTTTCCTAGAGACAGCACATCTCATGGTGCTCGTCCTGGGAAGAGCCTATTTCCGAAAAGGCAAACGTCCGACTCCTTCTCCCACAAGGAAGGTCGCAGCCCTGAAAGCTGGTGCTGCTCTTCACCTTCTCTTCGTGCACTATCTACATTCACAAAAAGCACTGGGGATCTCTGCTTTCCTAGAGACAGCACATCTCATGGTGCTTGTCCTTGACAGAGCCTCTTTCCGAAAAAGCAAACGTCCCACTCCTTCTCCTACAAGGAAGGTCGCAGCCGTGAAAGCTGGTGCTGCTCTTCACCTTCTCTTGGTGCACTATCTACAGGCACAAAAGCACTGAGGATCTGTGCTTTCCTAGAGACAGCACATCTCATGGTGCTTGTCCTCGGCAGAGCCTCTTCCCGAAAAAGCAAACGTCCGACTCCTTCTCCCACAAGGAAGGTCGCAGCCCTTGAAGCACTTGTGGGTCTTCACCTTCTCTTGGTGCCCTATCTACAGGCACAACAGCAGTGGGGATCTCTGCTTTCCTAGAGACAGCACATCTCATGGTGCTTGTCCTCGGCAGAGCCTATTTCCGAAAAGGCAAACGTCCGACTCCTTCTCCCACAAGGCAGGTCGCAGCCCTTGAAGCACTTGCGGGTCTTCACCTTCTCTAGGTGCCCTATCTACAGGCAAAACAGCACTGGGGATCTGTGCTTTCCTAGAGACAGCACATCTCATGGTGCTCGTCCTCGGCAGAGCCTCTCCCCGAAAAGGCAAACGTCCGACTCCTTCTCCCACAAGGAAGGTCGCAGCCCTGAAAGCTGGTGCTACTCTTCACCTTCTCTTGGTACCTTATCTACAGGCACAACAGCACTGGGGATCTGTGCTTTCCTAGAGACAGCACATCTCATGGTGCTCGTCCTCGGCAGAGCCTCTTTCCGAAAAGGCAAACGTCCGACTACTTCTCCCACAAGGCAGGTCGCAGCCCTTGAAGCACTTGCGGGTCTTCACCTTCTCTTGGTGCCCTATCTACAGGCACAACAGCACTGAGGATCTCTGCTTTCCTAGAGACAGCACATCTCATGGTGCTCGTCCTCGGCAGAGCCTCTTTCCGAAAAAGCAAACGTCCGACTCCTTCTCCCACAAGGAAGGTCGCAGCCCTGAAAGCTGGTGCTGCTCTTCACTTTCCCTTGGCACCTTATCTATAGGCACAACAGCACTGGGGATCTGTGCTTTCCTAGAGACAGCACATCTCATGGTGCTCGTCCTCGGCAGAGCCTCTCCCCGAAAAGGCAAACGTCCGACTCCTTCTCCCACAAGGCAGGTCGCAGCCCTTGAAGCACTTGCGGGTCTTCACCTTCTCTTGCTGCCCTATCTACAGGCAGAACAGCACTGAGGATCTCTGCTTTCCTAGAGACAGCACATCTCATGGTGCTCGTCCTCGGCAGAGCCTCTTTCCGAAAAGGCAAACGTCCGACTCCTTCTCCTACAAGGCAGGTCGCAGCCCTTGAAGCACTTGCGGGTCTTCACCTTCTCTTGGTGCCCTATCTACAGGCACAACAGCACTGAGGATCTGTGCTTTCCTAGAGACAGCACATCTCATGGTGCTTGTCCTTGGCAGAGCCTCTTTCCGAAAAAGCAAACGTCCGACTCCTTCTCCCACAAGGAAGGTCGCAGCCCTTGAAGCTGGTGCTGCTCTTCACCTTCTCTTGGTGCACTATCTACAGGCACAACAGCACTGGGGATCTGTGCTTTCCTAGAGACAGCACATCTCATGGTGCTTGTCCTCGGCAGAGCCTCTTTCCGATAAAGCAAACGTCCGACTCCTTCTCCCACAAGGAAGGTCGCAGTCCTGAAAGCTGGTGCTGCTCTTCACCTTCTCTTCGTGCACTATCTACAGGCACAAAAGCACTGGGGATCTGTGGTTTCCTAGAGACAGCACATCTCCTGGTGCTTGTCCTCGGCAGAGCCTCTTTCCGAAAAGGCAAACGTCCGACTCCTTGTCCCACAAGGAAGGTCGCAGCCCTGAAAGCTGGTGCTGCTCTTCACCTTCTCTTGGCACCTTATCAACAGGCACAACAGCAGTGGGGATCTGTGCTTTCCTAGAGAGAGCACATCTCATGGTGCTCGTCCTCGGCAGAGCCTATTTCCGAAAAGGGAAACGTCCGACTCCTTCTCCCACAAGGAAGGTCGCAGCCCTGAAAGCTGGTGCTGCTCTTCACCTTCTCTTCGTGCACTATCTACATTCACAAAAAGCACTGGGGATCTCTGCTTTCCTAGAGACAGCACATCTCATGGTGCTTGTCCTTGACAGAGCCTCTTTCCGAAAAAGCAAACGTCCCACTCCTTCTCCTACAAGGAAGGTCGCAGCCGTGAAAGCTGGTGCTGCTCTTCACCTTCTCTTGGTGCACTATCTACAGGCACAAAAGCACTGGGGATCTGTGCTTTCCTAGAGACAGCACATCTCATGGTGCTTGTCCTCGGCAGAGCCTCTTCCCGAAAAGGCAAACGTCCGACTCCCACTCCCACAAGGAAGGTCGCAGCCCTGAAAGCTCGTGCTGCTCTTCACCTTCTCTTGTTTCACTATCTACAGGCACAAAAACAGAGGGGATCTGTGGATTCCTAGAGACAGCACATCTCATGGTGCTCGTCCTCGGCAGAGCCTCTTCCCAAAAAGGCAAACTTCCGACTCCTGCTCCCACAAGGCAGGTCGCAGCCCTTGAAGCACTTGCGGGTCTTCACCTTCTCTAGGTGCCCTATCTACAGGCACAACAGCACTGAGGATCTGTGCTTTCCTAGAGACAGCACATCTCATGGTGCTTGTCCTTGACAGAGCCTCTTTCCGATAAAGCAAACGTCCGACTCCTTCTCCCACAAGGAAGGGCGCCGCCCTGAAAGCTGGTGCTGCTCTTCACTTTCCCTTGGCACCTTATCTATAGGCACAACAGCACTGGGGATCTGTGCTTTCCTAGAGACAGCACATCTCATGGTGCTCGTCCTCGGCAGAGCCTCTCCCCGAAAAGGCAAACGTCCGACTCCTTCTCCCACAAGGAAGGTCGCAGCCCTGAAAGCTGGTGCTACTCTTCACCTTCTCTTGGTACCTTATCTACAGGCACAACAGCACTGGGGATCTGTGCTTTCCTAGAGACAGCACATCTCATGGTGCTCGTCCTCGGCAGAGCCTCTTTCCGAAAAGGCAAACGTCCGACTACTTCTCCCACAAGGCAGGTCGCAGCCCTTGAAGCACTTGCGGGTCTTCACCTTCTCTTGGTGCCCTATCTACAGGCACAACAGCACTGAGGATCTCTGCTTTCCTAGAGACAGCACATCTCATGGTGCTCGTCCTCGGCAGAGCCTCTTTCCGAAAAAGCAAACGTCCGACTCCTTCTCCCACAAGGAAGGTCGCAGCCCTGAAAGCTGGTGCTGCTCTTCACTTTCCCTTGGCACCTTATCTATAGGCACAACAGCACTGGGGATCTGTGCTTTCCTAGAGACAGCACATCTCATGGTGCTCGTCCTCGGCAGAGCCTCTCCCCGAAAAGGCAAACGTCCGACTCCTTCTCCCACAAGGCAGGTCGCAGCCCTTGAAGCACTTGCGGGTCTTCACCTTCTCTTGCTGCCCTATCTACAGGCAGAACAGCACTGAGGATCTCTGCTTTCCTAGAGACAGCACATCTCATGGTGCTCGTCCTCGGCAGAGCCTCTTTCCGAAAAGGCAAACGTCCGACTCCTTCTCCTACAAGGCAGGTCGCAGCCCTTGAAGCACTTGCGGGTCTTCACCTTCTCTTGGTGCCCTATCTACAGGCACAACAGCACTGAGGATCTGTGCTTTCCTAGAGACAGCACATCTCATGGTGCTTGTCCTCGGCAGAGCCTCTTCCCGAAAAGGCAAACGTCCGACACCCACTCCCACATGGAAGGGCGCAGCCCTGAAAGCTCGTGCTGCTCTTCACCTTCTCTTGGCACCTTATCAACAGGCACAACAGCAGTGGGGATCTGTGCTTTCCTAGAGAGAGCACATCTCATGGTGCTCGTCCTCGGCAGAGCCTATTTCCGAAAAGGCAAACGTCCGACTCCTTCTCCCACAAGGAAGGTCGCAGCCCTGAAAGCTGGTGCTGCTCTTCACCTTCTCTTCGTGCACTATCTACATTCACAAAAAGCACTGGGGATCTCTGCTTTCCTAGAGACAGCACATCTCATGGTGCTTGTCCTTGACAGAGCCTCTTTCCGAAAAAGCAAACGTCCCACTCCTTCTCCTACAAGGAAGGTCGCAGCCCTGAAAGCTGGTGCTGCTCTTCACCTTCTCTTGGTGCAATATCTACAGGCACAAAAGCACTGAGGATCTGTGCTTTCCTAGAGACAGCACATCTCATGGTGCTTGTCCTCGGCAGAGCCTCTTCCCGAAAAGGCAAACGTCCGACTCCCACTCCCACAAGGAAGGTCGCAGCCCTGAAAGCTCGTGCTGCTCTTCACCTTCTCTTGTTTCACTATCTACAGGCACAAAAACAGAGGGGATCTGTGGCTTCCTAGAGACAGCACATCTCATGGTGCTCGTCCTCGGCAGAGCCTCTTCCCAAAAAGGCAAACGTCCGACTCCTGCTCCCACAAGGCAGGTCGCAGCCCTTGAAGCACTTGCGGGTCTTCACCTTCTCTTGGTGCCCTATCTACAGGCACAACAGCACTGAGGATCTCTGCTTTCCTAGAG
The DNA here is from genome assembly GCF_026419915.1 of Harpia harpyja. NCBI lineage: Eukaryota > Metazoa > Chordata > Aves > Accipitriformes > Accipitridae > Harpia > Harpia harpyja. The sequence continues at coordinate 11,084,055 of NC_068949.1, forward strand.
ACAGCACATCTCCTGGTGCTCGTCCTCGGCAGAGCCTCTTTCCGAAAAAGCAAACGTCCGACTCCTTCTCCCACAAGGAAGGTCGCAGCCCTGAAAGCTGGTGCTGCTCTTCACTTTCCCTTGGCACCTTATCTATAGGCACAACAGCACTGGGGATCTGTGCTTTCCTAGAGACAGCACATCTCATGGTGCTCGTCCTCGGCAGAGCCTCTTTCCGAAAAGGCAAACGTCCGACTCCTTCTCCCACAAGGAAGGTCGCAGCCCTGAAAGCTGGTGCTGCTCTTCACCTTCTCTTGGCACCTTATCTACAGGCAGAAAAGCAGTGGGGATCTGTGCTTTCCTAGAGAAAGCACATCTCATGGTGCTTGTCCTCGGCAGAGTCTATTTCCGAAAAGGCAAACGTCCGACTCCTTCTCCCACAAGGCAGGTCGCAGCCCTTGAAGCACTTGCGGGTCTTCACCTTCTCTTGCTGCCCTATCTACAGGCAGAACAGCACTGAGGATCTCTGCTTTCCTAGAGACAGCACATCTCATGGTGCTCGTCCTCAGCAGAACCGCTTTCCGAAAAGGCAAACGTCCGACTACTTCTCCTACAAGGAAGGTCGCAGCCCTGAAAGCTGGTGCTGCTCTTCACCTTCTCTTGGTGCCCTATCTAGAGGCACAACAGCACTGAGGATCTCTGCTTTCCTAGAGACAGCACATCTCATGGTGCTCGTCCTGGGAAGAGCCTATTTCCGAAAAGGCAAACGTCCGACTCCTTCTCCCACAAGGAAGGTCGCAGCCCTGAAAGCTGGTGCTGCTCTTCACCTTCTCTTCGTGCACTATCTACATTCACAAAAAGCACTGGGGATCTCTGCTTTCCTAGAGACAGCACATCTCATGGTGCTTGTCCTTGACAGAGCCTCTTTCCGAAAAAGCAAACGTCCCACTCCTTCTCCTACAAGGAAGGTCGCAGCCGTGAAAGCTGGTGCTGCTCTTCACCTTCTCTTGGTGCACTATCTACAGGCACAAAAGCACTGAGGATCTGTGCTTTCCTAGAGACAGCACATCTCATGGTGCTTGTCCTCGGCAGAGCCTCTTCCCGAAAAGGCAAACGTCCGACTCCCACTCCCACAAGGAAGGTCGCAGCCCTGAAAGCTCGTGCTGCTCTTCACCTTCTCTTGTTTCACTATCTACAGGCACAAAAACAGAGGGGATCTGTGGCTTCCTAGAGACAGCACATCTCATGGTGCTTGTTCTTGGCAGAGCCTCTTTCCGAAAAAGCAAACGTCCGACTCCTTCTCCCACAAGGAAGGTCGCAGCCCTTGAAGCACTTGTGGGTCTTCACCTTCTCTTGGTGCCCTATCTACAGGCACAACAGCAGTGGGGATCTCTGCTTTCCTAGAGACAGCACATCTCATGGTGCTTGTCCTCGGCAGAGCCTATTTCCGAAAAGGCAAACGTCCGACTCCTTCTCCCACAAGGCAGGTCGCAGCCCTTGAAGCACTTGCGGGTCTTCACCTTCTCTAGGTGCCCTATCTACAGGCACAACAGCACTGAGGATCTCTGCTTTCCTAGAGACAGCACATCTCATGGTGCTCCTCCTCGGCAGAGCCTCTTTCCGATAAAGCAAACGTCCGACTCCTTCTCCCACAAGGAAGGGCGCCGCCCTGAAAGCTGGTGCTGCTCTTCACTTTCCCTTGGCACCTTATCTATAGGCACAACAGCACTGGGGATCTGTGCTTTCCTAGAGACAGCACATCTCATGGTGCTCGTCCTCGGCAGAGCCTCTCCCCGAAAAGGCAAACGTCCGACTCCTTCTCCCACAAGGAAGGTCGCAGCCCTGAAAGCTGGTGCTACTCTTCACCTTCTCTTGGTACCTTATCTACAGGCACAACAGCACTGGGGATCTGTGCTTTCCTAGAGACAGCACATCTCATGGTGCTCGTCCTCGGCAGAGCCTCTTTCCGAAAAGGCAAACGTCCGACTACTTCTCCCACAAGGCAGGTCGCAGCCCTTGAAGCACTTGCGGGTCTTCACCTTCTCTTGGTGCCCTATCTACAGGCACAACAGCACTGAGGATCTCTGCTTTCCTAGAGACAGCACATCTCATGGTGCTCGTCCTCGGCAGAGCCTCTTTCCGAAAAAGCAAACGTCCGACTCCTTCTCCCACAAGGAAGGTCGCAGCCCTGAAAGCTGGTGCTGCTCTTCACTTTCCCTTGGCACCTTATCTATGGGCACAACAGCACTGGGGATCTGTGCTTTCCTAGAGACAGCACATCTCATGGTGCTCGTCCTCGGCAGAGCCTCTCCCCGAAAAGGCAAACGTCCGACTCCTTCTCCCACAAGGCAGGTCGCAGCCCTTGAAGCACTTGCGGGTCTTCACCTTCTCTTGCTGCCCTATCTACAGGCAGAACAGCACTGAGGATCTCTGCTTTCCTAGAGACAGCACATCTCATGGTGCTCGTCCTCGGCAGAGCCTCTTTCCGAAAAGGCAAACGTCCGACTCCTTCTCCTACAAGGCAGGTCGCAGCCCTTGAAGCACTTGCGGGTCTTCACCTTCTCTTGGTGCCCTATCTACAGGCACAACAGCACTGAGGATCTGTGCTTTCCTAGAGACAGCACATCTCATGGTGCTTGTCCTCGGCAGAGCCTCTTCCCGAAAAGGCAAACGTCCGACACCCACTCCCACATGGAAGGGCGCAGCCCTGAAAGCTCGTGCTGCTCTTCACCTTCTCTTGGTTCACTATCTACAGGCACAAAAACAGAGGGGATCTGTGGCTTCCTAGAGCCAGCACATCTCATGGTGCTCGTCCTCGGCAGAGCCTCTTCCCAAAAAGGCAAACATCCGACTCCTTCTCCCACAAGGCAGGTCGCAGCCCTTGAAGCACTTGCGGGTCTTCACCTTCTCTTGGTGCCCTATCAACAGGCTAACAGCACTGAGGATCTCTGCGTTCCTAGAGACAGCACATCTCATGGTGCTTGTCCTTGGCAGAGCCTCTTTCCGAAAAAGCAAACGTCCGACTCCTTCTCCCACAAGGAAGGTCGCAGCCCTTGAAGCTGGTGCTGCTCTTCACCTTCTCTTGGTGCACTATCTACAGGCACAACAGCACTGGGGATCTGTGCTTTCCTAGAGACAGCACATCTCATGGTGCTTGTCCTCGGCAGAGCCTCTTTCCGATAAAGCAAACGTCCGACTCCTTCTCCCACAAGGAAGGTCGCAGTCCTGAAAGCTGGTGCTGCTCTTCACCTTCTCTTCGTGCACTATCTACAGGCACAAAAGCACTGGGGATCTGTGGTTTCCTAGAGACAGCACATCTCCTGGTGCTTGTCCTCGGCAGAGCCTCTTTCCGAAAAGGCAAACGTCCGACTCCTTGTCCCACAAGGAAGGTCGCAGCCCTGAAAGCTGGTGCTGCTCTTCACCTTCTCTTCGTGCACTATCTACATTCACAAAAAGCACTGGGGATCTCTGCTTTCCTAGAGACAGCACATCTCATGGTGCTTGTCCTTGACAGAGCCTCTTTCCGAAAAAGCAAACGTCCCACTCCTTCTCCTACAAGGAAGGTCGCAGCCGTGAAAGCTGGTGCTGCTCTTCACCTTCTCTTGGTGCACTATCTACAGGCACAAAAGCACTGAGGATCTGTGCTTTCCTAGAGACAGCACATCTCATGGTGCTTGTCCTCGGCAGAGCCTCTTCCCGAAAAGGCAAACGTCCGACTCCCACTCCCACAAGGAAGGTCGCAGCCCTGAAAGCTCGTGCTGCTCTTCACCTTCTCTTGGTTCACTATCTACAGGCACAAAAACAGAGGGGATCTGTGGCTTCCTAGAGACAGCACATCTCATGGTGCTCGTCCTCGGCAGAGCCTCTTCCCAAAAAGACAAACGTCCGACTCCTGCTCCCACAAGGCAGGTCGCAGCCCTTGAAGCACTTGCGGGTCTTCACCTTCTCTAGGTGCCCTATCTACAGGCACAACAGCACTGAGGATCTCTGCGTTCCTAGAGACAGCACATCTCATGGTGCTCCTCCTCGGCAGAGCCTCTTTCCGAAAAGGCAAACGTCCGACTCCTTCTCCCACAAGGAAGGTCGCAGCCCTGAAAGCTGGTGCTGCTCTTCACTTTCCCTTGGCACCTTATCTATAGGCACAACAGCACTGGGGATCTGTGCTTTCCTAGAGACAGCACATCTCATGGTGCTCGTCCTCGGCAGAGCCTCTCCCCGAAAAGGCAAACGTCCGACTCCTTCTCCCACAAGGAAGGTCGCAGCCCTGAAAGCTGGTGCTACTCTTCACCTTCTCTTGGTACCTTATCTACAGGCACAACAGCAGTGGGGATCTGTGGTTTCCTAGAGACAGCACATCTCATGGTGCTCGTCCTCGGCAGAGCCTCTTTCCGAAAAGACAAACGTCCGACTCCTTCTCCCACAAGGCAGGTCGCAGCCCTTGAAGCACTTGCGGGTCTTCACCTTCTCTTGGTGCCCTATCTACAGGCACAACAGCACTGAGGATCTCTGCTTTCCTAGAGACAGCACATCTCATGGTGCTCGTCCTCGGCAGAGCCTCTTTCCGAAAAAGCAAACGTCCGACTCCTTCTCCCACAAGGAAGGTCGCAGCCCTGAAAGCTGGTGCTGGTCTTCACTTTCCCTTGGCACCTTATCTATAGGCACAACAGCACTGGGGATCTGTGCTTTCCTAGAGACAGCACATCTCATGGTGCTCGTCCTCGGCAGAGCCTCTCCCCGAAAAGGCAAACGTCCGACTCCTTGTTCCACAAGGAAGGTCGCAGCCCTGAAAGCTGGTGCTGCTCTTCACCTTCTCTTGGCACCTTATCTACAGGCAGAAAAGCAGTGGGGATCTGTGCTTTCCTAGAGAAAGCACATCTCATGGTGCTTGTCCTCGGCAGAGCCTATTTCCGAAAAGGCAAACGTCCGACTCCTTCTCCCACAAGGCAGGTCGCAGCCCTTGAAGCACTTGCGGGTCTTCACCTTCTCTTGCTGCCCTATCTACAGGCAGAACAGCACTGAGGATCTCTGCTTTCCTAGAGACAGCACATCTCATGGTGCTCGTCCTCAGCAGAACCTCTTTCCGAAAAGGCAAACGTCCGACTACTTCTCCTACAAGGAAGGTCGCAGCCCTGAAAGCTGGTGCTGCTCTTCACCTTCTCTTGGTGCCCTATATAGAGGCACAACAGCACTGAGGATCTCTGCTTTCCTAGAGACAGCACATCTCATGGTGCTCGTCCTGGGAAGAGCCTATTTCCGAAAAGGCAAACGTCCGACTCCTTCTCCCACAAGGAAGGTCGCAGCCCTTGAAGCACTTGCGGGTCTTCACCTTCTCTTGGTGCCCTATCTACAGGCACAACAGCACTGAGGATCTCTGCTTTCCTAGAGACAGCACATCTCCTGGTGCTCGTCCTCGGCAGAGCCTCTTTCCGATAAAGCAAACGTCCGACTCCTTCTCCCACAAGGAAGGTCACCGCCCTGAAAGCTGGTGCTGCTCTTCACCTTCCCTTGGCACCTTATCTACAGGCACAACAGCACTGAGGATCTCTGCTTTCCTAGAGACAGCACATCTCCTGGTGCTTGTCCTCGGCAGAGCCTATTTCCGAAAAGGCAAACGTCCGACTCCTTCTCCCACAAGGAAGGTCGGAGCCGTGAAAGCTAGTGCTGCTCTTCACCTTCTCTTCGTGCACTATCTACAGGCACAAAAACAGAGGGGATCTGTGGTTTCCTAGAGACAGCACATCTCATGGTGCTCTTCCTCGGCAGAGCCTATTTCCGAAAAGGCAAACGTCCGACTCCTTCTCCCACAAGGCAGGTCGCAGCCCTTGAAGCACTTGCGGGTCTTCACCTTCTCTTGGTGCCCTATCTACAGGCACAACAGCACTGAGGATCTCTGCTTTCCTAGAGACAGCACATCTCATGGTGCTCGTCCTCGGCAGAGCCTCTTTCCGATAAAGCAAACGTCCGACTCCTTCTCCCACAAGGAAGGGCGCTGCCCTGAAAGCTGGTGCTGCTCTTCACTTTCCCTTGGCACCTTATCTACAGGCACAACAGCACGGGGGATCTGTGCTTTCCTAGAGACAGCACATCTCCTGGTGCTCGTCCTCGCCAGAGCCTCTCCCCGAAAAGGCAAACGTCCGACTCCTTGTTCCACAAGGAAGGTCGCAGCCCTGAAAGCTGGTGCTGCTCTTCACCTTCTCTTGGCACCTTATCTACAGGCACAAAAGCACTGGGGATCTGTGCTTTCCTAGAGAAAGCACATCTCATGGTGCTCGTCCTCGGCAGAGCCTCTTTCTGAAAAGGCAAACGTCCGACTCCTTCTCCCACAAGGAAGGTCGCAGCCCTTGAAGCACTTGCGGGTCTTCACCTTCTCTTGGTGCCCTATCTACAGGCACAACAGCACTGAGGATCTCTGCTTTCCTAGAGACAGCACATCTCATGGTGCTCGTTCTCGGCAGAGCCTCTTTCCGAAAAAGCAAACGTCCGACTCCTTCTCCCACAAGGAAGGTCGCAGCCCTGAAAGCTGGTGCTGCTCTTCACCTTCTCTTCGTGCACTATCTAGAGGCAGAACAGTACTGGGGATCTGTGCTTTCCTAGAGACAGCACATCTCATGGTGCTCGTCCTCGGCTGAGCCTCTTTCCGAGAAGGCAAACGTCCGACTCCTTGTCCCACAAGGAAGGTCGCAGCCCTGAAAGCTGGTGCTGCTCTTCACCTTCTCTTGGCACCTTATCAACAGGCACAACAGCAGTGGGGATCTGTGCTTTCCTAGAGAGAGCACATCTCATGGTGCTCGTCCTCGGCAGAGCCTCTTTCCGAAAAGGCAAACGTCCGACTCCTTGTCCCACAAGGAAGGTCGCAGCCCTTGAAGCACTTGCGGGTCTTCACCTTCTCTTGGTGCCCTATCTACAGGCACAACAGCACTGAGGATCTCTGCTTTCCTAGAGACAGCACATCTCCTGGTGCTCCTCCTCGGCAGAGCCTCTTTCCGATAAAGCAAACGTCCGACTCCTTCTCCCACAAGGAAGGGCGCCGCCCTGAAGGCTGGTGCTGCTCTTCACCTTCTCTTGGTGCCCTATCTACAGGCACAAAAGCACTGGGGATCTGTGCTTTCCTAGAGACAGCACATCTCATGGTGCTTGTCCTCGGCAGAGCCTCTTCCCGAAAAGGCAAACGTCCGACTCCCACTCCCACAAGGAAGGTCGCAGCCCTGAAAGCTCGTGCTGCTCTTCACCTTCTCTTGTTTCACTATCTACAGGCACAAAAACAGAGGGGATCTGTGGCTTCCTAGAGACAGCACATCTCATGGTGCTCGTCCTCGGCAGAGCCTCTTCCCAAAAAGGCAAACGTCCGACTCCTGCTCCCACAAGGCAGGTCGCAGCCCTTGAAGCACTTGCGGGTCTTCACCTTCTCTAGGTGCCCTATCTACAGGCACAACAGCACTGAGGATCTCTGCGTTCCTAGAGACAGCACATCTCATGGTGCTCCTCCTCGGCAGAGCCTCTTTCCGAAAAGGCAAACGTCCGACTCCTTCTCCCACAAGGAAGGTCGCAGCCCTTGAAGCACTTGTGGGTCTTCACCTTCTCTTGGTGCCCTATCTACAGGCACAACAGCACTGGGGATCTGTGCTTTCCTAGAGACAGCACATCTCATGGTGCTCGTCCTCCGCAGAGCCTCTTTCCGAAAAGGCAAACGTCCGACTCCTTCTCCCACAAGGAAGGTCGCAGCCCTGAAAGCTGGTGCTGCTCTTCACCTTCTCGTGGTGCACTATTTACAGGCACAACAGCAGTGGGGATCTCTGCTTTCCTAGAGACAGCACATCTCATGGTGCTTGTCCTCGGCAGAGCCTCTTTCCGAAAAGGCAAACGTCCGACTCCTTCTCCCACAAGGCAGGTCGCAGCCCTTGAAGCACTTGCGGGTCTTCACCTTCTCTTGGTGCCCTATCTACAGGCACAACAGCACTGAGGATCTCTGCTTTCCTAGAGACAGCACATCTCCTGGTGCTCGTCCTCGGCAGAGCCTCTTTCCGATAAAGCAAACGTCCGACTCCTTCTCCCACAAGGAAGGGCGCAGCCCTGAAAGCTGGTGCTGCTCTTCACTTTCCCTTGGCACCTTATCTATAGGCACAACAGCACTGGGGATCTGTGCTTTCCTAGAGACAGCACATCTCATGGTGCTCGTCCTCGGCAGAGCCTCTCCCCGAAAAGGCAAACGTCCGACTCCTTCTCCCACAAGGAAGGTCGGAGCCGTGAAAGCTAGTGCTGCTCTTCACCTTCTCTTCGTGCACTATCTACAGGCACAAAAACAGAGGGGATCTGTGGTTTCCTAGAGACAGCACATCTCATGGTGCTCTTCCTCGGCAGAGCCTATTTCCGAAAAGGCAAACGTCCGACTCCTTCTCCCACAAGGCAGGTCGCAGCCCTTGAAGCACTTGCGGGTCTTCACCTTCTCTTGGTGCCCTATCTACAGGCACAACAGCACTGAGGATCTCTGCTTTCCTAGAGACAGCACATCTCATGGTGCTCGTCCTCGGCAGAGCCTCTTTCCGATAAAGCAAACGTCCGACTCCTTCTCCCACAAGGAAGGGCGCTGCCCTGAAAGCTGGTGCTGCTCTTCACTTTCCCTTGGCACCTTATCTACAGGCACAACAGTACGGGGGATCTGTGCTTTCCTAGAGACAGCACATCTCCTGGTGCTCGTCCTCGCCAGAGCCTCTCCCCGAAAAGGCAAACGTCCGACTCCTTGTTCCACAAGGAAGGTCGCAGCCCTGAAAGCTGGTGCTGCTCTTCACCTTCTCTTGGCACCTTATCTACAGGCACAAAAGCACTGGGGATCTGTGCTTTCCTAGAGACAGCACATCTCATGGTGCTCGTCCTCGGCAGAGCCTATTTCCGAAAAGGCAAACGTCCGACTCCTTCTCCCACAAGGCAGGTCGCAGCCCTGAAAGCTGGTGCTGCTCTTCACCTTCTCTTGGCACCTTATCTACAGGCAGAACAGCACTGGGGATCTGTGCTTTCCTAGAGACAGCACATCTCATGGTGCTCGTCCTCGGCAGAGCCTCTTTCCGAAAAGGCAAACGTCCGACTCCTTCTCCCACAAGGAAGGTCGCAGCCCTGAAAGCTGGTGCTGCTCTTCACCTTCTCTTGGTGCACTATCTACAGGCACAACAGCAGTGGGGATCTGTGCTTTCCTAGAGACAGCACATCTCATGGTGCTTGTCCTTGACAGAGCCTCTTTCCGAAAAAGCAAACGTCCGACTCCTTCTCCAACAAGGAAGGTCGCCGCCCTGAAAGCTGGTGCTGCTCTTCACCTTCTCTTGGTGCACTATCTACAGGCACAACAGCACTGAGGATCTCTGCTTTCCTAGAGACAGCACATCTCATGGTGCTCGTCCTCGGCTGAGCCTCTTTCCGAGAAGGCAAACGTCCGACTCCTTCTCCCACAAGGCAGGTCGCAGCCCTGAAAGCTGGTGCTGGTCTTCACCTTCTCTTGGTGCACTATCTACAGGCACAAAAGCACTGGGGATCTGTGCTTTCCTAGAGACAGCACATCTCATGGTGCTTGTCCTCGGCAGAGCCTCTTCCCGAAAAGGCAAACGTCCGACTCCTTGTTCCACAAGGAAGGTCGCAGCCCTGAAAGCTGGTGCTGCTCTTCACCTTCTCTTGGCACCTTATCTACAGGCACAAAAGCACTGGGGATCTGTGCTTTCCTAGAGAAAGCACATCTCATGGTGCTCGTCCTCGGCAGAGCCTCTTTCCGAAAAGGCAAACGTCCGACTCCTTCTCCCACAAGGAAGGTCGCAGCCCTTGAAGCACTTGCGGGTCTTCACCTTCTCTTGGTGCCCTATCTACAGGCACAACAGCACTGAGGATCTCTGCTTTCCTAGAGACAGCACATCTCATGGTGCTCGTCCTCGGCAGAGCCTCTTTCCGAAAAAGCAAACGTCCGACTCCTTCTCCCACAAGGAAGGGCGCAGCCCTGAAAGCTGGTGCTGCTCTTCACCTTCTCTTGGTGCACTATCTACAGGCACAAAAGCACTGGGGATCTGTGCTTTCCTAGAGACAGCACATCTCATGGTGCTTGTCCTCGGCAGAGCCTCTTCCCGAAAAGGGAAACGTCCGACTCCTTCTCCCACAAGGAAGGGCGCAGCCCTTGAAGCACTGGCGGGACTTCACCTTCCGTTGGTGCCCTATCTACAGGCACAACAGCACTGAGGATCTCTGCTTTCCTAGAGACAGCACATCTCATGGTGCTCGTCCTCGGCAGAGCCTATTTCCGAAAAGGCAAACGTCCGACTCCTTCTCCCACAAGGCAGGTCGCAGCCCTGAAAGCTGGTGCTGCTCTTCACCTTCTCTTGGTGCACTATCTACAGGCACAACAGCACTGAGGATCTCTGCTTTCCTAGAGACAGCACATCTCATGGTGCTCGTCCTCGGCAGAGCCTCTTTCCGATAAAGCAAACGTCCGACTCCTTCTCCCACAAGGAAGGGCGCAGCCCTGAAAGCTGGTGCTGCTCTTCACTTTCCCTTGGCACCTTATCTATAGGCACAACAGCAGTGGGGATCTGTGCTTTCCTAGAGACAGCACATCTCATGGTGCTCGTCCTCGGCAGAGCCTCTCCCCGAAAAGGCAAACGTCCGACTCCTTCTCCCACAAGGAAGGTCGCAGCCCTGAAAGCTGGTGCTGCTCTTCACCTTCTCTTCGTGCATTATCTACAGGCACAAAAACAGAGGGGATCTGTGGTTTCCTAGAGACAGCACATCTCATGGTGCTCGTCCTCGGCAGAGCCTATTTCCGAAAAGGCAAACGTCCGACTCCTTCTCCCACAAGGCAGGTCGCAGCCCTTGAAGCACTTGCGGGTCTTCACCTTCTCTTGGTGCCCTATCTACAGGCACAACAGCACTGAGGATCTCTGCTTTCCTAGAGACAGCACATCTCCTGGTGCTCGTCCTCGGCAGAGCCTCTTTCCGATAAAGCAAACGTCCAACTCCTTCTCCCACAAGGAAGGGCGCCGCCCTGAAAGCTGGTGCTGCTCTTCACCTTCTCTTGGCACCTTATCTACAGGCACAAAAGCACTGGGGATCTGTGCTTTCCTAGAGACAGCACATCTCATGGTGCTCGTCCTCGGCAGAGCCTCTTTCCGATAAAGCAAACGTCCGACTCCTTCTCCCACAAGGAAGGGCGCCGCCCTGAAAGCTGGTGCTGCTATTCACCTTCTCTTGGCACCTTATCTACAGGCACAAAAGCACTGGGGATCTGTGCTTTCCTAGAGACAGCACATCTCATGGTGCTTGTCCTCGGCAGAGCCTGTTCCCGAAAAGGCAAACGTCCGACTCCTTCTCCCACAAGGAAGGGCGCAGCCCTTGATGCACTGGCGGGACTTCACCTTCCGTTGGTGCCCTATCTACAGGAACAACAGCACTGAGGATCTCTGCTTTCCTAGAGACAGCACATCTCATGGTGCTCGTCCTCCGCAGAGCCTCTTTCCGAAAAGGCAAACGTCCGACTCCTTCTCCCACAAGGCAGGTCGCAGCCCTGAAAGCTGGTGCTGCTCTTCACCTTCTCTTGGTGCACTATCTACAGGAACAACAGCACTGGGGATCTGTGCTTTCCTAGAGACAGCACGTCTCATGGTGCTTGTCCTTGACAGAGCCTCTTTCCGAAAAAGCAAACATCCGACTCCTTCTCCCACAAGGAAGGTCGCAGCCCTGAAAGCTGGTGCTGCTCTTCACCTTCTCTTGGCACCTTATCTACAGGCAGAACAGCACTGGGGATCTGTGCTTTCCTAGAGACAGCACATCTCATGGTGCTCGTCCTCGGCAGAGCCTCTTTCCGAAAAGGCAAACGTCCGACTCCTTCTCCCACAAGGAAGGTCGCAGCCCTGAAAGCTGGTGCTGCTCTTCACCTTCTCTTGGTGCCCTATCTACAGGCACAAAAGCACTGAGCATCTGTGCTTTCCTAGAGACAGCACATCTCATGGTGCTCGTCCTTGGCAGAGCCTCTTTCCGAAAATGCAAACGTCCGACTCCTTCTCCCACAAGGAAGGTCGCAGCCCTGAAAGCTGGTGCTGCTCTTCACCTTCTCTTGGTGCACTATCTACAGGCACAACAGCACTGAGGATCTCTGCTTTCCTAGAGACAGCACATCTCATGGTGCTCGTCCTCGGCAGAGCCTCTTCCCGAAAAGGCAAACGTCCGACTCCTTCTCCCACAAGGCAGGTCGCAGCCCTGAAAGCTGGTGCTGGTCTTCACCTTCTCTTGGTGCACTATCTACAGGCACAAAAGCACTGGGGATCTGTGCTTTCCTAGAGACAGCACATCTCATGGTGCTTGTCCTCGGCAGAGCCTCTTCCCGAAAAGGCAAACGTCCGACTCCTTCTCCCACAAGGAAGGTCGCAGCCCTTGAAGCACTGGCGGGACTTCACCTTCCGTTGGTGCCCTATCTACAGGCACAACAGCACTGAGGATCTCTGCTTTCCTAGAGACAGCACATCTCATGGTGCTCGTCCTCCGCAGAGCCTATTTCCGAAAAGGCAAACGTCCGACTCCTTCTCCCACAAGGCAGGTCGCAGCCCTGAAAGCTGGTGCTGCTCTTCACCTTCTCTTGGTGCACTATCTACAGGCACAACAGCACTGAGGATCTCTGCTTTCCTAGAGACAGCACATCTCCTGGTGCTCGTCCTCGGCAGAGCCTCTTTCCGATAAAGCAAACGTCCAACTCCTTCTCCCACAAGGAAGGGCGCCGCCCTGAAAGCTGGTGCTGCTCTTCACCTTCTCTTGGCACCTTATCTACAGGCACAAAAGCACTGGGGATCTGTGCTTTCCTAGAGACAGCACATCTCATGGTGCTCGTCCTCGGCAGAGCCTCTTTCCGATAAAGCAAACGTCCGACTCCTTCTCCCACAAGGAAGGGCGCCGCCCTGAAAGCTGGTGCTGCTATTCACCTTCTCTTGGCACCTTATCTACAGGCACAAAAGCACTGGGGATCTGTGCTTTCCTAGAGACAGCACATCTCATGGTGCTTGTCCTCGGCAGAGCCTGTTCCCGAAAAGGCAAACGTCCGACTCCTTCTCCCACAAGGAAGGGCGCAGCCCTTGATGCACTGGCGGGACTTCACCTTCCGTTGGTGCCCTATCTACAGGAACAACAGCACTGAGGATCTCTGCTTTCCTAGAGACAGCACATCTCATGGTGCTCGTCCTCCGCAGAGCCTCTTTCCGAAAAGGCAAACGTCCGACTCCTTCTCCCACAAGGCAGGTCGCAGCCCTGAAAGCTGGTGCTGCTCTTCACCTTCTCTTGGTGCACTATCTACAGGAACAACAGCACTGGGGATCTGTGCTTTCCTAGAGACAGCACGTCTCATGGTGCTTGTCCTTGACAGAGCCTCTTTCCGAAAAAGCAAACATCCGACTCCTTCTCCCACAAGGAAGGTCGCAGCCCTGAAAGCTGGTGCTGCTCTTCACCTTCTCTTGGCACCTTATCTACAGGCAGAACAGCACTGGGGATCTGTGCTTTCCTAGAGACAGCACATCTCCTGGTGCTCGTCCTCGGCAGAGCCTCTTTCCGAAAAGGCAAACGTCCGACTCCTTCTCCCACAAGGAAGGTCGCAGCCCTGAAAGCTGGTGCTGCTCTTCACCTTCTCTTGGTGCCCTATCTACAGGCACAAAAGCACTGAGCATCTGTGCTTTCCTAGAGACAGCACATCTCATGGTGCTCGTCCTTGGCAGAGCCTCTTTCCGAAAATGCAAACGTCCGACTCCTTCTCCCACAAGGAAGGTCGCAGCCCTGAAAGCTGGTGCTGCTCTTCACCTTCTCTTGGTGCACTATCTACAGGCACAACAGCACTGAGGATCTCTGCTTTCCTAGAGACAGCACATCTCATGGTGCTCGTCCTCGGCAGAGCCTCTTCCCGAAAAGGCAAACGTCCGACTCCTTCTCCCACAAGGCAGGTCGCAGCCCTGAAAGCTGGTGCTGGTCTTCACCTTCTCTTGGTGCACTATCTACAGGCACAAAAGCACTGGGGATCTGTGCTTTCCTAGAGACAGCACATCTCATGGTGCTTGTCCTCGGCAGAGCCTCTTCCCGAAAAGGCAAACGTCCGACTCCTTCTCCCACAAGGAAGGTCGCAGCCCTTGAAGCACTGGCGGGACTTCACCTTCCGTTGGTGCCCTATCTACAGGCACAACAGCACTGAGGATCTCTGCTTTCCTAGAGACAGCACATCTCATGGTGCTCGTCCTCCGCAGAGCCTATTTCCGAAAAGGCAAACGTCCGACTCCTTCTCCCACAAGGCAGGTCGCAGCCCTGAAAGCTGGTGCTGCTCTTCACCTTCTCTTGGTGCACTATCTACAGGCACAACAGCACTGAGGATCTCTGCTTTTCTAGAGACAGCACATCTCATGGTGCTCGTCCTCGGCTGAGCCTCTTTCCGAGAAAGCAAACGTCCGACTCCTTCTCCCACAAGGAAGGTCGCAGCCCTGAAAGCTGGTGCTGCTCTTCACCTTCTCTTGGTGCGCTATCTACAGGCACAAAAGCACTGGGGATCTGTGCTTTCCTAGAGACAGCACATCTCATGGTGCTTGTCCTCGGCAGAGCCTCTTCCCGAAAAGGCAAACGTCCGACTCCTTCTCCCACAAGGCAGGTCGCAGCCCTTGAAGCACTTGCGGGTCTTCACCTTCTCTTGGTGCCCTATCTACAGGCACAACAGCACTGAGGATCTCTGCTTTCCTAGAGACAGCACATCTCATGGTGCTCGTCCTCGGCAGAGCCTCTTTCCGATAAAGCAAACGTCCGACTCCTTCTCCCACAAGGAAGGGCGCTGCCCTGAAAGCTGGTGCTGCTCTTCACTTTCCCTTGGCACCTTATCTACAGGCACAACAGTACGGGGGATCTGTGCTTTCCTAGAGACAGCACATCTCCTGGTGCTCGTCCTCGCCAGAGCCTCTCCCCGAAAAGGCAAACGTCCGACTCCTTGTTCCACAAGGAAGGTCGCAGCCCTGAAAGCTGGTGCTGCTCTTCACCTTCTCTTGGCACCTTATCTACAGGCACAAAAGCACTGGGGATCTGTGCTTTCCTAGAGACAGCACATCTCATGGTGCTCGTCCTCGGCAGAGCCTATTTCCGAAAAGGCAAACGTCCGACTCCTTCTCCCACAAGGAAGGTCGCAGCCCTGAAAGCTGGTGCTGCTCTTCACCTTCTCTTGGCACCTTATCTACAGGCAGAACAGCACTGGGGATCTGTGCTTTCCTAGAGACAGCACATCTCATGGTGCTCGTCCTCGGCAGAGCCTCTTTCCGAAAAGGCAAACGTCCGACTCCTTCTCCCACAAGGAAGGTCGCAGCCCTGAAAGCTGGTGCTGCTCTTCACCTTCTCTTGGTGCACTATCTACAGGCACAACAGCAGTGGGGATCTGTGCTTTCCTAGAGACAGCACATCTCATGGTGCTTGTCCTTGACAGAGCCTCTTTCCGAAAAAGCAAACGTCCGACTCCTTCTCCCACAAGGAAGGTCGCCGCCCTGAAAGCTGGTGCTGCTCTTCACCTTCTCTTGGTGCACTATCTACAGGCACAACAGCACTGAGGATCTCTGCTTTCCTAGAGACAGCACATCTCATGGTGCTCGTCCTCGGCTGAGCCTCTTTCCGAGAAGGCAAACGTCCGACTCCTTCTCCCACAAGGCAGGTCGCAGCCCTGAAAGCTGGTGCTGGTCTTCACCTTCTCTTGGTGCACTATCTACAGGCACAAAAGCACTGGGGATCTGTGCTTTCCTAGAGACAGCACATCTCATGGTGCTTGTCCTCGGCAGAGCCTCTTCCCGAAAAGGCAAACGTCCGACTCCTTGTTCCACAAGGAAGGTCGCAGCCCTGAAAGCTGGTGCTGCTCTTCACCTTCTCTTGGCACCTTATCTACAGGCACAAAAGCACTGGGGATCTGTGCTTTCCTAGAGAAAGCACATCTCATGGTGCTCGTCCTCGGCAGAGCCTCTTTCCGAAAAGGCAAACGTCCGACTCCTTCTCCCACAAGGAAGGTCGCAGCCCTTGAAGCACTTGCGGGTCTTCACCTTCTCTTGGTGCCCTATCTACAGGCACAACAGCACTGAGGATCTCTGCTTTCCTAGAGACAGCACATCTCATGGTGCTCGTCCTCGGCAGAGCCTCTTTCCGAAAAAGCAAACGTCCGACTCCTTCTCCCACAAGGAAGGGCGCAGCCCTGAAAGCTGGTGCTGCTCTTCACCTTCTCTTGGTGCACTATCTACAGGCACAAAAGCACTGGGGATCTGTGCTTTCCTAGAGACAGCACATCTCATGGTGCTTGTCCTCGGCAGAGCCTCTTCCCGAAAAGGGAAACGTCCGACTCCTTCTCCCACAAGGAAGGGCGCAGCCCTTGAAGCACTGGCGGGACTTCACCTTCCGTTGGTGCCCTATCTACAGGCACAACAGCACTGAGGATCTCTGCTTTCCTAGAGACAGCACATCTCATGGTGCTCGTCCTCGGCAGAGCCTATTTCCGAAAAGGCAAACGTCCGACTCCTTCTCCCACAAGGCAGGTCGCAGCCCTGAAAGCTGGTGCTGCTCTTCACCTTCTCTTGGTGCACTATCTACAGGCACAACAGCACTGAGGATCTCTGCTTTCCTAGAGACAGCACATCTCATGGTGCTCGTCCTCGGCAGAGCCTCTTTCCGATAAAGCAAACGTCCGACTCCTTCTCCCACAAGGAAGGGCGCAGCCCTGAAAGCTGGTGCTGCTCTTCACTTTCCCTTGGCACCTTATCTATAGGCACAACAGCAGTGGGGATCTGTGCTTTCCTAGAGACAGCACATCTCATGGTGCTCGTCCTCGGCAGAGCCTCTCCCCGAAAAGGCAAACGTCCGACTCCTTCTCCCACAAGGAAGGTCGCAGCCCTGAAAGCTGGTGCTGCTCTTCACCTTCTCTTCGTGCATTATCTACAGGCACAAAAACAGAGGGGATCTGTGGTTTCCTAGAGACAGCACATCTCATGGTGCTCGTCCTCGGCAGAGCCTATTTCCGAAAAGGCAAACGTCCGACTCCTTCTCCCACAAGGCAGGTCGCAGCCCTTGAAGCACTTGCGGGTCTTCACCTTCTCTTGGTGCCCTATCTACAGGCACAACAGCACTGAGGATCTCTGCTTTCCTAGAGACAGCACATCTCCTGGTGCTCGTCCTCGGCAGAGCCTCTTTCCGATAAAGCAAACGTCCAACTCCTTCTCCCACAAGGAAGGGCGCCGCCCTGAAAGCTGGTGCTGCTCTTCACCTTCTCTTGGCACCTTATCTACAGGCACAAAAGCACTGGGGATCTGTGCTTTCCTAGAGACAGCACATCTCATGGTGGTCGTCCTCGGCAGAGCCTCTTTCCGATAAAGCAAACGTCCGACTCCTTCTCCCACAAGGAAGGGCGCCGCCCTGAAAGCTGGTGCTGCTCTTCACTTTCCCTTGGCACCTTATCTACAGGCACAACAGCACGAGGGATCTGTGCTTTCCTAGAGACAGCACATCTCCTGGTGCTCGTCCTCGCCAGAGCCTCTCCCCGAAAAGGCAAACGTCCGACTCCTTCTCCCACAAGGAAGGTCGCAGCCCTGAAAGCTGGTGCTGCTATTCACCTTCTCTTGGCACCTTATCTACAGGCACAAAAGCACTGGGGATCTGTGCTTTCCTAGAGACAGCACATCTCATGGTGCTTGTCCTCGGCAGAGCCTCTTCCCGAAAAGGCAAACGTCCGACTCCTTCTCCCACAAGGAAGGTCGCAGCCCTTGAAGCACTGGCGGGACTTCACCTTCCGTTGGTGCCCTATCTACAGGCACAACAGCACTGAGGATCTCTGCTTTCCTAGAGACAGCACATCTCATGGTGCTCGTCCTCCGCAGAGCCTATTTCCGAAAAGGCAAACGTCCGACTCCTTCTCCCACAAGGCAGGTCGCAGCCCTGAAAGCTGGTGCTGCTCTTCACCTTCTCTTGGTGCACTATCTACAGGCACAACAGCACTGAGGATCTCTGCTTTTCTAGAGACAGCACATCTCATGGTGCTCGTCCTCGGCTGAGCCTCTTTCCGAGAAAGCAAACGTCCGACTCCTTCTCCCACAAGGAAGGTCGCAGCCCTGAAAGCTGGTGCTGCTCTTCACCTTCTCTTGGTGCACTATCTACAGGCACAAAAGCACTGGGGATCTGTGCTTTCCTAGAGACAGCACATCTCATGGTGCTTGTCCTCGGCAGAGCCTCTTCCCGAAAAGGCAAACGTCCGACTCCTTCTCCCACAAGGCAGGTCGCAGCCCTTGAAGCACTTGCGGGTCTTCACCTTCTCTTGGTGCCCTATCTACAGGCACAACAGCACTGAGGATCTCTGCTTTCATAGAGACAGCACATCTCCTGGTGCTCGTCCTCGGCAGAGCCTCTTTCCGATAAAGCAAACGTCCGACTCCTTCTCCCACAAGGAAGGTCGCAGCCCTGAAAGCTGGTGCTGGTCTTCACCTTCTCTTGGTGCACTATCTACAGGCACAAAAGCACTGGGGATCTGTGCTTTCCTAGAGACAGCACATCTCATGGTGCTTGTCCTCGGCAGAGCCTGTTCCCGAAAAGGCAAACGTCCGACTCCTTCTCCCACAAGGAAGGGCGCAGCCCTTGAAGCACTGGCGGGACTTCACCTTCCGTTGGTGCCCTATCTACAGGCACAACAGCACTGAGGATCTCTGCTTTCCTAGAGACAGCACATCTCATGGTGCTCGTCCTCGGCAGAGCCTCTTTCCGAAAAGGCAAACGTCCGACTCCTTCTCCCACAAGGAAGGTCGCAGCCCTTGAAGCACTTGCGGGTCTTCACCTTCTCTTGGTGCCCTATCTACAGGCACAACAGCACTGAGGATCTCTGCTTTCCTAGAGACAGCACATCTCATGGTGCTCGTCCTCGGCAGAGCCTCTTTCCGATAAAGCAAACGTCCGACTCCTTCTCCCACAAGGAAGGGCGCCGCCCTGAAAGCTGGTGCTGCTCTTCACTTTCCCTTGGCACCTTATCTACAGGCACAACAGCACGGGGGATCTGTGCTTTCCTAGAGACAGCACATCTCCTGGTGCTCGTCCTCGCCAGAGCCTCTCCCCGAAAAGGCAAACGTCCGACTCCTTCTCCCACAAGGAAGGTCGCAGCCCTGAAAGCTGGTGCTGCTATTCACCTTCTCTTGGCACCTTATCTACAGGCACAAAAGCACTGGGGATCTGTGCTTTCCTAGAGAAAGCACATCTCATGGTGCTCGTCCTCGGTAGAGCCTCTTTCTGAAAAGGCAAACGTCCGACTCCTTCTCCCACAAGGAAGGTCGCAGCCCTTGAAGCACTTGCGGGTCTTCACCTTCTCTTGGTGCCCTATCTACAGGCACAACAGCACTGGGGATCTCTGCTTTCCTAGAGACAGCACATCTCATGGTGCTCGTCCTCGGCAGAGCCTCTTTCCGAAAAAGCAAACGTCCGACTCCTTCTCCCACAAGGAAGGTCGCAGCCCTGAAAGCTGGTGCTGCTCTTCACCTTCTCTTGGTGCACTATCTACAGGAACAACAGCACTGGGGATCTGTGCTTTCCTAGAGACAGCACGTCTCATGGTGCTTGTCCTTGACAGAGCCTCTTTCCGAAAAAGCAAACATCCGACTCCTTCTCCCACAAGGAAGGTCGCAGCCCTGAAAGCTGGTGCTGCTCTTCACCTTCTCTTGGCACCTTATCTACAGGCAGAACAGCACTGGGGATCTGTGCTTTCCTAGAGACAGCACATCTCATGGTGCTCGTCCTCGGCAGAGCCTCTTTCCGAAAAGGCAAACGTCCGACTCCTTCTCCCACAAGGAAGGTCGCAGCCCTGAAAGCTGGTGCTGCTCTTCACCTTCTCTTGGTGCCCTATCTACAGGCACAAAAGCACTGAGGATCTGTGCTTTCCTAGAGACAGCACATCTCATGGTGCTCGTCCTCGGCAGAGCCTCTTTCCGAAAATGCAAACGTCCGACTCCTTCTCCCACAAGGAAGGTCGCAGCCCTGAAAGCTGGTGCTGCTCTTCACCTTCTCTTGGTGCACTATCTACAGGCACAACAGCACTGAGGATCTCTGCTTTCCTAGAGACAGCACATCTCATGGTGCTCGTCCTCGGCTGAGCCTCTTCCCGAAAAGGCAAACGTCCGACTCCTTCTCCCACAAGGCAGGTCGCAGCCCTGAAAGCTGGTGCTGGTCTTCACCTTCTCTTGGTGCACTATCTACAGGCACAAAAGCACTGGGGATCTGTGCTTTCCTAGAGACAGCACATCTCATGGTGCTTGTCCTCGGCAGAGCCTCTTCCCGAAAAGGCAAACGTCCGACTCCTTCTCCCACAAGGAAGGGCGCAGCCCTTGAAGCACTGGCGGGACTTCACCTTCCGTTGGTGCCCTATCTACAGGCACAACAGCACTGAGGATCTCTGCTTTCCTAGAGACAGCACATCTCATGGTGCTCGTCCTCCGCAGAGCCTATTTCCGAAAAGGCAAACGTCCGACTCCTTCTCCCACAAGGCAGGTCGCAGCCCTGAAAGCTGGTGCTGCTCTTCACCTTCTCTTGGTGCACTATCTACAGGCACAACAGCACTGAGGATCTCTGCTTTTCTAGAGACAGCACATCTCATGGTGCTCGTCCACGGCTGAGCCTCTTTCCGAGAAAGCAAACGTCCGACTCCTTCTCCCACAAGGAAGGTCGCAGCCCTGAAAGCTGGTGCTGCTCTTCACCTTCTCTTGGTGCACTATCTACAGGCACAAAAGCACTGGGGATCTGTGCTTTCCTAGAGACAGCACATCTCATGGTGCTTGTCCTCGGCAGAGCCTCTTCCCGAAAAGGCAAACGTCCGACTCCTTCTCCCACAAGGCAGGTCGCAGCCCTTGAAGCACTTGCGGGTCTTCACCTTCTCTTGGTGCCCTATCTACAGGCACAACAGCACTGAGGATCTCTGCTTTCATAGAGACAGCACATCTCCTGGTGCTCGTCCTCGGCAGAGCCTCTTTCCGATAAAGCAAACGTCCGACTCCTTCTCCCACAAGGAAGGGCGCCGTCCTGAAAGCTGGTGCTGCTCTTCACCTTCTCTTGGTGCACTATCTACAGGCACAACAGCACTGGGGATCTGTGCTTTCCTAGAGACAGCACATCTCATGGTGCTTGTCCTCGGCAGAGCCTATTTCCGAAAAGGCAAACGTCCGACTCCTTCTCCCACAAGGAAGGTCGGAGCCGTGAAAGCTGGTGCTGCTCTTCACCTTCTCTTCGTGCACTATCTACAGGCACAAAAGCACTGAGGATCTCTGCTTTCCTAGACACAGCACATCTCATGGTGCTTGTCCTTGACAGAGCCTCTTTCCGAAAAAGCAAACGTCCGACTACTTCTCCCACAAGGAAGGTCGCAGCCCTGAAAGCTGGTGCTGCTCTTCACCTTCTCTTGGTGCACTATCTACAGGCAGAACAGTACTGGGGATCTGTGCTTTCCTAGAGACAGCACATCTCATGGTGCTCGTCCTCGGCTGAGCCTCTTTCCGAGAAGGCAAACGTCCGACTCCTTCTCCCACAAGGCAGGTCGCAGCCCTTGAAGCACTTGCGGGTCTTTACCTTATCTTGGTGCCCTATCTACAGGCACAACAGCACTGGGGATCTGTGCTTTCCTAGAGACAGCACATCTCATGGTGCTTGTCCTCGGCAGAGCCTCTTTCCGAAAAGGCAAACGTCCCACTCCTTCTCCCACAAGGAAGGTCGCAGCCCTGAAAGCTGGTGCTGCTCTTCACCTTCTCTTGGTGCACTATCTACAGGCACAACAGCACTGGGGATCTGTGCTTTCCTAGAGACAGCACATCTCATGGTGCTCGTCCTCGGCAGAGCCTCTTTCCGAAAAGGCAAACGTCCGACTCCTTCTCCCACAAGGAAGGTCACAGCCCTGAAAGCTGGTGCTGCTCTTCACCTTCCCTTGGCACCTTATCTACAGGCACAACAGCACTGAGGATCTGTGGTTTCCTAGAGACAGCACATCTCATGGTGCTCGTCCTCGGCAGAGCCTCTTCCCAAAAAGGCAAACGTCCGACTCCTTCTCCCACAAGGAAGGTCGCAGCCCTGAAAGCTGGTGCTGCTCTTCACCTTCTCTTCGTGCACTATCTAGAGGCAGAACAGCACTGGGGATCTGTGGTTTCCTAGAGACAGCACGTCTCATGGTGCTCGTCCTCGGCAGAGCCTCTTCCCGAAAAGGCAAACGTCCGACTCCCACTCCCACAAGGAAGGTCGCAGCCCTGAAAGCTGGTGCTGCTCTTCACCTTCTCTTGGTTCACTATCTACAGGCACAAAAACAGAGGGGATCTGTGGCTTCCTAGAGACAGCACATCTCCTGGTGCTCGTCCTCGGCAGAGCCTCTTTCCGAAAAGGCAAACGTCCGACTCCTTCTCCCACAAGGAAGGTCGCAGCCCTTGAAGCACTTGCGGGTCTTCACCTTCTCTTGGTGCCCTATCTACAGGCACAACAGCACTGAGGATCTCTGCTTTCCTAGAGACAGCACATCTCCTGGTGCTCGTCCTCGGCAGAGCCTCTTTCCGATAAAGCAAACGTCCGACTCCTTCTCCCACAAGGAAGGTCGCAGCCCTGAAAGCTGGTGCTGCTCTTCACCTTCTCTTGGTGCCCTATCTACAGGCACAACAGCACTGGGGATCTGTGCTTTCCTAGAGACAGCACATCTCATGGTGCTCGTCCTCCGCAGAGCCTATTTCCGAAAAGGCAAACGTCCGACTCCTTCTCCCACAAGGAAGGTCGCAGCCCTGAAAGCTGCTGCTGCTCTTCACCTTCTTTTCGTGCACTATCTAGAGGCAGAACAGCACTGGGGATCTGTGCTTTCCTAGAGACAGCACATCTCATGGTGCTCGTCCTCGGCAGAGCCTCTTTCTGAAAAGGCAAACGTCCGACTCCTTCTCCCACAAGGAAGGTCGCAGCCCTGAAAGCTGGTGCTGCTCTTCACCTTCTCTTGGTGCACTATCTACAGGAACAACAGCACTGGGGATCTGTGGTTTCCTAGAGACAGCACATCTCATGGTGCTTGTCCTCGGCAGAGCCTCTTCCCGAAAAGGCAAACGTCCGACTCCTTCTCCCACAAGGAAGGTCGCAGCCCTTGAAGCACTTGCGGGTCTTCACCTTCTCTTGGTGCCCTATCTACAGGCACAACAGCACTGAGGATCCCTGCTTTCCTAGAGACAGCACATCTCATGGTGCTCGTCCTCCGCAGAGCCTATTTCCGAAAAGGCAAACGTCCGACTCCTTCTCCCACAAGGAAGGTCGCAGCCCTGAAAGCTGGTGCTGCTCTTCACCTTCTCTTGGTGCACTATCTACAGGCACAACAGCACTGGGGATCTGTGCTTTCCTAGAGACAGCACATCTCATGGTGCTCGTCCTCGGCAGAGCCTCTTTCCGAAAAGGCAAACGTCCCACTCCTTCTCCCACAAGGAAGGTCACAGCCCTTGAAGCACTTGCGGGACTTCACCTTCCGTTGGTGCCCTATCTACAGGCTCAACAGCACTGAGGATCTCTGCTTTCCTAGAGACAGCACATCTCATGGTGCTCGTCCTCCGCAGAGCCTATTTCCGAAAAGGCAAACGTCCGACTCCTTCTCCCACAAGGCAGGTCGCAGCCCTTGAAGCACTTGCGGGTCTTCACCTTCTCTTGGTGCCCTATCTACAGGCACAACAGCACTGGGGATCTGTGCTTTCCTAGAGACAGCACATCTCATGGTGCTTGTCCTCGGCAGAGCCTCTTTCCGAAAAGGCAAACGTCCCACTCCTTCTCCCACAAGGAAGGTCGCAGCCCTGAAAGCTGGTGCTGCTCTTCACCTTCTCTTGGTGCACTATCTACAGGCACAACAGCACTGGGGATCTGTGCTTTCCTAGAGACAGCACATCTCATGGTGCTCGTCCTCGGCAGAGCCTCTTTCCGAAAAAGCAAACGTCCGACTCCTTCTCCCACAAGGAAGGTCGCAGCCCTGAAAGCTGGTGCTGCTCTTCACCTTCTCTTCGTGCACTATCTACAGGCACAACAGCACTGGGGATCTCTGCATTCCTAGAGACAGCACATCTCATGGTGCTTGTCCTTGACAGAGCCTCTTTCCGAAAAAGCAAACGTCCGACTCCTTCTCCCACATGGAAGGTCGCCGCCCTGAAAGCTGGTGCTGCTCTTCACCTTCCCTTGGCACCTTATCTACAGGCACAACAGCACTGAGGATCTGTGGTTTCCTAGAGACAGCACATCTCATGGTGCTCGTCCTCGGCAGAGCCTCTTCCCAAAAAGGCAAACGTCCGACTCCTTCTCCCACAAGGAAGGTCGCAGCCCTGAAAGCTGGTGCTGCTCTTCACCTTCTCTTCGTGCACTATCTAGAGGCAGAACAGTACTGGGGATCTGTGCTTTCCTAGAGACAGCACATCTCATGGTGCTCGTCCTCGGATGAGCCTCTTTCCGAGAAGGCAAACGTCCGACTCCTTCTCCCACAAGGAAGGTCGCAGCCCTGAAAGCTGGTGCTGCTCTTCACCTTCTCTTGGTGCACTATCTACAGGCACAAAAGCACTGAGGATCTGTGCTTTCTTAGAGACAGCACATCTCATGGTGCTTGTCCTCGGCAGAGCCTCTTCCCGAAAAGGCAAACGTCCAACTCCTTCTCCCAAAAGGAAGGGCGCAGCCCTTGAAGCACTGGCGGGTCTTAACCTTCTCCTGGTGCCCTATCTAGAGGCTCAACAGCACTGAGGATCTCTGCTTTCCTAGAGACAGCATATCTCATGGTGCTCGTCCTCCACAGAGCCTCTTTCCGAAAAGGCAAACGTCCCACTCCTTCTCCCACAAGGAAGGTCGCAGCCCTGAAAGCTGGTGCTGCTCTTCACCTTCTCTTGGTGCACTATCTACAGGCACAACAGCACTGGGGATCTGTGCTTTCCTAGAGACAGCACATCTCATGGTGCTCGTCCTCGGCTGAGCCTCTTTCCGAAAAGGCAAACGTCCGACTCCTTCTCCCACAAGGAAGGGCGCAGCCCTGAAAGCTGGTGCTGCTCTTCACCTTCTCTTCATGCACTATCTACAGGCACAAAAGCACTGGGGATCTCTGCTTTCCTAGACACAGCACATCTCATGGTGCTTGTCCTTGACAGAGCCTCTTTCCGAAAAAGCAAACGTCCGACTCCTTCTCCCACATGGAAGGTCGCCGCCCTGAAAGCTGGTGCTGCTCTTCACCTTCCCTTGGCACCTTATCTACAGGCACAACAGCACTGAGGATCTGTGGTTTCCTAGAGAGAGCACATCTCATGGTGCTCGTCCTCGGCAGAGCCTCTTCCCAAAAAGGCAAACGTCCGACACCTTCTCCCACAAGGTAGGTCGCAGCCCTGAAAGCTGGTGCTGCTCTTCACCTTCTCTTCGTGCACTATCTAGAGGCAGAACAGCACTGGGGATCTGTGGTTTCCTAGAGACAGCACGTCTCATGGTGCTCGTCCTCCGCAGAGCCTCTTCCCGAAAAGGCAAACGTCCGACTCCTTCTCCCACAAGGAAGGTCGCAGCCCTGAAAGCTGGTGCTGCTCTTCACCTTCTCTTGGTGCACTATCTACAGGCACAACAGCAGTGGGGATCTGTGCTTTCCTAGAGACAGCACATCTCATGGTGCTCGTCCTTAGCAGAACCGCTTTCCGAAAAAGCAAACGTCCGACTCCTTGTCCCACAAGGAAGGTCGCAGCCCTTGAAGCACTTGCGGGTCTTCACCTTCTCTTGGTGCCCTATCTACAGGCACAACAGCACTGAGGATCTCTGCTTTCCTAGAGACAGCACATCTCATGGTGCTCGTCCTATGCACAGCCTATTTCTGAAAAGGCAAACGTCCGACTCCTTCTCCCACAAGGAAGGTCGCCTCCCTGAAAGCTGGTGCTGCTCTTCACCTTCTCTTGGTGCACTATCTACAGGCACAACAGCACTGAGGATCTCTGCTTTCCTAGAGACAGCACATCTCATGGTGCTTGTCCTCGGCAGAGCCTATTTCCGAAAAGGCAAACGTCCGACTCCTTCTCCCACAAGGAAGGTCGCAGCCCTGAAAGCTCTTGCTGCTCTTCACCTTCTCTTGGTGCACTATCTACAGGCAGAACAGCAGTGGGGATCTGTGCTTTCCTAGAGACAGCATATCTCATGGTGCTCGTCCTGGGAAGAGCCTCTTTCGAAAACGCAAACGTCCGACTCCTTCTCCCACAAGGAAGGTCGCAGCCCTGAAAGCCGGTGCTGCTCTTCACCTTCTCTTGGCACCTTATCAACAGGCACAACAGCACTGAGGATCTGTGCTTTCCTAGAGACATCACATCTCATAGTGCTTGTCCTCGGCAGAGCCTCTTTCCGAAAAGGCAAACGTCCGACTCCTTCTCCCACAAGGAAGGTCGCAGCCCTGAAAGCTGGTGCTGCTCTTCACCTTCTCTTCGTGCACTATCTACAGGCAAAAAAACAGAGGGGATCTGTGGCTTCCTAGAGACAGCACATCTCATGGTGCTCGTCCTCAGCAGAGCCTCTTTCCGAAAAGGCAAACGTCCGACTCCTACTCCCAAATGGAAGGGTGCAGCCCTGAAAGCTCTTTCGGGACTTCATCTTCCGTTGGTGCCCTATCTACAGGCACACCGGCTCTGAGGATCTCTGCTTTCCTAGACACAGCACATCTCATGGTGCTTGTCCTTGGCAGAGCCTCTTTCCGAAAAAGCAAACGTCCGACTCCTTCTCCCACAAGGAAGGTCGCAGCCCTGAAAGCTGGTGCTGCTCTTCACCTTCTCTTCGTGCACTATCTACAGGCACAAAAGTACTGGGTATCTGTGGTTTCCTAGAGACAGCACATCTCATGGTGCTCGTCCTCGGCAGTTCCTCTTTCCGAAAAGGCAAACGTCCGACTCCTTCTCCCACAAGGAAGGGCGCAGCCCTTGAAGCACTTGCGGGACTTCACCTTCCGTTGGTGCCCTATCTACAGGCACAACAGCACTGAGGATCTCTGCTTTCCTAGAGACAGCATATCTCATGGTGCTCGTCCTGGGAAGAGCCTCTTTCCGAAAAAGGAAACGTCCGACTCCTTCTCCCACAAGGAAGGTCGCAGCCCTGAAAGCTGGTGCTGCTCTTCACCTTCTCTTGGCACCTTATTAACAGGCACAACAGCAGTGGGGATCTGTGGTTTCCTAGAGACAGCACATCTCATGGTGCTTGTCCTCGGCAGAGCCTATTTCCGAAAAGGCAAACGTCCGACTCCTTCTCCCACAAGGAAGGTCGCAGCCCTTGAAGCACTTGCGGGTCTTCACCTTCTCTTGGTGCCCTATCTACAGGCACAACAGCACTGAGGATCTCTGCTTTCCTAGAGACAGCACATCTCATGGTGCTTGTCCTCGGCAGAGCCTCTTTCCGAAAAGGCAAACGTCCGACTCCTTCTCCCACAAGGAAGGGCGCAGCCCTTGAAGCACTTGCGGGACTTCACATTCCGTTAGTGCCCTATCTACAGGAACACCGGCACTGAGGATCTCTGCTTTCCTAGAGACAGCACATCTCATGGTGCTTGTCCTTGGCAGAGCCTCTATCCGAAAAAGCAAACGTCCGACTCCTTCTCCCACAAGGAAGGTCGCAGCCCTGAAAGCTCTTACTGCTCTTCACCTTCTCTTGGTGCACTATCTACAGGCAGAACAGCAGTGGGGATCTGTGCTTTCCTAGAGACAGCATATCTCATGGTGCTCGTCCTGGGAAGAGCCTCTTTCCGAAAAAGCCAACGTCCGACTCCTTCTCCCACAAGGAAGGTCGCAGCCCTGAAAGCTGGTGCTGCTCTTCACCTTCTCTTGGCACGTTATCAACAGGCACAACAGCAGTGGGGATCTGTGCTTTCCTAGAGACAGCACATCTCATGGTGCTCGTCCTCGACAGAGCCTATTTCCGAAAAGGCAAATGTCCGACTCCTTCTCCCACAAGGAAGGTCGCAGCCCTGAAAGCTGGTGCTGTTCTTCACCTTCTCTTGGTGCCCTATCTACAGGCACAACAGCACTGAGGATCTCTGCTTTCCTAGAGACAGCACATCTCATGGTGCTCGTCCTCGGCAGAGCCTTTTTCCGAAAAGGCAAACGTCCGACTCCTTCTCCCACAAGGAAGGTCGCAGCCCTTGAAGCACTTGCGGGACTTCACCTTCCGTTGGTGCCCTATCTACGGGCACAACAGCACTGAGGATCTCTGCTTTCCTAGAGACAGCACATCTCATGGTGCTCGTCCTCGGCAGAGCCTCTTTCCGAAAAGGCAAATGTCCCACTCCTTCTCCCACAAGGAGGGTCGCAGCTCTTGAAGCACTTGCGGGTCTTCACCTTCTCTTGGTGCCCTATCTACAGGCACAACAGCACTGAGGATCTCTGCTTTCCTAGAGACAGCACATCTCATGGTGCTTGTCCTCGGCAGAGCCTATTTCCGAAAAGGCAAACGTCCGACTCCTTCTCCCACAAGGAAGGTCGCAGCCCTTGAAGCACTTGCGGGTCTTCACCTTCTCTTGGTGCCCTATCTACAGGCACAACAGCACTGAGGATCTCTGCTTTCCTAGAGACAGCACATCTCATGGTGCTTGTCCTCGGCAGAGCCTATTTCCGAAAAGGCAAACGTCCGACTCCTTCTCCCACAAGGAAGGGCGCAGCCCTTGAAGCACTTGCGGGACTTCACATTCCGTTAGTGCCCTATCTACAGGAACACCGGCACTGAGGATCTCTGCTTTCCTAGAGACAGCACATCTCATGGTGCTTGTCCTTGGCAGAGCCTCTATCCGAAAAAGCAAACGTCCGACTCCTTCTCCCACAAGGAAGGTCGCAGCCCTGAAAGCTCTTACTGCTCTTCACCTTCTCTTGGTGCACTATCTACAGGCAGAACAGCAGTGGGGATCTGTGCTTTCCTAGAGACAGCATATCTCATGGTGCTCGTCCTGGGAAGAGCCTCTTTCCGAAAAAGCCAACGTCCGACTCCTTCTCCCACAAGGAAGGTCGCAGCCCTTAAAGCTGGTGCTGCTCTTCACCTTCTCTTGGCACGTTATCAACAGGCACAACAGCAGTGGGGATCTGTGCTTTCCTAGAGACAGCACATCTCATGGTGCTCGTCCTCGACAGAGCCTATTTCCGAAAAGGCAAATGTCCGACTCCTTCTCCCACAAGGAAGGTCGCAGCCCTGAAAGCTGGTGCTGTTCTTCACCTTCTCTTGGTGCCCTATCTACAGGCACAACAGCACTGAGGATCTCTGCTTTCCTAGAGACAGCACATCTCATGGTGCTCGTCCTATGCACAGCCTATTTCTGAAAAGGCAAACGTCCGACTCCTTCTCCCACAAGGCAGGTCGCCGCCCTGAAAGCTGGTGCTGCTCTTCACCTTCTCTTGGTGCACTATCTACAGGCACAACAGCAGTGGGGATCTGTGGTTTCCTAGAGACAGCACATCTCAAGGTGCTCGTCCTTAGCAGAACCGCTTTCCGAAAAAGCAAACGTCCGACTCCTTCTCCCAGAAGGAAGGGCGCAGCCCTTGAAGCACTTGCGGGACTTCAACTCCCGTTAGTGCCCTATCTACAGGCACAACAGCACTGAGGATCTCTGCATTCCTAGAGACAGCATATCTCATGGTGCTCGTCCTGGGAAGAGCCTCTTTCCGAAAAAGGAAACGTCCCACTCCTTCTCCCACAATGAAGGTCGCAGCCCTGAAAGCCGGTGCTGCTCTTCACCTTCTCTTGGCACCTTATCAACAGGCACAAAAGCTCTGGGGATCTGTGGTTTTCTAGAGACAGCACATCTCCTGGTGCTCGTCCTCGGCAGAGCCTCTTCCCAAAAAGGCAAACGTCCGACTCCTTCTCCCACAAGGAAGGTCGCAGCCCTTGAAGCACTTGCGGGACTTCACCTTCCATTAGTGCCCTATCTACAGGCACACCGGCACTGAGGATCTCTGCTTTCCTAGAGACAGCACATCTCATGGTGCTCGTCCTCGGCAGAGCCTTTTTCCGAAAAGGCAAACGTCCGACTCCTTCTCCCACAAGGAAGGTCGCAGCCCTTGAAGCACTTGCGGGACTTCACCTTCCGTTGGTGCCCTATCTACGGGCACAACAGCACTGAGGATCTCTGCTTTCCTAGAGACAGCACATCTCATGGTGCTCGTCCTCGGCAGAGCCTCTTTCCGAAAAGGCAAATGTCCCACTCCTTCTCCCACAAGGAGGGTCGCAGCTCTTGAAGCACTTGCGGGTCTTCACCTTCTCTTGGTGCCCTATCTACAGGCACAACAGCACTGAGGATCTCTGCTTTCCTAGAGACAGCACATCTCCTGGTGCTCGTCCTCGGCAGAGCCTCTTTCCGAAAAGGCAAACGTCCGACTCCTTCTCCCAGAAGGAAGGTCGCAGCCCTTGAAGCACTTGCGGGTCTTCACCTTCTCTTGGTGCCCTATCTACAGGCACAACAGCACTGAGGATCTCTGCTTTCCTAGAGACAGCACATCTCCTGGTGCTCGTCCTCGGCAGAGCCTCTTTCCGAAAAGGCAAACGTCCGACTCCTTCTCCCACAAGGAAGGTCGCCGCCCTGAAAGCTGGTGCTGCTCTTCACCTTCTCTTCGTGCACTATCTACAGGCACAACAGCAGTGGGGATCTGTGCTTTCCTAGAGACAGCACATCTCATGGTGCTCGTCCTCGGCAGAGCCTCTTTCCGAAAAGGAAAACGTCCGACTCCTTCTCCCACAAGGAAGGTCGCAGCCCTGAAAGCTCTTGCTGCTCTTCACCTTCTCTTGGTGCACTATCTACAGGCAGAACAGCAGTGGGGATCTGTGGTTTCCTAGAGACAGCACATCTCATGGTGCTCGTTCTCGGCAGAGCCTTTTTCCGAAAAGGCAAACGTCCGACTCCTTCTCCCACAAGGAAGGGCGCAGCCCTGAAAGCTGGTGCTGCTCTTCACCTTCTCTTGGTGCACTATCTACAGGCACAAAAACACAGGCGATCTGTGGCTTCCTAGAGACAGCACATCTCATGGTGCTCGTCCTCGGCAGAGCCTCTTTCCGAAAAGGCAAACGTCCGACTCCTTCTCCCACAAGGAAGGTCGCCACCCTGAAAGCCGGTGCTGCTCTTCACCTTCTCTTGGCACCTTATCAACAGGCACAAAAGCTCTGGGGATCTGTGGTTTCCTAGAGACAGCACATCTCATGGTGCTCGTCCTCGGCAGAGCCTCTTCCCAAAAAGGCAAACGTCCGACTCCTTCTCCCACAAGGAAGGTCGCAGCCCTTGAAGCACTTGCGGGACTTCACCTTCCATTAGTGCCCTATCTACAGGCACACCGGCACTGAGGATCTCTGCTTTCCTAGAGACAGCACATCTCATGGTGCTTGTCCTCGGCAGAGCCTCTTACCGAAAAGGCAAACATCCGACTCCTTCTCCCACAAGGAAGGTCGCAGCCCTTGAAGCACTTGCGGGACTTCACCTTCCGTTGGTGCCCTATCTACGGGCACAACAGCACTGAGGATCTCTGCTTTCCTAGAGACAGCACATCTCATGGTGCTCCTCCTCGGCAGAGCCTATTTCCGAAAAGGCAAACGTCCCACTCCTTCTCCCAGAAGGAAGGTCGCAGCCCTTGAAGCACTTGCGGGTCTTCACCTTCTCTTGGTGCCCTATCTACAGGCACAACAGCACTGAGGATCTCTGTTTTCCTAGACACAGCACATCTCATGGTGCTCGTCCTCGGCAGAGCCTCTTTCCGAAAAGGCAAACGTCCGACTCCTTCTCCCACAAGGAAGGTCGCCTCCCTGAAAGCTGGTGCTGCTCTTCACCTTCTCTTCGTGCACTATCTACAGGCACAACAGCAGTGGGGATCTGTGCTTTCCTAGAGACAGCACATCTCATGGTGCTCGTCCTCGGCAGAGCCTCTTTCCGAAAAGGAAAACGTCCGACTCCTTCTCCCACAAGGAAGGTCGCAGCCCTGAAAGCTCTTGCTGCTCTTCACCTTCTCTTGGTGCACTATCTACAGGCAGAACAGCAGTGGGGATCTGTGCTTTCCTAGAGACAGCATATCTCATGGTGCTCGTCCTGGGAAGAGCCTCTTTCCGAAAAGGCAAACGTCCGACTCCTTCTCCCACAAGGAAGGTCGCAGCCCTGAAAGCTGGTGCTGCTCTTCACCTTCTCTTGGTGCCCTATCTACAGGCACAACGGCACTGAGGATCTCTGCTTTCCTAGAGACAGCACATCTCATTCTGCTTGTCCTTGGCAGAGCCTCTTTCCGAAAAAGCAAACGTCCCACTCCTTCTCCCAGAAGGAAGGTCGCAGCCCTTGAAGCACTTGCGGGTCTTCACCTTCTCTTGGTGCCCTATCTACAGGCACAACAGCACTGAGGATCTCTGCTTTCCTAGAGACAGCACATCTCCTGGTGCTCGTCCTCGGCAGAGCCTCTTCCCGAAAAGGCAAACGTCCGACTCCTTCTCCCACAAGGAAGGTCGCCTCCCTGAAAGCTGGTGCTGCTCTTCACCTTCTCTTGGTGCACTATCTACAGGCACAACAGAAGTGGGGATCTGTGGTTTCCTAGAGACAGCACATCTCCTGGTGCTCGTCCTCGGCAGAGCCTTTTTCCGAAAAGGCAAACGTCCGACTCCTTCTCCCACAAGGAAGGGCGCAGCCCTGAAAGCTGGTGCTGCTCTTCACCTTCTCTTGGTGCACTATCTACAGGCACAAAAACACAGGCGATCTGTGGCTTCCTAGAGACAGCACATCTCATGGTGCTCGTCCTCGGCAGAGCCTCTTTCCGAAAAGGCAAACGTCCGACTCCTTCTCCCACAAGGAAGGTCGCCGCCCTGAAAGCTGGTGCTGCTCTTCACCTTCTCTTGGTTCACTATCTACAGGCAGAACAACACTGAGGATCTCTGCTTTCCTAGAGACAGCACATCTCCTGGTGCTCGTCCTCGGCAGAGCCTCTTCCCGAAAAGGCAAACGTCCGACTCCTTCCCCCACAAGGAAGGGCGCAGCCCTAAAAGCTGGTGCTGCTCTTCACCTTCTCTTGGTGCACTATCTACAGGCACAACAGCAGTGGGGATATGTGCTTTCCTAGAGACAGCACATCTCATGGTGCTCGTCCTATGCACAGCCTATTTCTGAAAAGGCAAACGTCCGACTCCTTCTCCCACAAGGCAGGTCGCCGCCCTGAAAGCCGGTGCTGCTCTTCATCTTCTCTTCGTGCACTATCTACAGGCACAACAGCAGTGGGGATCTGTGGTTTCCTAGAGACAGCACATCTCATGGTGCTCGTCCTTAGCAGAACCGCTTTCCGAAAAAGCAAACGTCCGACTCCTTCTCCCAGAAGGAAGGTCGCAGCCCTTGAAGCACTTGCGGGTCTTCACCTTCTCTTGGTGCCCTATCTACAGGCACAACAGCACTGAGGATCTCTGCTTTCCTAGAGACAGCACATCTCCTGGTGCTCGTCCTCGGCAGAGCCTCTTTCCAAAAAGGCAAACGTCCGACTCCTTCTCCCACAAGGAAGGTCGCCTCCCTGAAAGCTGGTGCTGCTCTTCACCTTCTCTTCGTGCACTATCTACAGGCACAACAGCAGTGGGGATCTGTGCTTTCCTAGAGACACCACATCTCATGGTGCTCGTCCTCGGCAGAGCCTCTTTCCGAAAAGGAAAACGTCCGACTCCTTCTCGCACAAGGAAGGTCGCAGCCCTGAAAGCTCTTGCTGCTCTTCACCTTCTCTTGGTGCACTATCTACAGGCAGAACAGCAGTGCGGATCTGTGCTTTCCTAGAGACAGCACGTCTCATGGTGCTCGTCCTCGGCAGAGCCTCTTTCCGAAAAGGCAAACGTCCGACTCCTTCTCCCACAAGGAAGGTCGCAGCCCTTGAAGCACTTGCGGGACTTCACCTTCCATTAGTGCCCTATCTACAGGCACACCGGCACTGAGGATCTCTGCTTTCCTAGAGACAGCACATCTCATGGTGCTTGTCCTCGGCAGAGCCTCTTACCGAAAAGGCAAACATCCGACTCCTTCTCCCACAAGGAAGGTCGCAGCCCTTGAAGCACTTGCGGGACTTCACCTTCCGTTGGTGCCCTATCTACGGGCACAACAGCACTGAGGATCTCTGCTTTCCTAGAGACAGCACATCTCATGGTGCTCCTCCTCGGCAGAGCCTATTTCCGAAAAGGCAAACGTCCCACTCCTTCTCCCAGAAGGAAGGTCGCAGCCCTTGAAGCACTTGCGGGTCTTCACCTTCTCTTGGTGCCCTATCTACAGGCACAACAGCACTGAGGATCTCTGTTTTCCTAGACACAGCACATCTCATGGTGCTCGTCCTCGGCAGAGCCTCTTTCCGAAAAGGCAAACGTCCGACTCCTTCTCCCACAAGGAAGGTCGCCTCCCTGAAAGCTGGTGCTGCTCTTCACCTTCTATTCGTGCACTATCTACAGGCACAACAGCAGTGGGGATCTGTGCTTTCCTAGAGACAGCACATCTCATGGTGCTCGTCCTCGGCAGAGCCTCTTTCCGAAAAGGAAAACGTCCGACTCCTTCTCCCACAAGGAAGGTCGCAGCCCTGAAAGCTCTTGCTGCTCTTCACCTTCTCTTGGTGCACTATCTACAGGCAGAACAGCAGTGGGGATCTGTGCTTTCCTAGAGACAGCATATCTCATGGTGCTCGTCCTGGGAAGAGCCTCTTTCCGAAAAGGCAAACGTCCGACTCCTTCTCCCACAAGGAAGGTCGCAGCCCTGAAAGCTGGTGCTGCTCTTCACCTTCTCTTGGTGCCCTATCTACAGGCACAACGGCACTGAGGATCTCTGCTTTCCTAGAGACAGCACATCTCATTCTGCTTGTCCTTGGCAGAGCCTCTTTCCGAAAAAGCAAACGTCCCACTCCTTCTCCCAGAAGGAAGGTCGCAGCCCTTGAAGCACTTGCGGGTCTTCACCTTCTCTTGGTGCCCTATCTACAGGCACAACAGCACTGAGGATCTCTGCTTTCCTAGAGACAGCACATCTCCTGGTGCTCGTCCTCGGCAGAGCCTCTTCCCGAAAAGGCAAACGTCCGACTCCTTCTCCCACAAGGAAGGTCGCCTCCCTGAAAGCTGGTGCTGCTCTTCACCTTCTCTTGGTGCACTATCTACAGGCACAACAGAAGTGGGGATCTGTGGTTTCCTAGAGACAGCACATCTCCTGGTGCTCGTCCTCGGCAGAGCCTTTTTCCGAAAAGGCAAACGTCCGACTCCTTCTCCCACAAGGAAGGGCGCAGCCCTGAAAGCTGGTGCTGCTCTTCACCTTCTCTTGGTGCACTATCTACAGGCACAAAAACACAGGCGATCTGTGGCTTCCTAGAGACAGCACATCTCATGGTGCTCGTCCTCGGCAGAGCCTCTTTCCGAAAAGGCAAACGTCCGACTCCTTCTCCCACAAGGAAGGTCGCCGCCCTGAAAGCTGGTGCTGCTCTTCACCTTCTCTTGGTTCACTATCTACAGGCAGAACAACACTGAGGATCTCTGCTTTCCTAGAGACAGCACATCTCCTGGTGCTCGTCCTCGGCAGAGCCTCTTCCCGAAAAGGCAAACGTCCGACTCCTTCCCCCACAAGGAAGGGCGCAGCCCTAAAAGCTGGTGCTGCTCTTCACCTTCTCTTGGTGCACTATCTACAGGCACAACAGCAGTGGGGATATGTGCTTTCCTAGAGACAGCACATCTCATGGTGCTCGTCCTATGCACAGCCTATTTCTGAAAAGGCAAACGTCCGACTCCTTCTCCCACAAGGCAGGTCGCCGCCCTGAAAGCCGGTGCTGCTCTTCATCTTCTCTTCGTGCACTATCTACAGGCAGAACAGCAGTGGGGATCTGTGGTTTCCTAGAGACAGCACATCTCATGGTGCTCGTCCTTAGCAGAACCGCTTTCCGAAAAAGCAAACGTCCGACTCCTTCTCCCAGAAGGAAGGTCGCAGCCCTTGAAGCACTTGCGGGTCTTCACCTTCTCTTGGTGCCCTATCTACAGGCACAACAGCACTGAGGATCTCTGCTTTCCTAGAGACAGCACATCTCCTGGTGCTCGTCCTCGGCAGAGCCTCTTCCCGAAAAGGCAAACGTCCGACTCCTTCTCCCACAAGGAAGGTCGCCTCCCTGAAAGCTGGTGCTGCTCTTCACCTTCTCTTGGTGCACTATCTACAGGCACAACAGAAGTGGGGATCTGTGGTTTCCTAGAGACAGCACATCTCCTGGTGCTCGTCCTCGGCAGAGCCTTTTTCCGAAAAGGCAAACGTCCGACTCCTTCTCCCACAAGGAAGGGCGCAGCCCTGAAAGCTGGTGCTGCTCTTCACCTTCTCTTGGTGCACTATCTACAGGCACAAAAACACAGGCGATCTGTGGCTTCCTAGAGACAGCACATCTCATGGTGCTCGTCCTCGGCAGAGCCTCTTTCCGAAAAGGCAAACGTCCGACTCCTTCTCCCACAAGGAAGGTCGCCGCCCTGAAAGCTGGTGCTGCTCTTCACCTTCTCTTGGTTCACTATCTACAGGCAGAACAACACTGAGGATCTCTGCTTTCCTAGAGACAGCACATCTCCTGGTGCTCGTCCTCGGCAGAGCCTCTTCCCGAAAAGGCAAACGTCCGACTCCTTCCCCCACAAGGAAGGGCGCAGCCCTAAAAGCTGGTGCTGCTCTTCACCTTCTCTTGGTGCACTATCTACAGGCACAACAGCAGTGGGGATATGTGCTTTCCTAGAGACAGCACATCTCATGGTGCTCGTCCTATGCACAGCCTATTTCTGAAAAGGCAAACGTCCGACTCCTTCTCCCACAAGGCAGGTCGCCGCCCTGAAAGCCGGTGCTGCTCTTCATCTTCTCTTCGTGCACTATCTACAGGCACAACAGCAGTGGGGATCTGTGGTTTCCTAGAGACAGCACATCTCATGGTGCTCGTCCTTAGCAGAACCGCTTTCCGAAAAAGCAAACGTCCGACTCCTTCTCCCAGAAGGAAGGTCGCAGCCCTTGAAGCACTTGCGGGTCTTCACCTTCTCTTGGTGCCCTATCTACAGGCACAACAGCACTGAGGATCTCTGCTTTCCTAGAGACAGCACATCTCCTGGTGCTCGTCCTCGGCAGAGCCTCTTTCCAAAAAGGCAAACGTCCGACTCCTTCTCCCACAAGGAAGGTCGCCTCCCTGAAAGCTGGTGCTGCTCTTCACCTTCTCTTCGTGCACTATCTACAGGCACAACAGCAGTGGGGATCTGTGCTTTCCTAGAGACACCACATCTCATGGTGCTCGTCCTCGGCAGAGCCTCTTTCCGAAAAGGAAAACGTCCGACTCCTTCTCGCACAAGGAAGGTCGCAGCCCTGAAAGCTCTTGCTGCTCTTCACCTTCTCTTGGTGCACTATCTACAGGCAGAACAGCAGTGCGGATCTGTGCTTTCCTAGAGACAGCACGTCTCATGGTGCTCGTCCTCGGCAGAGCCTCTTTCCGAAAAGGCAAACGTCCGACTCCTTCTCCCACAAGGAAGGTCGCAGCCCTTGAAGCACTTGCGGGACTTCACCTTCCATTAGTGCCCTATCTACAGGCACACCGGCACTGAGGATCTCTGCTTTCCTAGAGACAGCACATCTCATGGTGCTTGTCCTCGGCAGAGCCTCTTACCGAAAAGGCAAACATCCGACTCCTTCTCCCACAAGGAAGGTCGCAGCCCTTGAAGCACTTGCGGGACTTCACCTTCCGTTGGTGCCCTATCTACGGGCACAACAGCACTGAGGATCTCTGCTTTCCTAGAGACAGCACATCTCATGGTGCTCCTCCTCGGCAGAGCCTATTTCCGAAAAGGCAAACGTCCCACTCCTTCTCCCAGAAGGAAGGTCGCAGCCCTTGAAGCACTTGCGGGTCTTCACCTTCTCTTGGTGCCCTATCTACAGGCACAACAGCACTGAGGATCTCTGTTTTCCTAGACACAGCACATCTCATGGTGCTCGTCCTCGGCAGAGCCTCTTTCCGAAAAGGCAAACGTCCGACTCCTTCTCCCACAAGGAAGGTCGCCTCCCTGAAAGCTGGTGCTGCTCTTCACCTTCTCTTCGTGCACTATCTACAGGCACAACAGCAGTGGGGATCTGTGCTTTCCTAGAGACAGCACATCTCATGGTGCTCGTCCTCGGCAGAGCCTCTTTCCGAAAAGGAAAACGTCCGACTCCTTCTCCCACAAGGAAGGTCGCAGCCCTGAAAGCTCTTGCTGCTCTTCACCTTCTCTTGGTGCACTATCTACAGGCAGAACAGCAGTGGGGATCTGTGCTTTCCTAGAGACAGCATATCTCATGGTGCTCGTCCTGGGAAGAGCCTCTTTCCGAAAAGGCAAACGTCCGACTCCTTCTCCCACAAGGAAGGTCGCAGCCCTGAAAGCTGGTGCTGCTCTTCACCTTCTCTTGGTGCCCTATCTACAGGCACAACGGCACTGAGGATCTCTGCTTTCCTAGAGACAGCACATCTCATTCTGCTTGTCCTTGGCAGAGCCTCTTTCCGAAAAAGCAAACGTCCCACTCCTTCTCCCAGAAGGAAGGTCGCAGCCCTTGAAGCACTTGCGGGTCTTCACCTTCTCTTGGTGCCCTATCTACAGGCACAACAGCACTGAGGATCTCTGCTTTCCTAGAGACAGCACATCTCCTGGTGCTCGTCCTCGGCAGAGCCTCTTCCCGAAAAGGCAAACGTCCGACTCCTTCTCCCACAAGGAAGGTCGCCTCCCTGAAAGCTGGTGCTGCTCTTCACCTTCTCTTGGTGCACTATCTACAGGCACAACAGAAGTGGGGATCTGTGGTTTCCTAGAGACAGCACATCTCCTGGTGCTCGTCCTCGGCAGAGCCTTTTTCCGAAAAGGCAAACGTCCGACTCCTTCTCCCACAAGGAAGGGCGCAGCCCTGAAAGCTGGTGCTGCTCTTCACCTTCTCTTGGTGCACTATCTACAGGCACAAAAACACAGGCGATCTGTGGCTTCCTAGAGACAGCACATCTCATGGTGCTCGTCCTCGGCAGAGCCTCTTTCCGAAAAGGCAAACGTCCGACTCCTTCTCCCACAAGGAAGGTCGCCGCCCTGAAAGCTGGTGCTGCTCTTCACCTTCTCTTGGTTCACTATCTACAGGCAGAACAACACTGAGGATCTCTGCTTTCCTAGAGACAGCACATCTCCTGGTGCTCGTCCTCGGCAGAGCCTCTTCCCGAAAAGGCAAACGTCCGACTCCTTCCCCCACAAGGAAGGGCGCAGCCCTAAAAGCTGGTGCTGCTCTTCACCTTCTCTTGGTGCACTATCTACAGGCACAACAGCAGTGGGGATATGTGCTTTCCTAGAGACAGCACATCTCATGGTGCTCGTCCTATGCACAGCCTATTTCTGAAAAGGCAAACGTCCGACTCCTTCTCCCACAAGGCAGGTCGCCGCCCTGAAAGCCGGTGCTGCTCTTCATCTTCTCTTCGTGCACTATCTACAGGCAGAACAGCAGTGGGGATCTGTGGTTTCCTAGAGACAGCACATCTCATGGTGCTCGTCCTTAGCAGAACCGCTTTCCGAAAAAGCAAACGTCCGACTCCTTCTCCCAGAAGGAAGGTCGCAGCCCTTGAAGCACTTGCGGGTCTTCACCTTCTCTTGGTGCCCTATCTACAGGCACAACAGCACTGAGGATCTCTGCTTTCCTAGAGACAGCACATCTCCTGGTGCTCGTCCTCGGCAGAGCCT
This sequence comes from Harpia harpyja, assembly GCF_026419915.1. Taxonomy (NCBI): domain Eukaryota; kingdom Metazoa; phylum Chordata; class Aves; order Accipitriformes; family Accipitridae; genus Harpia; species Harpia harpyja. Next base: position 11,123,709 of record NC_068949.1, read on the forward strand.
CTTTCCAAAAAGGCAAACGTCCGACTCCTTCTCCCACAAGGAAGGTCGCCTCCCTGAAAGCTGGTGCTGCTCTTCACCTTCTCTTCGTGCACTATCTACAGGCACAACAGCAGTGGGGATCTGTGCTTTCCTAGAGACACCACATCTCATGGTGCTCGTCCTCGGCAGAGCCTCTTTCCGAAAAGGAAAACGTCCGACTCCTTCTCGCACAAGGAAGGTCGCAGCCCTGAAAGCTCTTGCTGCTCTTCACCTTCTCTTGGTGCACTATCTACAGGCAGAACAGCAGTGCGGATCTGTGCTTTCCTAGAGACAGCACGTCTCATGGTGCTCGTCCTCGGCAGAGCCTCTTTCCGAAAAGGAAAACGTCCGACTCCTTCTCCCACAAGGAAGGTCGCAGCCCTGAAAGCCGGTGCTGCTCTTCACCTTCTCTTGGCACCTTATCAATCAGGCACAACAGCAGTGGGGATCTGTGGTTTCCTAGAGACAGCACATCTCATGGTGCTCGTCCTCAGCAGTTCCTCTTTCCGAAAAGGCAAACGTCCGACTCCTTCTCCCACAAGGAAGGGCGCAGCCCTTGAAGCACTTGCGGGACTTCACCTTCCGTTGGTGCCCTATCTACAGGCACAACAGCACTGAGGATCTCTGCTTTCCTAGAGACAGCATATCTCATGGTGCTCGTCCTGGGAAGAGCCTCTTTCCGAAAAAGGAAACGTCCCACTCCTTCTCCCACAATGAAGGTCGCAGCCCTGAAAGCCGGTGCTGCTCTTCACCTTCTCTTGGCACCTTATCAACAGGCACAAAAGCTCTGGGGATCTGTGGTTTCCTAGAGACAGCACATCTCATGGTGCTCGTCCTCGGCAGAGCCTCTTCCCAAAAAGGCAAACGTCCAACTCCTTCTCCCACAAGGAAGGTCGCAGCCCTTGAAGCGCTTGCGGGACTTCACCTTCCATTAGTGCCCTATCTACAGGCACACTGGCACTGAGGATCTCTGCTTTCCTAGAGACAGCACATCTCATGGTGCTTGTCCTCGGCAGAGCCTCTTACCGAAAAGGCAAACGTCCGACTCCTTCTCCCACAAGGAAGGTCGCAGCCCTTGAAGCACTTGCGGGACTTCACCTTCCGTTGGTGCCCTATCTACGGGCACAACAGCACTGAGGATCTCTGCTTTCCTAGAGACAGCACATCTCATGGTGCTCGTCCTCGGCAGAGCCTCTTTCCGAAAAGGCAAATGTCCCACTCCTTCTCCCACAAGGAGGGTCGCAGCTCTTGAAGCACTTGCGGGTCTTCACCTTCTCTTGGTGCCCTATCTACAGGCACAACAGCACTGAGGATCTCTGCTTTCCTAGAGACAGCACATCTCATGGTGCTCGTCCTCGGCAGAGCCTATTTCCGAAAAGGCAAACGTCCGACTCCTTCTCCCAGAAGGAAGGTCGCAGCCCTTGAAGCACTTGCGGGTCTTCACCTTCTCTTGGTGCCCTATCTACAGGCACAACAGCAGTGGGGATCTGTGCTTTCCTAGAGACAGCACATCTCATGGTGCTCGTCCTCGGCAGAGCCTCTTTCCGAAAAGGAAAACGTCCGACTCCTTCTCCCACAAGGAAGGTCGCAGCCCTGAAAGCTCTTGCTGCTCTTCACCTTCTCTTGGTGCACTATCTACAGGCAGAACAGCAGTGGGGATCTGTGGTTTCCTAGAGACAGCACATCTCATGGTGCTCGTCCTCGGCAGAGCCTTTTTCCGAAAAGGCAAACGTCCGACTCCTTCTCCCACAAGGAAGGGCGCAGCCCTGAAAGCTGGTGCTGCTCTTCACCTTCTCTTGGTGCACTATCTACAGGCACAAAAACACAGGCGATCTGTGGCTTCCTAGAGACAGCACATCTCATGGTGCTCGTCCTCGGCAGAGCCTCTTTCCGAAAAGGCAAACGTCCGACTCCTTCTCCCACAAGGAAGGTCACCGCCCTGAAAGCTGGTGCTGCTCTTCACCTTCTCTTGGTTCACTATCTACAGGCAGAACAGCACTGAGGATCTCTGCTTTCCTAGAGACAGCACATCTCATGGTGCTCGTCCTCGGCAGAGCCTATTTCCGAAAAGGCAAACGTCCGACTCCTTCTCCCACAAGGAAGGTTGCAGCCCTTGAAGCACTTTTGGGTCTTCACCTTCTCTTGGTTCACTATCTACAGGCACAACAGCACTGAGGATCTCTGCTTTCCTAGAGACAGCACATCTCCTGGTGCTCGTCCTCGGCAGAGCCTCTTCCCGAAAAGGCAAACGTCCGACTCCTTCTCCCACAAGGAAGGGCGCAGCCCTGAAAGGTGGTGCTGCTCTTCACCTTCTCTTGGTGCACTATCTACAGGCACAACAGCAGTGGGGATATGTGCTTTCCTAGAGACAGCACATCTCATGGTGCTCGTCCTCGGCAGAGCCTCTTTCCGAAAAATCAAACGTCCGACTCCTTCTCCCATAATGAAGGTCGCCGCCCTGAAAGCTGGTGCTGCTCTTCACCTTCTCTTGGTTCACTATCTACAGGCAGAACAGCACTGAGGATCTGTGGTTTCCTAGAGACACCACATCTCATGGTGCTCGTCCTCGGCAGAGCCTCTTTCCGAAAAGGCAAACGTCCGACTCCTTCTCCCACAAGGAAGGTTGCAGCCCTTGAAGAACTTGTGGGTCTTCACCTTCTCTTGGTTCACTATCTACAGGCACAAAAGCACTGGGGATCTGTGGTTTCCTAGAGACAGCACATCTCATGGTGCTCATCATCGGCAGAGCCTCTTTCCGAAAAAGCAAACGTCCGATTCCTTCTCCCACAAGGAAGGTCGCAGCCCTGAAAGCTGGTGCTGCTCTTCACCTTCTCTTGGTGTACTATCTACAGACTCAACAGCACTGAGGATCTCTGCTTTCCTAGAGACAGCACATCTCCAGTGGCTCGTCCTCGGCAGAGCCTCTTTCCGAAAAAGCAAACGTCCGACTCCTTCTCCCACAAGGAAGGTCGCAGCCCTGAAAGCTAGATCTGCTTTTCACCTTCTCTTGGTGCACTATCTACAGGCAAAACAGCAGTGGGGATCTGTGCTTTCCTAGAGACAGCACATCTCATGGTGCTCGTCCACGGCAGAGCCTCTTTCCGAAAAAGCAAACGTTCGACTCCTTCTCTCACAAGAAACGTCGCAGCCCTGAAAGCTGGTGCTGCTCTTCACCTTCCCTTGGCACCTTATCTACAGGCACAACAGCAGTGGGGATATGTGCTTTCCTAGAGACAGCACATCTCACGGGGCTCGTCCTCGGCAGAGCCTCTTTCCGAAAAGGCAAACGTCCGACTCCTTCTCCCACAAGGAAGGTCGCAGCCCTGAATGCTGGTGCTGCTCTTCACCTTCTCTTGGTGCACTATCTAGAGGCAGAAAAGCAGTAGTGATATGTCCTTTCCTAGAGACAGCACATCTCATGGTGCTCGTCCTCGGCAGAGCCTATTTCCGAAAAAGCAAACGTCCGACTCCTTCTCCCACAAGGAAGGTCGCAGCCCTGAAAGCTGGTGCTGCTCTTCACTTTCCTTGGCACCTTATCTACAGGCACAAAAGCACTGGGGATCTGAGCTTTCCTAGAGACAGCACATCTCCTGGTGCTCGTCCTCGGCAGAGCCTCTTTCCGAAAAGGCAAACGTCGGACTCCTTCTCCCACATGGAAGGTCGCAGCCCTGAAAGATCTTGCTGCTCTTTAGCATCCCTTGGTGCCCTATCTACAGGCACAACAGCAGTGGGGATCTTTGCTTTCCTAGAGACAGCACATCTCATGGTGCTCGTCCTCGGCAGAGCCTCTTTCCGAAAAGGCAAACGTCCCACTCCTTCTCCCAGAAGGAAGGTCGCAGCCCTGAAAGCTGGTGCTGCTCTTCACCTTCTCTTGGTTCACTATCTACAGGCACAACAGCAGTGGGGATCTGTGCTTTCCTAGAGACAGCACATATCATGGTGCTCTTCCTCGGAAGAGCCTCCTTCCGAAAAAGAAAACGTCCGACGCGTTCTCCCAAAAGGAAGGTCGCAGCCGTGAAAACTAGTGCTGCTCTTCACTTTCCATTGGTACTTTATCTACAATCACAAAAGCACTGGGGATCTGTGCTTTCCTAGAGACAGCACATCTCATGGTGCTCGTCCTCGGCAGAGCCTCTTTCCGAAAAGGCAAATGTCCGAATCCTTCTCCCACAAGGAAGGTCGCAGCCCTGAAACCTGGTGCTGCTCTTCACCTTCTCTTGTTGCTCTATCTACAGGCAGAATAGCAGTGGGGATCTGTGCTTTCCCATAGACAGCACGTCTCATGGTGCTCGTCATCGGCAGAACCATTTTCCGAAAAAGCAAAAGTCCCACTCCTTCTCCCACAAGGAAGGTCGCAGCCCTTGAAGCACTTGCGGGTCTTCACCTTCTCTTGGTGCACTATCTACAGGCACAAAAGCACTGGGGATCTGTGCTTTCCTAGAGACAGCACATCTCATGGTGCTCGTCCTCGGCAGAGCCTCTTCCCGAAAAGGCAAACGTCCGACTCCTTCTCCCACAAGGAAGGTCGCAGCCCTGAAAGCTGGTGCTGCTCTTCACCTTCTCTTGGTGCACTATCTACAGGCACAAAAGCACTGGGGATCTGTGGTTTCCTAGAGACAGCACGTCTCATGGTGCTCATTCTCGGCAGAGCCTCTTCCCGAAAAGGCAAACGTCCAACTCCTTCTCCCACAAGGAAGGTCGCAGCCCTGAAAGCTGGTGCTGCTCTTCACCTTCTCTTGGTGCACTATCTACAGGCACAAAAGCACTGGGGATCTGTGGCTTCCTAGAGACAGCACATCTCATGATGCTTGTCCTCCGCAGAGCCTCTTCCCGAAAAGGCAAATATCCGACTCCTTCTCCCACAAGGAAGGTCGCAGCCCTGAAAGTTCGTGCTGCTCTTCACCTTCTCTTGGTGCACTATCTACAGGCAGAACAGCACTGGGGATCTGTGCTTTTCTAGAGACAGCACATCTCATGGTGCTTGTCCTCGGCTGAGCCTCTTTCCGAAAAGGCAAACGTTAGACTCCTTCTCCCACAAGGAAGGTCGCAGCCCTGAAAGCTGGTGCTGCTCTTCACCTTCTCTTGGTGCACTATCTACAGGCAGAACAGCACTGAGGATCTCTGCTTTCCTAGAGACACCACATCTCCTGGTGCTCGTCCTCGGCAGAGCCTCTTTCCGAAAAGGCAAACGTCCCACTCCTTCTCCCACAAGGAAGGTCGCAGCCCTGAAAGCTGGTGCTGCTCTTCACCTTCTCTCCGTGCACTATCTACAGGCACAAAATCACTGGGGATCTGTGCTTTCCTGGAGACAGCACATCTCATGGTGCTTGTCCTCGGCTGAGCCTCTTTCCGAAAAGGCAAACGTTAGACTCCTTCTCCCACAAGGAAGGTCGCAGCCCTGAAAGCTGGTGCTGCTCTTCACCTTCTCTTGGTGCACTATCTACAGGCACAAAAGCACTGGGGATCTGTGCTTTCCTAGAGACAGCACATCTCATGGTGCTCGTCCTCGGCAGAGCCTCTTCCCGAAAAGGCAAACGTCCGACTCCTTCTCCCACAAGGAAGGTCGCCGCCCTGAAAGCTGGTGCTGCTCTTCACCTTCTCTTGGTGCACTATCTACAGGCACAAAAGCACTGGGGATCTGTGGTTTCCTAGAGACAGCACATCTCATGGTGCTCGTCCTCAGCAGAGTCTCTTTCCGAAAAGGCAAACGTCCGACTCCTTCTCCCACAAGGAAGGTCGCAGCCCTTGAAGCACTTGCGGGACTTCACCTTCCGTTGGTGCCCTATCTACAGGCACAAAATCACTGGGGATCTGTGCTTTCCTGGAGACAGCACATCTCATGGTGCTTGTCCTCGGCAGAGCCTCTTTCCGAAAAAGCAAATGTCCGACTCCTTCTCCCACAAGGAACGGCGCAGCCCTGAAAGCTGGTGCTGCTCTTCACCTTCTCTTGGTGCACTATCTACAGGCACAACAGCACTGAGGATCTCTGCTTTCCTAGAGACAGCACATCTCCTGGTGCTCGTCCTCGGCAGAGCCTCTTTCCGAAAAAGCAAACGTCCGACTCCTTCTCCCACAAGGAAGGTCGCAGCCCTGAAAGCTGGTGCTGCTCTTCACCTACTCTTGGTGCACTATCTACAGGCATAACTGCTCTGGGGATCTCTGCTTTCCTAGAGACAGCACATCTAATGGTGCTTGTCCTCGGCAGAGCCTCTTTCCGAAAAAGCAAACGTCCGACTCCTTCTCCCACAAGGAAGGTCGCAGCCCTGAAAGCTGGTGCTGCTCTTCACCTTCTCTTGGCACCTTATCTACAGGCACAAAAGCACTGGGGATCTGTGGTTTCCTAGAGACAGCACATCTCATGGTGCTCATCCTCGGCAGAGCCTCTTCCCGAAAAGGCAAACGTCCAACTCCTTCTCCCACAAGGAAGGTCGCAGCCCTGAAAGCTGGTGCTGCTCTTCACCTACTCTTGGTGCACTATCTACAGGCATAACTGCTCTGGGGATCTGTGGCTTCCTAGAGACAGCACATCTCATGATGCTTGTCCTCCGCAGAGCCTCTTCCCGAAAAGGCAAATATCCGACTCCTTCTCCCACAAGGAAGGTCGCAGTCCTGAAAGCTGGTGCTGCTCTTCACCTTCTCTTGGTGCACTATCTACAGGCAGAACAGCACTGGGGATCTGTGCTTTTCTAGAGACAGCACATCTCATGGTGCTCGTCCTCCGGTGAGCCTCTTTCCGATAAAGCAAACGTCCGACTCCTTGTCCCACAAGGAATGTCACAGCCCTGAAAGCTGGTGCTGCTCTTCACCTTCTCTTGGTGCACTATCTACAGGCACAACAGCACTGAGGATCACTGCTTTCCTAGAGACCGCACATCTCCTGGTGCTCGTCCTTGGCAGAGCCTGTTTCCGAAAAAGCATACGTCCCACTCCTTCTCCCACAAGGAAGGTCGCCGCCTTGAAAGCTGGTGCTGCTCTTCAACTTCTCTTGGTGCACTATCTACAGGCACAAAAGCACTGGGGATCTGTGCTTTCCTAGAGACAGCACATCTCATGGTGCTCGTCCTCGGCTGAGCCTCTTTCCGAAAAGGCAAACATCCCACCCCTTCTCCCACAAGGAAGGTCGCAGCCCTGAAAGCTGGTGCTGCTCTTCACCTTCTCTTGGTGTACTATCTACAGGCACAAAAGCACTGGGGATCTGTGGTTTCCTAGAGACAGCACATCTCATGGTGCTTGTCCTCGGCCGAGCCTCTTCCCGAAAAGGCAAATATCCGACTCCTTCTCCCACAAGGAAGGTCGCAGCCCTGAAAGCTGGTGCTGCTCTTCACCTTCTCTTGGTGCACTATCTACAGGCACAAAAGCACTGGGGATCTGTGGTTTCCTAGAGACAGCACATCTCCTGGTGCTTGTCCTCGGCAGAGCCTCTTCCCGAAAAGGCAAACGTCCGACACCTTCTCCCACAAGGAAGGGCGCAGCCCTGAAAGCTGGTGCTGCTCTTCACCTTCTCTTGGTGCACTATCTACAGGCACAACAGCACTGAGGATCTCTGCTTTCCTAGAGACAGCACATCTCCTGGTGCTCGTCCTCGGCAGAGCCTCTTTCCGAAAAAGCAAAAGTCCCACTCCTTCTCCCACAAGGAAGGTCGCAGCCCTTGAAGCACTTGCGGGTCTTCACCTTCTCTTGGTGCACTATCTACAGGCAGAACAGCACTGAGGATCTCTGCTTTCCTAGAGACAGCACATCTCCTGGTGCTCGTCCTCGGCAGAGCCTCTTTCCGAAAAGGCAAACGTCCCACTCCTTCTCCCACAAGGAAGGTCGCAGCCCTGAAAGCTGGTGCTGCTCTTCACCTTCTCTCCGTGCACTATCTACAGGCACAAAATCACTGGGGATCTGTGCTTTCCTGGAGACAGCACATCTCATGGTGCTTGTCCTCGGCTGAGCCTCTTCCCGAAAAGGCAAACGTCCGACTCCTTCTCCCACAAGGAAGGTCGCCGCCCTGAAAGCTGGTGCTGCTCTTCAACTTCTCTTGGTGCACTATCTACAGGCACAAAAGCACTGGGGATCTGTGCTTTCCTAGAGACAGCACATCTCATGGTGCTCGTCCTCGGCAGAGCCTCTTCCCGAAAAGGCAAACGTCCGACTCCTTCTCCCACAAGGAAGGTCGCCGCCCTGAAAGCTGGTGCTGCTCTTCACCTTCTCTTGGTGCACTATCTACAGGCACAAAAGCACTGGGGATCTGTGGTTTCCTAGAGACAGCATATCTCATGGTGCTCGTCCTCAGCAGAGTCTCTTTCCGAAAAGGCAAACGTCCGACTCCTTCTCCCACAAGGAAGGTCGCAGCCCTTGAAGCACTTGCGGGACTTCACCTTCCGTTGGTGCCCTATCTACAGGCACAAAATCACTGGGGATCTGTGCTTTCCTGGAGACAGCACATCTCATGGTGCTTGTCCTCGGCAGAGCCTCTTCCCGAAAAGGCAAATGTCCGACTCCTTCTCCCACAAGGAAGGGCGCAGCCCTGAAAGCTGGTGCTGCTCTTCACCTTCTCTTGGTGCACTATCTACAGGCAGAACAGCAGTGAGGATCTCTGCTTTCCTAGAGACAGCACATCTCCTGGTGCTAGTCCTCGGCAGAGCCTCTTTCCGAAAAAGCAAACGTCCGACTCCTTCTCCCACAAGGAAGGTCGCCGCCGTGGTAGCTGGTGCTGCTCTTCACCTACTCTTGGTGCACTATCTACAGGCATAACTGCTCTGGGGATCTGTGGCTTCCTAGAGACAGCACATCTCATGATGCTTGTCCTCCGCAGAGCCTCTTCCCGAAAAGGCAAATATCCGACTCCTTCTCCCACAAGGAAGGTCGCAGCCCTGAAAGCTGGTGCTGCTCTTCACCTTCTCTTGGTGCACTATCTACAGGCACAACAGCACTGGGGATCTCTGCTTTCCTAGAGACAGCACATCTCATGGTGCTCGTCCTCGGCTGAGCCTCTTCCCGAAAAGGCAAACGTCCGACTCCTTCTCCCACAAGGAAGGTCGCAGCCCTGAAAGCTGGTGCTGCTCTTCACCTTCTCTTGGTGCACTATCTACAGGCACAAAAGCACTGGGGATCTGTGCTTTCCTAGAGACAGCACATCTCATGGTGCTCGTCCTCGGGTGAGCCTCTTTCCGATAAAGCAAACGTCCGACTCCTTGTCCCACAAGGAATGTCACAGCCCTGAAAGCTGGTGATGCTCTTCACCTTCTCTTGGTGCACTATCTACAGGCACAACAGCACTGGGGATCTCTGCTTTCCTAGAGACAGCACATCTCATGGTGCTCGTCCTCGGCTGAGCCTCTTTCCGAAAAAGCAAACGTCCCACTCCTTCTCCCACAAGGAAGGTCGCCGCCTTGAAAGCTGGTGCTGCTCTTCACCTTTTCTTGGTGCACTATCTACAGGCACAAAAGCACTGGGGATCTGTGGTTTCCTAGAGACAGCACATCTCATGGTGCTTGTCCTCGGCAGAGCCTCTTCCCGAAAAGGCAAATGTCCCACTCCTTCTCCCACCAGGAAGGGCGCAGCCCTGAAAGCTGGTGCTGCTCTTCACCTTCTCTTGGTGCACTATCTACAGGCACAAAAGCACTGGGGATCTGTGGTTTCCTAGAGACAGCACATCTCATGGTGCTTGTCCTCGGCAGAGCCTCTTCCCGAAAAGGCAAATGTCCGACTCCTCCTCCCACAAGGAAGGTTGGAGCCGTGAAAGCTGGTACTGCTCTTCACCTTCTCTTGGTGCCCTATCTACAGGCACAACAGCACTGAGGATCTGTGCTTTCCTAGAGACAGCACATCTCATGGTGCTCTTCCTCGGCAGAGCCTCTTTCCGAAAAAGCAAAAGTCCCACTCTTTCTCCCACAAGGAAGGTCGCAGCCCTGAAAGCTGGTGCTGCTCTTCACCTTCTCTTGGTGCACTATCTACAGGCACAAAAGCACTGGGGATCTGTGGTTTCCTAGAGACAGCACATCTCCTGGTGCTTGTCCTCGGCAGAGCCTCTTCCCGAAAAGGCAAACGTCCCACTCCTTCTCCAACAAGGAAGGTCGCCGCCCTGGTAGCTGGTGCTGCTCTTCACCTTCTCTTGGTGCACTATCTACAGGCAGAACAGCAGTGGGGATCTGTGCTTAACTAGAGACAGCACATCTCATGGTGCTCGTCCTCGGCAGAGCCTCTTTCCGAAAAGGCAAACGTCCCACTCCTTCTCCCACAAGGAAGGGCGCAGCCCTGAAAGCTGGTGCTGCTCTTCACCTTCTCTTCGTGCACTATCTACAGGCACAAAATCACTGGGGAACTGTGCTTTCCTGGAGACAGCACATCTCATGGTGCTCGTCCTCGGCTGAGCCTCTTTCCGAAAAGGCAAACGTCCGACTCCTTCTCCCACAAGGAACGGCGCAGCCCTGAAAGCTGGTGCTGCTCTTCACCTTCTCTTGGTGCACTATCTACAGGCACAACAGCACTGGGGATCTCTGCTTTCCTAGAGACAGCACATCTCATGGTGCTCGTCCTCGGCTGAGCCTCTTCCCGAAAAGGCAAACGTCCGACTCCTTCTCCCACAAGGAAGGTCGCAGCCCTGAAAGCTGGTGCTGCTCTTCACCTTCTCTTGGTGCACTATCTACAGGCACAAAAGCACTGGGGATCTGTGCTTTCCTAGAGACAGCACATCTCATGGTGCTCGTCCTCGGGTGAGCCTCTTTCCGATAAAGCAAACGTCCGACTCCTTGTCCCACAAGGAATGTCACAGCCCTGAAAGCTGGTGATGCTCTTCACCTTCTCTTGGTGCACTATCTACAGGCACAACAGCACTGGGGATCTCTGCTTTCCTAGAGACAGCACATCTCATGGTGCTCGTCCTCGGCTGAGCCTCTTTCCGAAAAAGCAAACGTCCGACTCCTTCTCCCACAAGGAAGGTCGCAGCCCTGAAGCACTTGCGGGTCTTCACCTTCTCTTGGTGCACTATCTACAGGCAGAACAGCACTGAGGATCTCTGCTTTCCTAGAGACAGCACATCTCCTGGTGCTCGTCCTCGGCAGAGCCTCTTTCCGAAAAAGCAAACGTCCCACTCCTTCTCCCACAAGGAAGGTCGCCGCCTTGAAAGCTGGTGCTGCTCTTCACCTTTTCTTGGTGCACTATCTACAGGCACAAAAGCACTGGGGATCTGTGGTTTCCTAGAGACAGCACATCTCATGGTGCTTGTCCTCGGCAGAGCCTCTTCCCGAAAAGGCAAATGTCCCACTCCTTCTCCCACCAGGAAGGGCGCAGCCCTGAAAGCTGGTGCTGCTCTTCACCTTCTCTTGGTGCACTATCTACAGGCACAAAAGCACTGGGGATCTGTGGTTTCCTAGAGACAGCACATCTCATGGTGCTTGTCCTCGGCAGAGCCTCTTCCCGAAAAGGCAAATGTCCGACTCCTCCTCCCACAAGGAAGGTTGGAGCCGTGAAAGCTGGTACTGCTCTTCACCTTCTCTTGGTGCCCTATCTACAGGCACAACAGCACTGAGGATCTGTGCTTTCCTAGAGACAGCACATCTCATGGTGCTCTTCCTCGGCAGAGCCTCTTTCCGAAAAAGCAAAAGTCCCACTCTTTCTCCCACAAGGAAGGTCGCAGCCCTGAAAGCTGGTGCTGCTCTTCACCTTCTCTTGGTGCACTATCTACAGGCACAAAAGCACTGGGGATCTGTGGTTTCCTAGAGACAGCACATCTCCTGGTGCTTGTCCTCGGCAGAGCCTCTTCCCGAAAAGGCAAACGTCCCACTCCTTCTCCAACAAGGAAGGTCGCCGCCCTGGTAGCTGGTGCTGCTCTTCACCTTCTCTTGGTGCACTATCTACAGGCAGAACAGCAGTGGGGATCTGTGCTTAACTAGAGACAGCACATCTCATGGTGCTCGTCCTCGGCAGAGCCTCTTTCCGAAAAGGCAAACGTCCCACTCCTTCTCCCACAAGGAAGGGCGCAGCCCTGAAAGCTGGTGCTGCTCTTCACCTTCTCTTCGTGCACTATCTACAGGCACAAAATCACTGGGGAACTGTGCTTTCCTGGAGACAGCACATCTCATGGTGCTCGTCCTCGGCTGAGCCTCTTTCCGAAAAGGCAAACGTCCGACTCCTTCTCCCACAAGGAACGGCGCAGCCCTGAAAGCTGGTGCTGCTCTTCACCTTCTCTTGGTGCACTATCTACAGGCACAACAGCACTGAGGATCTCTGCTTTCCTAGAGACAGCACATCTCCTGGTGCTCGTCCTCGGCAGAGCCTCTTTCCGAAAAAGCAAACGTCCGACTCCTTCTCCCACAAGGAAGGTCGCAGCCCTGAAAGCTGGTGCTGCTCTTCACCTACTCTTGGTGCACTATCTACAGGCATAACTGCTCTGGGGATCTGTGGCTTCCTAGAGACAGCACATCTCATGATGCTTGTCCTCCGCAGAGCCTCTTCCTGAAAAGGTAAATATCCGACTCCTTCTCCCACAAGGAAGGTCGCAGCCCTGAAAGCTGGTGCTGCTCTTCACCTTCTCTTGGTGCACTATCTACAGGCACAAAAGCACTGGGGATCTGTGGTTTCCTAGAGACATCACATCTCATGGTGCTTGTCCTCGGCAGAGCCTCTTCCCGAAAAGGCAAATGTCCGACTCCTTCTCCCACAAGGAAGGGCGCAGCCCTGAAAGCTGGTGCTGCTCTTCACCTTCGCTTGGTGCACTATCTACAGGCACAAAAGCACTGGGGATCTCTGCTTTCCTAGAGACAGCACATCTCCTGGTGCTCGTCCTCGGCAGAGCCTCTTTCCGAAAAAGCAAACGTCCGACTCCTTCTCCCACAAGGAAGGTCGCAGCCCTGAAAGCTGGTGCTGCTCTTCACCTTCTCTTGGCACCTTATCTACAGGCACAAAAGCACTGGGGATCTGTGGTTTCCTAGAGACAGCACATCTCATGGTGCTCATCCTCGGCAGAGCCTCTTCCCGAAAAGGCAAACGTCCAACTCCTTCTCCCACAAGGAAGGTCGCAGCCCTGAAAGCTGGTGCTGCTCTTCACCTACTCTTGGTGCACTATCTACAGGCATAACTGCTCTGGGGATCTGTGGCTTCCTAGAGACAGCACATCTCATGATGCTTGTCCTCCGCAGAGCCTCTTCCCGAAAAGGCAAATATCCGACTCCTTCTCCCACAAGGAAGGTCGCAGCCCTGAAAGCTGGTGCTGCTCTTCACCTTCTCTTGGTGCACTATCTACAGGCACAAAAGCACTGGGGATCTGTGCTTTTCTAGAGACAGCACATCTCATGGTGCTCGTCCTCCGGTGAGCCTCTTTCCGATAAAGCAAACATCCAACTCCTTGTCCCACAAGGAAGGTCGCAGCCCTGAAAGCTGGTGCTGCTCTTCACCTACTCTTGGTGCACTATCTACAGGCATAACTGCTCTGGGGATCTGTGCTTTTCTAGAGACAGCACATCTCATGGTGCTCGTCCTCGGCAGAGCCTCTTTCCGAAAAGGCAAACGTCCCACTCCTTCTCCCACAAGGAAGGGCGCAGCCCTGAAAGCTGGTGCTGCTCTTCACCTTCTCTTCGTGCACTATCTACAGGCACAAAATCACTGGGGAACTGTGCTTTCCTGGAGACAGCACATCTCATGGTGCTCGTCCTCGGCTGAGCCTCTTTCCGAAAAGGCAAACGTCCGACTCCTTCTCCCACAAGGAACGGCGCAGCCCTGAAAGCTGGTGCTGCTCTTCACCTTCTCTTGGTGCACTATCTACAGGCACAACAGCACTGGGGATCTCTGCTTTCCTAGAGACAGCACATCTCATGGTGCTCGTCCTCGGCTGAGCCTCTTCCCGAAAAGGCAAACGTCCGACTCCTTCTCCCACAAGGAAGGTCGCAGCCCTGAAAGCTGGTGCTGCTCTTCACCTTCTCTTGGTGCACTATCTACAGGCACAAAAGCACTGGGGATCTGTGCTTTCCTAGAGACAGCACATCTCATGGTGCTCGTCCTCGGGTGAGCCTCTTTCCGATAAAGCAAACGTCCGACTCCTTGTCCCACAAGGAATGTCACAGCCCTGAAAGCTGGTGATGCTCTTCACCTTCTCTTGGTGCACTATCTACAGGCACAACAGCACTGGGGATCTCTGCTTTCCTAGAGACAGCACATCTCATGGTGCTCGTCCTCGGCTGAGCCTCTTTCCGAAAAAGCAAACGTCCGACTCCTTCTCCCACAAGGAAGGTCGCAGCCCTGAAGCACTTGCGGGTCTTCACCTTCTCTTGGTGCACTATCTACAGGCAGAACAGCACTGAGGATCTCTGCTTTCCTAGAGACAGCACATCTCCTGGTGCTCGTCCTCGGCAGAGCCTCTTTCCGAAAAAGCAAACGTCCCACTCCTTCTCCCACAAGGAAGGTCGCCGCCTTGAAAGCTGGTGCTGCTCTTCACCTTTTCTTGGTGCACTATCTACAGGCACAAAAGCACTGGGGATCTGTGGTTTCCTAGAGACAGCACATCTCATGGTGCTTGTCCTCGGCAGAGCCTCTTCCCGAAAAGGCAAATGTCCCACTCCTTCTCCCACCAGGAAGGGCGCAGCCCTGAAAGCTGGTGCTGCTCTTCACCTTCTCTTGGTGCACTATCTACAGGCACAAAAGCACTGGGGATCTGTGGTTTCCTAGAGACAGCACATCTCATGGTGCTTGTCCTCGGCAGAGCCTCTTCCCGAAAAGGCAAATGTCCGACTCCTCCTCCCACAAGGAAGGTTGGAGCCGTGAAAGCTGGTACTGCTCTTCACCTTCTCTTGGTGCCCTATCTACAGGCACAACAGCACTGAGGATCTGTGCTTTCCTAGAGACAGCACATCTCATGGTGCTCTTCCTCGGCAGAGCCTCTTTCCGAAAAAGCAAAAGTCCCACTCTTTCTCCCACAAGGAAGGTCGCAGCCCTGAAAGCTGGTGCTGCTCTTCACCTTCTCTTGGTGCACTATCTACAGGCACAAAAGCACTGGGGATCTGTGGTTTCCTAGAGACAGCACATCTCCTGGTGCTTGTCCTCGGCAGAGCCTCTTCCCGAAAAGGCAAACGTCCCACTCCTTCTCCAACAAGGAAGGTCGCCGCCCTGGTAGCTGGTGCTGCTCTTCACCTTCTCTTGGTGCACTATCTACAGGCAGAACAGCAGTGGGGATCTGTGCTTAACTAGAGACAGCACATCTCATGGTGCTCGTCCTCGGCAGAGCCTCTTTCCGAAAAGGCAAACGTCCCACTCCTTCTCCCACAAGGAAGGGCGCAGCCCTGAAAGCTGGTGCTGCTCTTCACCTTCTCTTCGTGCACTATCTACAGGCACAAAATCACTGGGGAACTGTGCTTTCCTGGAGACAGCACATCTCATGGTGCTCGTCCTCGGCTGAGCCTCTTTCCGAAAAGGCAAACGTCCGACTCCTTCTCCCACAAGGAACGGCGCAGCCCTGAAAGCTGGTGCTGCTCTTCACCTTCTCTTGGTGCACTATCTACAGGCACAACAGCACTGAGGATCTCTGCTTTCCTAGAGACAGCACATCTCCTGGTGCTCGTCCTCGGCAGAGCCTCTTTCCGAAAAAGCAAACGTCCGACTCCTTCTCCCACAAGGAAGGTCGCAGCCCTGAAAGCTGGTGCTGCTCTTCACCTACTCTTGGTGCACTATCTACAGGCATAACTGCTCTGGGGATCTGTGGCTTCCTAGAGACAGCACATCTCATGATGCTTGTCCTCCGCAGAGCCTCTTCCTGAAAAGGTAAATATCCGACTCCTTCTCCCACAAGGAAGGTCGCAGCCCTGAAAGCTGGTGCTGCTCTTCACCTTCTCTTGGTGCACTATCTACAGGCACAAAAGCACTGGGGATCTGTGGTTTCCTAGAGACATCACATCTCATGGTGCTTGTCCTCGGCAGAGCCTCTTCCCGAAAAGGCAAATGTCCGACTCCTTCTCCCACAAGGAAGGGCGCAGCCCTGAAAGCTGGTGCTGCTCTTCACCTTCGCTTGGTGCACTATCTACAGGCACAAAAGCACTGGGGATCTCTGCTTTCCTAGAGACAGCACATCTCCTGGTGCTCGTCCTCGGCAGAGCCTCTTTCCGAAAAAGCAAACGTCCGACTCCTTCTCCCACAAGGAAGGTCGCAGCCCTGAAAGCTGGTGCTGCTCTTCACCTTCTCTTGGCACCTTATCTACAGGCACAAAAGCACTGGGGATCTGTGGTTTCCTAGAGACAGCACATCTCATGGTGCTCATCCTCGGCAGAGCCTCTTCCCGAAAAGGCAAACGTCCAACTCCTTCTCCCACAAGGAAGGTCGCAGCCCTGAAAGCTGGTGCTGCTCTTCACCTACTCTTGGTGCACTATCTACAGGCATAACTGCTCTGGGGATCTGTGGCTTCCTAGAGACAGCACATCTCATGATGCTTGTCCTCCGCAGAGCCTCTTCCCGAAAAGGCAAATATCCGACTCCTTCTCCCACAAGGAAGGTCGCAGCCCTGAAAGCTGGTGCTGCTCTTCACCTTCTCTTGGTGCACTATCTACAGGCACAAAAGCACTGGGGATCTGTGCTTTTCTAGAGACAGCACATCTCATGGTGCTCGTCCTCCGGTGAGCCTCTTTCCGATAAAGCAAACATCCAACTCCTTGTCCCACAAGGAAGGTCGCAGCCCTGAAAGCTGGTGCTGCTCTTCACCTACTCTTGGTGCACTATCTACAGGCATAACTGCTCTGGGGATCTGTGCTTTTCTAGAGACAGCACATCTCATGGTGCTCGTCCTCGGCAGAGCCTCTTTCCGAAAAGGCAAACGTCCCACTCCTTCTCCCACAAGGAAGGGCGCAGCCCTGAAAGCTGGTGCTGCTCTTCACCTTCTCTTCGTGCACTATCTACAGGCACAAAATCACTGGGGAACTGTGCTTTCCTGGAGACAGCACATCTCATGGTGCTCGTCCTCGGCTGAGCCTCTTTCCGAAAAGGCAAACGTCCGACTCCTTCTCCCACAAGGAACGGCGCAGCCCTGAAAGCTGGTGCTGCTCTTCACCTTCTCTTGGTGCACTATCTACAGGCACAACAGCACTGGGGATCTCTGCTTTCCTAGAGACAGCACATCTCATGGTGCTCGTCCTCGGCTGAGCCTCTTCCCGAAAAGGCAAACGTCCGACTCCTTCTCCCACAAGGAAGGTCGCAGCCCTGAAAGCTGGTGCTGCTCTTCACCTTCTCTTGGTGCACTATCTACAGGCACAAAAGCACTGGGGATCTGTGCTTTCCTAGAGACAGCACATCTCATGGTGCTCGTCCTCGGGTGAGCCTCTTTCCGATAAAGCAAACGTCCGACTCCTTGTCCCACAAGGAATGTCACAGCCCTGAAAGCTGGTGATGCTCTTCACCTTCTCTTGGTGCACTATCTACAGGCACAACAGCACTGGGGATCTCTGCTTTCCTAGAGACAGCACATCTCATGGTGCTCGTCCTCGGCTGAGCCTCTTTCCGAAAAAGCAAACGTCCGACTCCTTCTCCCACAAGGAAGGTCGCAGCCCTGAAGCACTTGCCGGTCTTCACCTTCTCTTGGTGCACTATCTACAGGCAGAACAGCACTGAGGATCTCTGCTTTCCTAGAGACAGCACATCTCCTGGTGCTCGTCCTCGGCAGAGCCTCTTTCCGAAAAAGCAAACGTCCCACTCCTTCTCCCACAAGGAAGGTCGCCGCCTTGAAAGCTGGTGCTGCTCTTCACCTTTTCTTGGTGCACTATCTACAGGCACAAAAGCACTGGGGATCTGTGGTTTCCTAGAGACAGCACATCTCATGGTGCTTGTCCTCGGCAGAGCCTCTTCCCGAAAAGGCAAATGTCCCACTCCTTCTCCCACCAGGAAGGGCGCAGCCCTGAAAGCTGGTGCTGCTCTTCACCTTCTCTTGGTGCACTATCTACAGGCACAAAAGCACTGGGGATCTGTGGTTTCCTAGAGACAGCACATCTCATGGTGCTTGTCCTCGGCAGAGCCTCTTCCCGAAAAGGCAAATGTCCGACTCCTCCTCCCACAAGGAAGGTTGGAGCCGTGAAAGCTGGTACTGCTCTTCACCTTCTCTTGGTGCCCTATCTACAGGCACAACAGCACTGAGGATCTGTGCTTTCCTAGAGACAGCACATCTCATGGTGCTCTTCCTCGGCAGAGCCTCTTTCCGAAAAAGCAAAAGTCCCACTCTTTCTCCCACAAGGAAGGTCGCAGCCCTGAAAGCTGGTGCTGCTCTTCACCTTCTCTTGGTGCACTATCTACAGGCACAAAAGCACTGGGGATCTGTGGTTTCCTAGAGACAGCACATCTCCTGGTGCTTGTCCTCGGCAGAGCCTCTTCCCGAAAAGGCAAACGTCCCACTCCTTCTCCAACAAGGAAGGTCGCCGCCCTGGTAGCTGGTGCTGCTCTTCACCTTCTCTTGGTGCACTATCTACAGGCAGAACAGCAGTGGGGATCTGTGCTTAACTAGAGGCAGCACATCTCATGGTGCTCGTCCTCGGCAGAGCCTCTTTCCGAAAAGGCAAACGTCCCACTCCTTCTCCCACAAGGAAGGGCGCAGCCCTGAAAGCTGGTGCTGCTCTTCACCTTCTCTTCGTGCACTATCTACAGGCACAAAATCACTGGGGAACTGTGCTTTCCTGGAGACAGCACATCTCATGGTGCTCGTCCTCGGCTGAGCCTCTTTCCGAAAAGGCAAACGTCCGACTCCTTCTCCCACAAGGAACGGCGCAGCCCTGAAAGCTGGTGCTGCTCTTCACCTTCTCTTGGTGCACTATCTACAGGCACAACAGCACTGAGGATCTCTGCTTTCCTAGAGACAGCACATCTCCTGGTGCTCGTCCTCGGCAGAGCCTCTTTCCGAAAAAGCAAACGTCCGACTCCTTCTCCCACAAGGAAGGTCGCAGCCCTGAAAGCTGGTGCTGCTCTTCACCTACTCTTGGTGCACTATCTACAGGCATAACTGCTCTGGGGATCTGTGGCTTCCTAGAGACAGCACATCTCATGATGCTTGTCCTGCGCAGAGCCTCTTCCTGAAAAGGTAAATATCCGACTCCTTCTCCCACAAGGAAGGTCGCAGCCCTGAAAGCTGGTGCTGCTCTTCACCTTCTCTTGGTGCACTATCTACAGGCACAAAAGCACTGGGGATCTGTGGTTTCCTAGAGACATCACATCTCATGGTGCTTGTCCTCGGCAGAGCCTCTTCCCGAAAAGGCAAATGTCCGACTCCTTCTCCCACAAGGAAGGGCGCAGCCCTGAAAGCTGGTGCTGCTCTTCACCTTCGCTTGGTGCACTATCTACAGGCACAAAAGCACTGGGGATCTCTGCTTTCCTAGAGACAGCACATCTCCTGGTGCTCGTCCTCGGCAGAGCCTCTTTCCGAAAAAGCAAACGTCCGACTCCTTCTCCCACAAGGAAGGTCGCAGCCCTGGTAGCTGGTGCTGCTCTTCACCTTCTCTTGGCACCTTATCTACAGGCACAAAAGCACTGGGGATCTGTGGTTTCCTAGAGACAGCACATCTCATGGTGCTCATCCTCGGCAGAGCCTCTTTCCGAAAAAGCAAACGTCCGACTCCTTCTCCCACAAGGAAGGGCGCAGCCCTGAAAGCTGGTGCTGCTCTTCACCTTCTCTTGGCACCTTATCTACAGGCACAAAAGCACTGGGGATCTGTGGTTTCCTAGAGACAGCACGTCTCATGGTGCTCGTCCTCGGCAGAGCCTCTTCCCAAAAAGGCAAATATCCGACTCCTTCTCCCACAAGGAAGGTCGCAGCCCTGAAAGCTGGTGCTGCGCTTCACCTTCTCTTGGTGCACTATCTACAGGCACAAAAGCACTGGGGATCTGTGCTTTCCTAGAGACAGCACATCTCATGGTGCTCGTCCTCGGCTGAGCCTCTTCCCGAAAAGGCAAACGTCCGACTCCTTCTCCCACAAGGAAGGTCGCAGCCCTGAAAGCTGGTGCTGCTCTTCACCTTCTCTTGGTGCACTATCTACAGGCACAAAAGCACTGGGGATCTGTGCTTTCCTAGAGACAGCACATCTCATGGTGCTCGTCCTCGGCTGAGCCTCTTCCCGAAAAGGCAAACGTCCGACTCCTTGTCCCACAAGGAAGGTCGCAGCCCTGAAAGCTGGTGCTGCTCTTCACCTTCTCTTGGTGCACTATCTACAGGCACAACAGCACTGGGGATCTCTGCTTTCCTAGAGACAGCACATCTCATGGTGCTCGTCCTCGGCTGAGCCTCTTTCCGAAAAAGCAAACGTCCGACTCCTTCTCCCACAAGGAAGGGCGCAGCCCTTGAAGCACTTGCGGGTCTTCACCTTCTCTTGGTGCACTATCTACAGGCAGAACAGCACTGAGGATCTCTGCTTTGCTAGAGACAGCACATCTCCTGGTGCTCGTCCTCGGCAGAGCCTCTTTCCGAAAAAGCAAACGTCCCACTCCTTCTCCCACAAGGAAGGTCGCCGCCTTGAAAGCTGGTGCTGCTCTTCACCTTTTCTTGGTGCACTATCTACAGGCACAAAAGCACTGGGGATCTGTGGTTTCCTAGAGACAGCACATCTCATGGTGCTTGTCCTCGGCAGAGCCTCTTCCCGAAAAGGCAAATGTCCCACTCCTTCTCCCACCAGGAAGGGCGCAGCCCTGAAAGCTGGTGCTGCTCTTCACCTTCTCTTGGTGCACTATCTACAGGCACAAAAGCACTGGGGATCTGTGGTTTCCTAGAGACAGCACATCTCATGGTGCTTGTCCTCGGCAGAGCCTCTTCCCGAAAAGGCAAATGTCCGACTCCTCCTCCCACAAGGAAGGTTGGAGCCGTGAAAGCTGGTGCTGCTCTTCACCTTCTCTTGGTGCACTATCTACAGTCAGAACAGCAGTGGGGATCTGTGCTTAACTAGAGACAGCACATCTCATGGTGCTCGTCCTCGGCAGAGCCTCTTTCCGAAAAGGCAAACGTCCCACTCCTTCTCCCACAAGGAAGGGCGCAGCCCTGAAAGCTGGTGCTGCTCTTCACCTACTCTTCGTGCACTATCTAGAGGCACAAAATCACTGGGGAACTGTGCTTTCCTGGAGACAGCACATCTCATGGTGCTCGTCCTCGGCTGAGCCTCTTTCCGAAAAGGCAAACGTCCGACTCCTTCTCCCACAAGGAAGGTCGCAGCCCTGAAAGCTGGTGCTGCTCTTCACCTTCTCTTCGTGCACTATCTACAGGCACAAAAGCACTGGGGATCTGTGGCTTCCTAGAGACAGCACATCTCATGGTGCTCGTCCTAGGCAGAGCCTCTTTCCGAAAACGCAAACGTCCCACTCCTTCTCCCACAAGGAAGGTCGCAGCCCTGAAAGCTGGTGCTGCTCTTCACCTTCTCTTGGTGCACTATCTACAGGCACAAAAGCACTGGGGATCTGTGGTTTCCTAGAGACAGCACATCTCATGGTGCTTGTCCTCGGCAGAGCCTCTTCCCGAAAAGGCAAATGTCCGACTCCTTCTCCCACAAGGAAGGTCGCAGCCCTGAAAGCTGGTGCTGCTCTTCACCTTCTCTTGGTGCACTATCTACAGGCACAACAGCACTGAGGATCTCTGCTTTCCTAGAGACAGCACATCTCATGGTGCTCATCCCCGGCAGAGCCTCTTTCCGAAAAAGCAAACGTCCGTCTCCTTCTCCCACAAGGAAGGTCACAGCCCTGAAAGCTGGTGCTGCTCTTCACCTTCTCTTGGTGTACTATCTACAGACACAACAGCACTGAGGATCTCTGCTTTCCTAGAGACAGCACATCTCCTGGTGCTCGTCCTCGGCAGAGCCTCTTTCCGAAAAGGCAAACGTCCCACTCCTTCTCCCACAAGGAAGGTCGCAGCCCTGAAAGCTGGTGCTGCTCTTCACATTCTCTTGGTGCACTATCTACAGGCAGAACAGCAGTGGGGATCTGTGCTTAACTAGAGACAGCACATCTCATGGTGCTCGTCCTCGGCAGAGCCTCTTTCCGAAAAAGCAAACGTCCCACTCCTTCTCCCACAAGGAAGGTCGCCGCCGTGGTAGCTGGTGCTGCTCTTCACCTTCTCTTGGTGCACTATCTACAGGCAGAACAGCACTGGGGATCTCTGCTTTCCTAGAGACAGCACATCTCCAGTTGCTCGTCCTCGGCAGAGCCTCTTTCCGTAAAAGCAAAAGTCCCACTCCTTCTCCCACAAGGAAGGTCGCAGCCCTTGAAGCACTTGCGGGTCTTCACCTTCTCTTGGTGCACTATCTACAGGCAGAGCAGCACTGAGGATCTCTGCTTTCCTAGAGACAGCACATCTCCTGGTGCTCGTCCTCGGCAGAGCCTCTTTCCGAAAAGGCAAACGTCCCACTCCTTCTCCCACAAGGAAGGTCGCAGCCCTGAAAGCTGGTGCTGCTCTTCACATTCTCTTGGTGTACTATCTACAGGCAGAACAGCAGTGGGGATCTGTGCTTAACTAGAGACAGCACATCTCCTGGTGCTCGTCCTCGGCAGAGCCTCTTTCCGAAAAGGCAAACGTCCCACTCCTTCTCCCACAAGGAAGGTCGCAGCCCTGAAAGCTGGTGCTGCTCTTCACCTTCTCTTCGTGCACTATCTACAGGCACAAAAGCACTGGGGATCTGTGGTTTCCTAGAGACAGCACATCTCATGGTGCTTGTCCTCGGCAGAGCCTCTTTCCGAAAAAGCAAACGTCCCACTCCTTCTCCCACAAGGAAGGTCGCAGCCCTGAAAGCTGGTGCTGCTCTTCACCTTCTCTTGGTGCACTATATACAGGCACAAAAACACTGGGGATCTGTGGTTTCCTAGAGACAGCACATCTCATGGTGCTTGTCCTCGGCAGAGCCTCTTCCCGAAAAGGCAAACGTCCGACTCCTTCTCCCACAAGGAAGGGCGCAGCCCTGAAAGCTGGTGCTGCTCTTCACCTTCTCTTCGTGCCCTATCTAGAGGCACAAAATCACTGGGGATCTGTGCTTTCCTACAGACAGCACATCTCATGGTGCTCGTCCTCGGCTGAGCCTCTTCCCGAAAAGGCAAACGTCCGACTCCTTCTCCCACAAGGAAGGTCGCCGCCCTGAAAGCTAGTGCTGCTCTTCACCTTCTCTTGTTGCACTATCTACAGGCAGAGCAGCACTGAGGATCTCTGCTTTCCTAGAGACAGCACATCTCATGGTGCTCGTCCTCGGCAGAGCCTCTTTCCGAAAAGGCAAACGTCCCACTCCTTCTCCCACAAGGAAGGTCGCCGCCGTGGTAGCTGGTGCTGCTCTTCACCTTCTCTTGGTGCACTATCTACAGGCAGAACAGCACTGGGGATCTCTGCTTTCCTAGAGACAGCACATCTCCAGTTGCTCGTCCTCGGCAGAGCCTCTTTCCGTAAAAGCAAAAGTCCCACTCCTTCTCCCACAAGGAAGGTCGCAGCCCTTTAAGCACTTGCGGGTCTTCACCTTCTCTTGTTACACTATCTACAGGCAGAGCAGCACTGAGGATCTCTGCTTTCCTAGAGACAGCACATCTCATGGTGCTCGTCCTCGGCAGAGCCTCTTTCCGAAAAGGCAAACGTCCGACTCCTTCTCCCACAAGGAAGGTCGCAGCCCTGAAAGCTGGTGCTGCTCTTCACCTTTTCTTGGTGCACTATCTACAGGCACAAAAGCACTGGGGATCTGTGCTTTCCTAGAGACAGCACATCTCATGGTGCTCGTCCTCGGCTGAGCCTCTTATCGAAAAGGCAAACGTCCGACTCCTTCTCCCACAAGGAAGGTCGCAGCCCTGAAAGCTGGTGCTGCTCTTCACCTTCTCTTGGTGCACTATCTACAGGCACAAAAGAACTGGGGATCTGTGCTTTCCTAGAGACAGCACATCTCATGGTGCTCGTCCTCGGGTGAGCCTCTTTCCGATAAAGCAAACGTCCGACTCCTTGTCCCACAAGGAATGTCACAGCCCTGAAAGCTGGTGCTGCTCTTCACCTTCTCTTGGTGCACTATCTACATTCACAACAGCACTGGGGATCTGTGGTTTCCTAGAGACAGCACATCTCATGGTGCTCGTCCTCGGCTGAGCCTCTTTCCGAAAAAGCAAACGTCCGACTCCTTCTCCCACAAGGAAGGTCGCAGCCCTGAAGCACTTGCGGGTCTTCACCTTCTCTTGGTGCACTATCTACAGGCAGAACAGCACTGAGGATCTCTGCTTTCCTAGAGACAGCACATCTCCTGGTGCTCGTCCTCGGCAGAGCCTCTTTCCGAAAAAGCAAACGTCCCACTCCTTCTCCCACAAGGAAGGTCGCCGCCTTGAAAGCTGGTGCTGCTCTTCACCTTTTCTTGGTGCACTATCTACAGGCACAAAAGCACTGGGGATCTGTGGTTTCCTAGAGACAGCACATCTCATGGTGCTTGTCCTCGGCAGAGCCTCTTCCCGAAAAGGCAAATGTCCCACTCCTTCTCCCACAAGGAAGGGCGCAGCCCTGAAAGCAGGTGCTGCTCTTCACCTTCTCTTGGTGCACTATCTACAGGCACAAAAGCACTGGGGATCTGTGGTTTCCTAGAGACAGCACATCTCATGGTGCTTGTCCTCGGCAGAGCCTCTTCCCGAAAAGGCAAATGTCCGACTCCTCCTCCCACAAGGAAGGTTGGAGCCGTGAAAGCTGGTACTGCTCTTCACCTTCTCTTGGTGCCCTATCTACAGGCACAACAGCACTGAGGATCTGTGGTTTCCTAGAGACAGCACATCTCCAGTTGCTCGTCCTCGGCAGAGCCTCTTTCCGAAAAAGCAAAAGTCCCACTCTTTCTCCCACAAGGAAGGTCGCAGCCCTGAAAGCTGGTGCTGCTCTTCACCTTCTCTTGGTGCACTATCTACAGGCACAAAAGCACTGGGGATCTGTGCTTTCCTAGAGACAGCACATCTCCTGGTGCTTGTCCTCGGCAGAGCCTCTTCCCGAAAAGGCAAACGTCCCACTCCTTCTCCAACAAGGAAGGTCGCCGCCCTGGTAGCTGGTGCTGCTCTTCACCTTCTCTTGGTGCACTATCTACAGGCAGAACAGCAGTGGGGATCTGTGCTTAACTAGAGACAGCACATCTCCTGGTGCTCGTCCTCGGCAGAGCCTCTTTCCGAAAAGGCAAACGTCCCACTCCTTCTCCCACAAGGAAGGGCGCAGCCCTGAAAGCTGGTGCTGCTCTTCACCTTCTCTTCGTGCACTATCTACAGGCACAAAATCACTGGGGAACTGTGCTTTCCTGGAGACAGCACATCTCATGGTGCTCGTCCTCGGCTGAGCCTCTTTCCGAAAAGGCAAACGTCCGACTCCTTCTCCCACAAGGAAGGTCGCAGCCCTGAAAGCTGGTGCTGCTCTTCACATTCTCTTCGTGCACTAT
Organism: Harpia harpyja; assembly: GCF_026419915.1. Lineage (NCBI taxonomy): Eukaryota > Metazoa > Chordata > Aves > Accipitriformes > Accipitridae > Harpia > Harpia harpyja. Next base: position 11,149,058 of record NC_068949.1, read on the forward strand.
CTACAGGCACAAAAGCACTGGGGATCTGTGCTTTCCTAGAGACAGCACATCTCATGGTGCTCGTCCTCGGCTGAGCCTCTTTCCGAAAAAGCAAACGTCCGACTCCTTCTCCCACAAGGAAGGTCGCAGCCCTGAAGCAGTTGCGGGTCTTCACCTTCTCTTGTTGCACTATCTACAGGCAGAGCAGCACTGAGGATCTCTGCTTTCCTAGAGACAGCACATCTCATGGTGCTCGTCCTCGGCTGAGCCTCTTTCCGAAAAAGCAAACGTCCGACTCCTTCTCCCACAAGGAAGGTCGCAGCCCTGAAGCAGTTGCGGGTCTTCACCTTCTCTTGTTGCACTATCTACAGGCAGAGCAGCACTGAGGATCTCTGCTTTCCTAGAGACAGCACATCTCATGGTGCTCGTCCTCGGCAGAGCCTCTTTCCGAAAAGGCAAACGTCCCACTCCTTCTCCCACAAGGAAGGTCGCCGCCGTGGTAGCTGGTGCTGCTCTTCACCTTCTCTTGGTGCACTATCTACAGGCAGAACAGCAGTGGGGATCTGTGCTTAACTAGAGACAGCACATCTCATGGTGCTCGTCCTCGGCAGAGCCTCTTTCCGAAAAGGCAAACGTCCCACTCCTTCTCCCACAAGGAAGGGCGCAGCCCTGAAAGCTGGTGCTGCTCTTCACCTACTCTTCGTGCACTATCTACAGGCACAAAATCACTGGGGAACTGTGCTTTCCTGGAGACAGCACATCTCATGGTGCTCGTCCTCGGCTGAGCCTCTTTCCGAAAAGGGAAACGTCCGACTCCTTCTCCCACAAGGAAGGTCGCAGCCCTGAAAGCTGGTGCTGCTCTTCACATTCTCTTCGTGCACTATCTACAGGCACAAAAGCACTGGGGATCTGTGGTTTCCTAGAGACAGCACATCTCCTGGTGCTTGTCCTCGGCTGAGCCTCTTTCCGAAAAGGCAAACGTCCCACTCCTTCTCCCACAAGGAAGGTCGCAGCCCTGAAAGCTGGTGCTGCTCTTCACCTTCTCTTCGTGCACTATCTACAGGCACAAAAGCACTGGGGATCTGTGGCTTCCTAGAGACAGCACATCTCATGGTGCTCGTCCTAGGCAGAGCCTCTTTCCGAAAACGCAAACGTCCGACTCCTTCTCCCACAAGGAAGGTCGCAGCCCTGAAAGCTGGTGCTGCTCTTCACCTTCTCTTGGTGCCCTATCTACAGGCACAAAAGCACTGGGGATCTGTGGTTTCCTAGAGACAGCACATCTCATGGTGCTTGTCCTCGGCAGAGCCTCTTCCCGAAAAGGCAAATGTCCGACTCCTTCTCCCACAAGGAAGGTCGCAGCCCTGAAAGCTGGTGCTGCTCTTCACCTTCTCTTGGTGCACTATCTACAGGCACAACAGCACTGAGGATCTCTGCTTTCCTAGAGACAGCACATCTCATGGTGCTCATCCCCGGCAGAGCCTCTTTCCGAAAAAGCAAACGTCCGTCTCCTTCTCCCACAAGGAAGGTCACAGCCCTGAAAGCTGGTGCTGCTCTTCAACTTCTCTTGGTGTACTACCTACAGACACAACAGCACTGAGGATCTCTGCTTTCCTAGAGACAGCACATCTCCTGGTGCTCGTCCTCGGCAGAGCCTCTTTCCGAAAAGGCAAACGTCCCACTCCTTCTCCCACAAGGAAGGTCGCAGCCCTGAAAGCTGGTGCTGCTCTTCACATTCTCTTGGTGCACTATCTACAGGCAGAACAGCAGTGGGGATCTGTGCTTAACTAGAGACAGCACATCTCATGGTGCTCGTCCTCGGCAGAGCCTCTTTCCGAAAAAGCAAACGTCTCACTCCTTCTCCCACAAGGAAGGTCGCCGCCGTGGTAGCTGGTGCTGCTCTTCACATTCTCTTGGTGCACTATCTACAGGCAGAACAGCAGTGGGGATCTCTGCTTAAGTAAAGACAGCACATCTCATGGTGCTCGTCCTCGGCTGAGCCTATTTCCGAAAAGGCAAATGTCCGACTCCTCCTCCCACAAGGAAGGTTGGAGCCGTGAAAGCTGGTACTGCTCTTCACCTTCTCTTGGTGCCCTATCTACAGGCACAACAGCACTGAGGATCTGTGGTTTCCTAGAGACAGCACATCTCCAGTTGCTCGTCCTCGGCAGAGCCTCTTTCCGAAAAAGCAAAAGTCCCACTCTTTCTCCCACAAGGAAGGTCGCAGCCCTGAAAGCTGGTGCTGCTCTTCACCTTCTCTTGGTGCACTATCTACAGGCACAAAAGCACTGGGGATCTGTGCTTTCCTAGAGACAGCACATCTCCTGGTGCTTGTCCTCGGCAGAGCCTCTTCCCGAAAAGGCAAACGTCCCACTCCTTCTCCAACAAGGAAGGTCGCCGCCCTGGTAGCTGGTGCTGCTCTTCACCTTCTCTTGGTGCACTATCTACAGGCAGAACAGCAGTGGGGATCTGTGCTTAACTAGAGACAGCACATCTCCTGGTGCTCGTCCTCGGCAGAGCCTCTTTCCGAAAAGGCAAACGTCCCACTCCTTCTCCCACAAGGAAGGGCGCAGCCCTGAAAGCTGGTGCTGCTCTTCACCTTCTCTTCGTGCACTATCTACAGGCACAAAATCACTGGGGAACTGTGCTTTCCTGGAGACAGCACATCTCATGGTGCTCGTCCTCGGCTGAGCCTCTTTCCGAAAAGGCAAACGTCCGACTCCTTCTCCCACAAGGAAGGTCGCAGCCCTGAAAGCTGGTGCTGCTCTTCACATTCTCTTCGTGCACTATCTACAGGCACAAAAGCACTGGGGATCTGTGGCTTCCTAGAGACAGCACATCTCATGGTGCTCGTCCTCGGCTGAGCCTCTTTCCGAAAAAGCAAACGTCCGACTCCTTCTCCCACAAGGAAGGTCGCAGCCCTGAAGCAGTTGCGGGTCTTCACCTTCTCTTGTTGCACTATCTACAGGCAGAGCAGCACTGAGGATCTCTGCTTTCCTAGAGACAGCACATCTCATGGTGCTCGTCCTCGGCAGAGCCTCTTTCCGAAAAGGCAAACGTCCCACTCCTTCTCCCACAAGGAAGGTCGCCGCCGTGGTAGCTGGTGCTGCTCTTCACCTTCTCTTGGTGCACTATCTACAGGCAGAACAGCAGTGGGGATCTGTGCTTAACTAGAGACAGCACATCTCATGGTGCTCGTCCTCGGCAGAGCCTCTTTCCGAAAAGGCAAACGTCCCACTCCTTCTCCCACAAGGAAGGGCGCAGCCCTGAAAGCTGGTGCTGCTCTTCACCTACTCTTCGTGCACTATCTACAGGCACAAAATCACTGGGGAACTGTGCTTTCCTGGAGACAGCACATCTCATGGTGCTCGTCCTCGGCTGAGCCTCTTTCCGAAAAGGGAAACGTCCGACTCCTTCTCCCACAAGGAAGGTCGCAGCCCTGAAAGCTGGTGCTGCTCTTCACATTCTCTTCGTGCACTATCTACAGGCACAAAAGCACTGGGGATCTGTGGTTTCCTAGAGACAGCACATCTCCTGGTGCTCGTCCTCGGCTGAGCCTCTTTCCGAAAAGGCAAACGTCCGACTCCTTCTCCCACAAGGAAGGTCGCAGCCCTGAAAGCTGGTGCTGCTCTTCACATTCTCTTCGTGCACTATCTACAGGCACAAAAGCACTGGGGATCTGTGCTTTCCTAGAGACAGCACATCTCATGGTGCTCGTCCTCGGCTGAGCCTCTTTCCGAAAAAGCAAACGTCCGACTCCTTCTCCCACAAGGAAGGTCGCAGCCCTGAAGCAGTTGCGGGTCTTCACCTTCTCTTGTTGCACTATCTACAGGCAGAGCAGCACTGAGGATCTCTGCTTTCCTAGAGACAGCACATCTCATGGTGCTCGTCCTCGGCTGAGCCTCTTTCCGAAAAAGCAAACGTCCGACTCCTTCTCCCACAAGGAAGGTCGCAGCCCTGAAGCAGTTGCGGGTCTTCACCTTCTCTTGTTGCACTATCTACAGGCAGAGCAGCACTGAGGATCTCTGCTTTCCTAGAGACAGCACATCTCATGGTGCTCGTCCTCGGCAGAGCCTCTTTCCGAAAAGGCAAACGTCCCACTCCTTCTCCCACAAGGAAGGTCGCCGCCGTGGTAGCTGGTGCTGCTCTTCACCTTCTCTTGGTGCACTATCTACAGGCAGAACAGCAGTGGGGATCTGTGCTTAACTAGAGACAGCACATCTCATGGTGCTCGTCCTCGGCAGAGCCTCTTTCCGAAAAGGCAAACGTCCCACTCCTTCTCCCACAAGGAAGGGCGCAGCCCTGAAAGCTGGTGCTGCTCTTCACCTACTCTTCGTGCACTATCTACAGGCACAAAATCACTGGGGAACTGTGCTTTCCTGGAGACAGCACATCTCATGGTGCTCGTCCTCGGCTGAGCCTCTTTCCGAAAAGGGAAACGTCCGACTCCTTCTCCCACAAGGAAGGTCGCAGCCCTGAAAGCTGGTGCTGCTCTTCACATTCTCTTCGTGCACTATCTACAGGCACAAAAGCACTGGGGATCTGTGGTTTCCTAGAGACAGCACATCTCCTGGTGCTTGTCCTCGGCTGAGCCTCTTTCCGAAAAGGCAAACGTCCCACTCCTTCTCCCACAAGGAAGGTCGCAGCCCTGAAAGCTGGTGCTGCTCTTCACCTTCTCTTCGTGCACTATCTACAGGCACAAAAGCACTGGGGATCTGTGGCTTCCTAGAGACAGCACATCTCATGGTGCTCGTCCTAGGCAGAGCCTCTTTCCGAAAACGCAAACGTCCGACTCCTTCTCCCACAAGGAAGGTCGCAGCCCTGAAAGCTGGTGCTGCTCTTCACCTTCTCTTGGTGCCCTATCTACAGGCACAAAAGCACTGGGGATCTGTGGTTTCCTAGAGACAGCACATCTCATGGTGCTTGTCCTCGGCAGAGCCTCTTCCCGAAAAGGCAAATGTCCGACTCCTTCTCCCACAAGGAAGGTCGCAGCCCTGAAAGCTGGTGCTGCTCTTCACCTTCTCTTGGTGCACTATCTACAGGCACAACAGCACTGAGGATCTCTGCTTTCCTAGAGACAGCACATCTCATGGTGCTCATCCCCGGCAGAGCCTCTTTCCGAAAAAGCAAACGTCCGTCTCCTTCTCCCACAAGGAAGGTCACAGCCCTGAAAGCTGGTGCTGCTCTTCAACTTCTCTTGGTGTACTACCTACAGACACAACAGCACTGAGGATCTCTGCTTTCCTAGAGACAGCACATCTCCTGGTGCTCGTCCTCGGCAGAGCCTCTTTCCGAAAAGGCAAACGTCCCACTCCTTCTCCCACAAGGAAGGTCGCAGCCCTGAAAGCTGGTGCTGCTCTTCACATTCTCTTGGTGCACTATCTACAGGCAGAACAGCAGTGGGGATCTGTGCTTAACTAGAGACAGCACATCTCATGGTGCTCGTCCTCGGCAGAGCCTCTTTCCGAAAAAGCAAACGTCTCACTCCTTCTCCCACAAGGAAGGTCGCCGCCGTGGTAGCTGGTGCTGCTCTTCACATTCTCTTGGTGCACTATCTACAGGCAGAACAGCAGTGGGGATCTCTGCTTAAGTAAAGACAGCACATCTCATGGTGCTCGTCCTCGGCTGAGCCTATTTCCGAAAAGGCAAATGTCCGACTCCTCCTCCCACAAGGAAGGTTGGAGCCGTGAAAGCTGGTACTGCTCTTCACCTTCTCTTGGTGCCCTATCTACAGGCACAACAGCACTGAGGATCTGTGGTTTCCTAGAGACAGCACATCTCCAGTTGCTCGTCCTCGGCAGAGCCTCTTTCCGAAAAAGCAAAAGTCCCACTCTTTCTCCCACAAGGAAGGTCGCAGCCCTGAAAGCTGGTGCTGCTCTTCACCTTCTCTTGGTGCACTATCTACAGGCACAAAAGCACTGGGGATCTGTGCTTTCCTAGAGACAGCACATCTCCTGGTGCTTGTCCTCGGCAGAGCCTCTTCCCGAAAAGGCAAACGTCCCACTCCTTCTCCAACAAGGAAGGTCGCCGCCCTGGTAGCTGGTGCTGCTCTTCACCTTCTCTTGGTGCACTATCTACAGGCAGAACAGCAGTGGGGATCTGTGCTTAACTAGAGACAGCACATCTCCTGGTGCTCGTCCTCGGCAGAGCCTCTTTCCGAAAAGGCAAACGTCCCACTCCTTCTCCCACAAGGAAGGGCGCAGCCCTGAAAGCTGGTGCTGCTCTTCACCTTCTCTTCGTGCACTATCTACAGGCACAAAATCACTGGGGAACTGTGCTTTCCTGGAGACAGCACATCTCATGGTGCTCGTCCTCGGCTGAGCCTCTTTCCGAAAAGGCAAACGTCCGACTCCTTCTCCCACAAGGAAGGTCGCAGCCCTGAAAGCTGGTGCTGCTCTTCACATTCTCTTCGTGCACTATCTACAGGCACAAAAGCACTGGGGATCTGTGGCTTCCTAGAGACAGCACATCTCATGGTGCTCGTCCTCGGCTGAGCCTCTTTCCGAAAAAGCAAACGTCCGACTCCTTCTCCCACAAGGAAGGTCGCAGCCCTGAAGCAGTTGCGGGTCTTCACCTTCTCTTGTTGCACTATCTACAGGCAGAGCAGCACTGAGGATCTCTGCTTTCCTAGAGACAGCACATCTCATGGTGCTCGTCCTCGGCAGAGCCTCTTTCCGAAAAGGCAAACGTCCCACTCCTTCTCCCACAAGGAAGGTCGCCGCCGTGGTAGCTGGTGCTGCTCTTCACCTTCTCTTGGTGCACTATCTACAGGCAGAACAGCAGTGGGGATCTGTGCTTAACTAGAGACAGCACATCTCATGGTGCTCGTCCTCGGCAGAGCCTCTTTCCGAAAAGGCAAACGTCCCACTCCTTCTCCCACAAGGAAGGGCGCAGCCCTGAAAGCTGGTGCTGCTCTTCACCTTCTCTTCGTGCACTATCTACAGGCACAAAATCACTGGGGAACTGTGCTTTCCTGGAGACAGCACATCTCATGGTGCTCGTCCTCGGCTGAGCCTCTTTCCGAAAAGGCAAACGTCCGACTCCTTCTCCCACAAGGAAGGTCGCCGCCCTGAAAGCTGGTGCTGCTCTTCACCTTCTCTTCGTGCACTATCTACAGGCACAAAAGCACTGGGGATCTGTGGTTTCCTAGAGACAGCACATCTCCTGGTGCTTGTCCTCGGCTGAGCCTCTTTCCGAAAAGGCAAACGTCCCACTCCTTCTCCCACAAGGAAGGTCGCAGCCCTGAAAGCTGGTGCTGCTCTTCACCTTCTCTTCGTGCACTATCTACAGGCACAAAAGCACTGGGGATCTGTGGCTTCCTAGAGACAGCACATCTCATGGTGCTCGTCCTAGGCAGAGCCTCTTTCCGAAAAGGCAAACGTCCGACTCCTTCTCCCACAAGGAAGGTCGCAGCCCTGAAAGCTGGTGCTGCTCTTCACCTTCTCTTGGTGCCCTATCTACAGGCACAAAAGCACTGGGGATCTGTGGTTTCCTAGAGACAGCACATCTCATGGTGCTTGTCCTCGGCAGAGCCTCTTCCCGAAAAGGCAAATGTCCGACTCCTTCTCCCACAAGGAAGGTCGCAGCCCTGAAAGCTGGTGCTGCTCTTCACCTTCTCTTGGTGCACTATCTACAGGCACAACAGCACTGAGGATCTCTGCTTTCCTAGAGACAGCACATCTCATGGTGCTCATCCCCGGCAGAGCCTCTTTCCGAAAAAGCAAACGTCCGTCTCCTTCTCCCACAAGGAAGGTCACAGCCCTGAAAGCTGGTGCTGCTCTTCAACTTCTCTTGGTGTACTACCTACAGACACAACAGCACTGAGGATCTCTGCTTTCCTAGAGACAGCACATCTCCTGGTGCTCGTCCTCGGCAGAGCCTCTTTCCGAAAAGGCAAACGTCCCACTCCTTCTCCCACAAGGAAGGTCGCAGCCCTGAAAGCTGGTGCTGCTCTTCACATTCTCTTGGTGCACTATCTACAGGCAGAACAGCAGTGGGGATCTGTGCTTAACTAGAGACAGCACATCTCATGGTGCTCGTCCTCGGCAGAGCCTCTTTCCGAAAAAGCAAACGTCTCACTCCTTCTCCCACAAGGAAGGTCGCCGCCGTGGTAGCTGGTGCTGCTCTTCACATTCTCTTGGTGCACTATCTACAGGCAGAACAGCAGTGGGGATCTCTGCTTAAGTAAAGACAGCACATCTCATGGTGCTCGTCCTCGGCTGAGCCTATTTCCGAAAAGGCAAACGTCCGACTCCTTCTCCCACAAGGAAGGTCGCAGCCCTTGAAGCACTTGCGGGTCTTCACCTTCTCTTGGTGTACTATCTACAGGCACAACAGCACTGAGGATCTCTGCTTTCCTAGAGACAGCACATCTCCTGGTGCTCGTCCTCTGCAGAGACTCTTTCAAAAAAAGCAAAAGTCCCACTCCTTCTCCCACAAGGAAGGTCGCAGCCCTGAAAGCTGGTGCTGCTCTTCACATTCTCTTGGTGCACTATCTACAGGCAGAGCAGCACTGAGGATCTCTGCTTTCCTAGAGACAGCACATCTCATGGTGCTCGTCCTCGGCAGAGCCTCTTTCCGAAAAGGCAAACGTCCCACTCCTTCTCCCACAAGGAAGGTCGCCGCCGTGGTAGCTGGTGCTGCTCTTCACCTTCTCTTGGTGCACTATCTACAGGCAGAACAGCACTGGGGATCTCTGCTTTCCTAGAGACAGCACATCTCCAGTTGCTCGTCCTCGGCAGAGCCTCTTTCCGTAAAAGCAAAAGTCCCACTCCTTCTCCCACAGGGAAGGTCGCAGCCCTTTAAGCACTTGCGGGTCTTCACCTTCTCTTGTTACACTATCTACAGGCAGAGCAGCACTGAGGATCTCTGCATTCCTAGAGACAGCACATCTCATGGTGCTCGTCCTCGGCAGAGCCTCTTTCCGAAAAGGCAAACGTCCGACTCCTTCTCCCACAAGGAAGGTCGCCGCCGTGGTAGCTGGTGCTGCTCTTCACCTTCTCTTGGTGTACTATCTACAGGCACAACAGCACTGAGGATCTCTGCTTTCCTAGAGACAGCACATCTCCAGTTGCTCGTCCTCGGCAGAGCCTCTTTCCGTAAAAGCAAACGTCCGACTCCTTCTCCGACAAGGAAGGTCGCAGCCCTGAAAGCTGGTGCTGCTCTTCACCTTCTCTTCGTGCACTATCTACAGGCAGAACAGCAGTGGGGATCTGTGCTTAACTAGACACAGCACATCTCATGGTGCTCGTCCTCGGCAGAGCCTATTTCCGAAAAAGCAAACGTCCCACTCCTTCTCCCACAAGGAAGGTCGCAGCCCTTGAAGCACTTGCGGGTCTTCACCTTCTCTTGGTGCACTATCTACAGGCAGAACAGCACTGAGGATCTCTGCTTTCCTAGAGACAGCACATCTCCTGTGCTCGTCCTCGGCAGAGCCTCTTTCCGAAAAGGCAAACGTCCGACTCCTTCTCCCACAAGGAAGGTCGACGCCCTGAAAGCTGGTGCTGCTCTTCACCTTCTCTTGGTTCACTATCTACAGGCACAACAGCACTGAGGATCTCTGCTTTCCTAGAGACAGCACATCTCATGGTGCTCGTCCTCGGCTGAGCCTCTTTCCGAAAAAGCAAACGTCCGACTCCTTCTCCCACAAGGAAGGTCGCCGCCCTGAAATCTGGTGCTGCTCTTCACCTTCTCTTGGTGCACTATCTACAGGCACAACAGCAGTGGGGATCTGTGGCTTCCAAAAGACAGCACATCTCATGGTGCTCGTCCTCGGCAGAGCCTCTTCCTGAAAAGGCAAATGTCCGACTCCTTCTCCCACAAGGAAGGTCGTAGCCCTGAAAGCTGGTGCTGCTCTTCACCTTCTCTTGGTGCACTATCTACAGGCACAAAAGCACTGAGGATCTCTGCTTTCCTAGAGACAGCACATCTCATGGTGCTCGTCCTCAGCAGAGTCTCTTTCCGAAAAGGCAAACGTCCCACTCCTTCTCCCACAAGGAAGGTCGCAGCCCTTGAAGCACTTGCGGGACTTCACCTTCCGTTGGTGCCCTATCTACAGGCACAACAGCACTGAGGATCTCTGCTTTCCTAGAGACAGCACATCTCATGGTGCTTGTCCTCGGCAGAGCCTCTTTCCGAAAAGGCAAACGTCCCACTCCTTCTCCCACAAGGAAGGTCGCCGCCCTGAAAGCTGGTGCTGCTCTTCACCTTCTCTTGGTGCACTATCTACAGGCACAAAAGCACTGGGGATCTGTGGTTTCCTAGAGACAGCACATCTCATGGTGCTCGTCCTCGGCAGAGCCTCTTCCCGAAAAGGCAAACGTCCGACTCCTTTTCCCACAAGGAAGGTCGCAGCCCTGAAAGCTGGTGCTGCTCTTCACCTTCTCTTGGTGCACTATCTACAGGCAGAACAGCACTGGGGATCTGTGCTTTCCTGGAGACAGCACATCTCATGGTGCTCGTCCTCGGCTGAGCCTCTTTCCGAAAAGGCAAACGTCCGACTCCTTCTCCCACAAGGAAGGTCGCAGCCCTGAAAGCTGGTGCTGCTCTTCACCTTCTCTTGGTGCACTATCTACAGGCACAAAAGCACTGGGGATCTGTGGTTTCCTAGAGACAGCACATCTCATGGTGCTTGTCCTCGGCAGAGCCTCTTTCCGAAAAAGCAAACGTCCCACTCCTTCTCCCACAAGGAAGGGCGCAGCCCTTGAAGCACTTGCGGGTCTTCACCTTCTCTTGGTGCACTATCTACAGGCAGAACAGCACTGAGGATCTCTGCTTTCCTAGAGACAGCACATCTCCTGGTGCTCGTCCTCGGCAGAGCCTCTTTCCGAAAAGGCAAACGTCCCACTCCTTCTCCCACAAGGAAGGTCGCAGCCCTGGTAGCTGGTGCTGCTCTTCACATTGTCTTGGTGCACTATCTACAGGCAGAACAGCAGTGGGGATCTGTGCTTAACTAGAGACAGCACATCTCATGGTGCTCGTCCTCAGCTGAGCCTCTTTCCGAAAAGGCAAACGTCCGACTCCTTCTCCCACAAGGAAGGTCGCAGCCCTGAAAGCTGGTGCTGCTCTTCACCTTCTCTTGGTTCACTATCTACAGGCACAACAGCACTGAGGATCTCTGCTTTCCTAGAGACAGCACATCTCCTGGTGCTCGTCCTCGGCTGAGCCTCTTTCCGAAAAAGCAAACGTCCGACTCCTTCTCCCACAAGGAAGGTCGCCGCCCTGAAAGCTGGTGCTGCTCTTCACCTTCTCTTGGTGCACTATCTACAGGCACAACAGCAGTGGGGATCTGTGGCTTCCAAAAGACAGCACATCTCATGGTGCTCGTCCTCGGCAGAGCCTCTTCCTGAAAAGGCAAATGTCCGACTCCTTCTCCCACAAGGAAGGTCGCAGCCCTGAAAGCTGGTGCTGCTCTTCAACTTCTCTTGGTGCACTATCTACAGGCACAAAAGCACTGAGGATCTCTGCTTTCCTAGAGACAGCACATCTCCTGGTGCTCGTCCTCGGCAGAGCCTCTTTCCGAAAAAGCAAACGTCCGACTCCTTCTCCCACAAGGAAGGTCGCCGCCCTGAAAGCTGGTGCTGCTCTTCACCTTCTCTTGGTGCACTATCTACAGGCACAAAAGCACTGGGGATCTGTGGTTTCCTAGAGTCAGCACATCTCATGGTGCTCGTCCTCGGCTGAGCCTCTTTCCGAAAAGGCAAACGTCCGACTCCTTCTCCCACAAGGAAGGTCGCAGCCCTGAAAGCTCGTGCTGCTCTTCACCTTCTCTTGGTGCACTATCTACAGGCACAAAAGCACTGGGGATCTGTGGTTTCCTAGAGACAGCACATCTCATGGTGCTCGTCCTCAGCTGAGCCTCTTTCCGAAAAGGCAAACGTCCGACTCCTTCTCCCACAAGGAAGGTCGCAGCCCTTGAAGCACTTGCGGGACTTCACCTTCCGTTGGTGCCCTATCTACAGGCACAACAGCACTGAGGATCTCTGCTTTCCTAGAGACAGCACATCTCCTGGTGCTCGTCCTCGGCAGAGCCTCTTTCCGAAAAGGCAAACGTCCGACTCCTTCTCCCACAAGGAAGGTCGCAGCCCTGAAAGCTGGTGCTGCTCTTCACCTTCTCTTGGTGCACTATCTACAGGCACAAAAGCACTGGGGATCTGTGGTTTCCTAGAGACAGCACATCTCCTGGTGCTTGTCCTCTGCAGAGCCTCTTTCCGAAAAGGCAAACGTACGACTCCTTCTCCCACAAGGAAGGGCGCAGCCCTTGAAGCACTTGCGGGTCTTCACCTTCTCTTGGTGCACTATCTACAGGCAGAACAGCACTGAGGATCTCTGCTTTCCTAGAGACAGCACATCTCCTGGTGCTCGTCCCCGGCAGAGCCTCTTTCCGAAAAGGCAAACGTCCCACTCCTTCTCCCACAAGGAAGGTCGCAGCCCTGGTAGCTGGTGCTGCTCTTCACATTGTCTTGGTGCACTATCTACAGGCAGAACAGCAGTGGGGATCTGTGCTTAACTAGAGACAGCACATCTCATGGTGCTCGTCCTCAGCTGAGCCTCTTTCCGAAAAGGCAAACGTTAGACTCCTTCTCCCACAAGGAAGGTCGCAGCCCTGAAAGCTGGTGCTGCTCTTCACCTTCTCTTGGTGCACTATCTACAGGCACAAAAGCACTGGGGATCTGTGCTTTCCTGGAGACAGCACATCTCATGGTGCTCGTCCTCAGCTGAGCCTCTTTCCGAAAAGGCAAACGTCCGACTCCTTCTCCCACAAGGAAGGGCGCAGCCCTGAAAGCTGGTGCTGCTCTTCACCTTCTCTTGGTGCACTATCTACAGGCAGAGCAGCACTGAGGATCTCTGCTTTCCTAGAGACAGCACATCTCATGGTGCTCGTCCTCGGCAGAGCCTCTTTCGGAAAAGGCAAACGTCCCACTCCTTCTCCCACAAGGAAGGTCGCCGCCGTGGTAGCTGGTGCTGCTCTTCACCTTCTCTTGGTGCACTATCTACAGGCAGAACAGCACTGGGGATCTCTGCTTTCCTAGAGACAGCACATCTCCAGTTGCTCGTCCTCGGCAGAGCCTCTTTCCGTAAAAGCAAAAGTCCCACTCCTTCTCCCACAAGGAAGGTCGCAGCCCTTTAAGCACTTGCGGGTCTTCACCTTCTCTTGTTACACTATCTACAGGCAGAGCAGCACTGAGGATCTCTGCTTTCCTAGAGACAGCACATCTCCTGGTGCTCGTCCTCGGCAGAGCCTCTTTCCGAAAAGGCAAACGTCCCACTCCTTCTCCCACAAGGAAGGTCGCCGCCGTGGTAGCTGGTGCTGCTCTTCACCTTTTCTTGGTGCACTATCTACAGGCACAAAAGCACTGAGGATCTCTGCTTTCCTAGAGACAGCACATCTCATGGTGTTCATCCTCGGCAGAGCCTCTTTCCGAAAAAGCAAACGTCCGACTCCTTCTCCCACAAGGAAGGTCGCCGCCCTGAAAGCTGGTGCTGCTCTTCACCTTCTCTTGGTGTACTATCTACAGGCACAACAGCACTGAGGATCTCTGCTTTCCTAGAGACAGCACATCTCCAGTTGCTCGTCCTCGGCAGAGCCTCTTTCCGTAAAAGCAAACGTCCGACTCCTTCTCCGACAAGGAAGGTCACAGCCCTGAAAGCTGGTGCTGCTCTTCACCTTCTCTTGGTGCACTATCTACAGGCACAACAGCAGTGGGGATCTGTGGCTTCCAAAAGACAGCACATCTCATGGTGCTCGTCCTCGGCAGAGCCTCTTCCTGAAATGGCAAATGTCCGACTCCTTCTCCCACAAGGAAGGTCGCAGCCCTGAAAGCTGGTGCTGCTCTTCACCTTCTCTTGGTGCACTATCTACAGGCACAAAAGCACTGGGGATCTGTGGTTTCCTAGAGACATCACATCTCATGGTGCTTGTCCTCGGCAGAGCCTCTTTCCGAAAAGGCAAACGTCCCACTCCTTCTCCCACAAGGAAGGGCGCAGCCCTTGAAGCACTTGCGGGTCTTCACCTTCTCTTGGTGCACTATCTACAGGCAGAACAGCACTGAGGATCTCTGCTTTCCTAGAGACAGCACATCTCCTGGTGCTCGTCCTCGGCAGAGCCTCTTTCCGAAAAGGCAAACGTCCCACTCCTTCTCCCACAAGGAAGGTCGCAGCCCTGGTAGCTGGTGCTGCTCTTCACATTCTCTTGGTGCACTATCTACAGGCAGAACAGCAGTGGGGATCTGTGCTTAACTAGAGACAGCACATCTCATGGTGCTCGTCCTCAGCTGAGCCTCTTTCCGAAAAGGCAAACGTTAGACTCCTTCTCCCACAAGGAAGGTCGCAGCCCTGAAAGCTGGTGCTGCTCTTCACCTTCTCTTGGTGCACTATCTACAGGCACAAAATCACTGGGGATCTGTGCTTTCCTGGAGACAGCACATCTCATGGTGCTTGTCCTCGGCAGAGCCTCTTCCCGAAAAGGCAAACGTCCGACTCCTTCTCCCACAAGGAAGGGCGCAGCCCTGAAAGCTGGTGCTGCTCTTCACCTTCTCTTGGTGCACTATCTAGAGGCACAAAAGCACTGGGGATCTGTGCTTTCCTGGAGACAGCACATCTCATGGTGCTCGTCCTCGGCTGAGCCTCTTCCCGAAAAGGCAAACGTCCGACTCCTTCTCCCACAAGGAAGGTCGCCGCCCTGAAAGCTAGTGCTGCTCTTCACCTTCTCTTGGTGCACTATCTACAGGCAGAGCAGCACTGGGGATCTGTGTTTTCCTAGAGACAGCACATCTCATGGTGCTCGTTCTCGGCAGAGCCTCTTTCCGATAAAGCAAACGTCCGACTCCTTCTCCCACAAGGAAGGTCGCAGCCCTGAAAGCTGGTGCTGCTCTTCACCTTCTCTTGGTGCACTATCTACAGGCACAACAGCACTGGGGATCTGTGCTTTCCTAGAGACAGCACGTCTCATGGTGCTCCTCCTCGGCAGAGCCTCTTTCCGAAAAGGCAAACGTCCGACTCCTTCTCCCACAAGGAAGGTCGCAGCCCTGAAAGCTGGTGCTGCTCTTCACCTGCTCTTGGCACCTTATCAACAGGCACAACAGCAGTGGGGATCTGTGCTTTCCTAGAGACAGCACATCTCCTGGTGCTCGTCCTCGGCAGAGCCTCTTTCCGAAAAGGCAAACGTCCCACTCCTTCTCCCACAAGGAAGGTCGCCGCCGTGGTAGCTGGTGCTGCTCTTCACCTTCTCTTGGTGCACTATCTACAGGCACAAAAGCACTGAGGATCTCTGCTTTCCTAGAGACAGCACATCTCATGGTGTTCATCCTCGGCAGAGCCTCTTTCCGAAAAAGCAAACGTCCGACTCCTTCTCCCACAAGGAAGGTCGCCGCCCTGAAAGCTGGTGCTGCTCTTCACCTTCTCTTGGTGTACTATCTACAGGCACAACAGCACTGAGGATCTCTGCTTTCCTAGAGACAGCACATCTCCAGTTGCTCGTCCTCGGCAGAGCCTCTTTCCGTAAAAGCAAACGTCCGACTCCTTCTCCGACAAGGAAGGTCGCAGCCCTGAAAGCTGGTGCTGCTCTTCACCTTCTCTTGGTGCACTATCTACAGGCAGAACAGCAGTGGGGATCTGTGCTTAACTAGAGACAGCACATCTCCTGGTGCTCGTCCTCGGCAGAGCCTATTTCCGAAAAAGCAAACGTCCCACTCCTTCTCCCACAAGGAAGGTCGCAGCCCTTGAAGCACTTGCGGGTCTTCACCTTCTCTTGGTGCACTATCTACAGGCAGAACAGCACTGAGGATCTCTGCTTTCCTAGAGACAGCACATCTCCTGTGCTCGTCCTCGGCAGAGCCTCTTTCCGAAAAGGCAAACGTCCGACTCCTTCTCCCACAAGGAAGGTCGCAGCCCTGAAAGCTGGTGCTGCTCTTCACCTTCTCTTGGTTCACTATCTACAGGCACAACAGCACTGAGGATCTCTGCTTTCCTAGAGACAGCACATCTCATGGTGCTCGTCCTCGGCTGAGCCTCATTCCGAAAAAGCAAACGTCCGACTCCTTCTCCCACAAGGAAGGTCGCAGCCCTGAAAGCTGGTGCTGCTCTTCACCTTCTCTTGGTGCACTATCTACAGGCACAACAGCAGTGGGGATCTCTGCTTTCCTAGAGACAGCACATCTCATGGTGCTCGTCCTCGGCAGAGCCTCTTTCCGAAAAAGCAAACGTCCGACTCCTTCTCCCACAAGGAAGGTCGCCGCCCTGAAAGCTGGTGCTGCTCTTCACCTTCTCTTCGTGCACTATCTACAGGCAGAACAGCACTGAGGATCTCTGCTTTCCTAGAGACAGCACATCTCCTGTGCTCGTCCTCGGCAGAGCCTCTTTCCGAAAAGGCAAACGTCCCACTCCTTCTCCCACAAGGAAGGTCGCAGCCCTGAAAGCTGGTGCTGCTCTTCACCTTCTCTTGGTTCACTATCTACAGGCACAACAGCACTGAGGATCTCTGCTTTCCTAGAGACAGCACATCTCCTGGTGCTTGTCCTCTGCAGAGCCTCTTTCCGAAAAGGCAAACGTACGACTCCTTCTCCCACAAGGAAGGGCGCAGCCCTTGAAGCACTTGCGGGTCTTCACCTTCTCTTGGTGCACTATCTACAGGCAGAACAGCACTGAGGATCTCTGCTTTCCTAGAGACAGCACATCTCCTGGTGCTCGTCCTCGGCAGAGCCTCTTTCCGAAAAGGCAAACGTCCCACTCCTTCTCCCACAAGGAAGGTCGCAGCCCTGGTAGCTGGTGCTGCTCTTCACATTCTCTTGGTGCACTATCTACAGGCAGAACAGCAGTGGGGATCTGTGCTTAACTAGAGACAGCACATCTCATGGTGCTCGTCCTCAGCTGAGCCTCTTTCCGAAAAGGCAAACGTTAGACTCCTTCTCCCACAAGGAAGGTCGCAGCCCTGAAAGCTGGTGCTGCTCTTCACCTTCTCTTGGTGCACTATCTACAGGCACAAAAGCACTGGGGATCTGTGCTTTCCTGGAGACAGCACATCTCATGGTGCTCGTCCTCAGCTGAGCCTCTTTCCGAAAAGGCAAACGTCCGACTCCTTCTCCCACAAGGAAGGGCGCAGCCCTGAAAGCTGGTGCTGCTCTTCACCTTCTCTTGGTGCACTATCTACAGGCAGAGCAGCACTGAGGATCTCTGCTTTCCTAGAGACAGCACATCTCATGGTGCTCGTCCTCGGCAGAGCCTCTTTCAGAAAAGGCAAACGTCCCACTCCTTCTCCCACAAGGAAGGTCGCCGCCGTGGTAGCTGGTGCTGCTCTTCACCTTCTCTTGGTGCACTATCTACAGGCAGAACAGCACTGGGGATCTCTGCTTTCCTAGAGACAGCACATCTCCAGTTGCTCGTCCTCGGCAGAGCCTCTTTCCGTAAAAGCAAAAGTCCCACTCCTTCTCCCACAAGGAAGGTCGCAGCCCTTTAAGCACTTGCGGGTCTTCACCTTCTCTTGTTACACTATCTACAGGCAGAGCAGCACTGAGGATCTCTGCTTTCCTAGAGACAGCACATCTCCTGGTGCTCGTCCTCGGCAGAGCCTCTTTCCGAAAAGGCAAACGTCCCACTCCTTCTCCCACAAGGAAGGTCGCCGCCGTGGTAGCTGGTGCTGCTCTTCACCTTCTCTTGGTGCACTATCTACAGGCACAAAAGCACTGAGGATCTCTGCTTTCCTAGAGACAGCACATCTCATGGTGTTCATCCTCGGCAGAGCCTCTTTCCGAAAAAGCAAACGTCCGACTCCTTCTCCCACAAGGAAGGTCGCCGCCCTGAAAGCTGGTGCTGCTCTTCACCTTCTCTTGGTGTACTATCTACAGGCACAACAGCACTGAGGATCTCTGCTTTCCTAGAGACAGCACATCTCCAGTTGCTCGTCCTCGGCAGAGCCTCTTTCCGTAAAAGCAAACGTCCGACTCCTTCTCCGACAAGGAAGGTCACAGCCCTGAAAGCTGGTGCTGCTCTTCACCTTCTCTTGGTGCACTATCTACAGGCACAACAGCAGTGGGGATCTGTGGCTTCCAAAAGACAGCACATCTCATGGTGCTCGTCCTCGGCAGAGCCTCTTCCTGAAATGGCAAATGTCCGACTCCTTCTCCCACAAGGAAGGTCGCAGCCCTGAAAGCTGGTGCTGCTCTTCACCTTCTCTTGGTGCACTATCTACAGGCACAAAAGCACTGGGGATCTGTGGTTTCCTAGAGACATCACATCTCATGGTGCTTGTCCTCGGCAGAGCCTCTTTCCGACAAGGCAAACGTCCCACTCCTTCTCCCACAAGGAAGGGCGCAGCCCTTGAAGCACTTGCGGGTCTTCACCTTCTCTTGGTGCACTATCTACAGGCAGAACAGCACTGAGGATCTCTGCTTTCCTAGAGACAGCACATCTCCTGGTGCTCGTCCTCGGCAGAGCCTCTTTCCGAAAAGGCAAACGTCCCACTCCTTCTCCCACAAGGAAGGTCGCAGCCCTGGTAGCTGGTGCTGCTCTTCACATTCTCTTGGTGCACTATCTACAGGCAGAACAGCAGTGGGGATCTGTGCTTAACTAGAGACAGCACATCTCATGGTGCTCGTCCTCAGCTGAGCCTCTTTCCGAAAAGGCAAACGTTAGACTCCTTCTCCCACAAGGAAGGTCGCAGCCCTGAAAGCTGGTGCTGCTCTTCACCTTCTCTTGGTGCACTATCTACAGGCACAAAATCACTGGGGATCTGTGCTTTCCTGGAGACAGCACATCTCATGGTGCTTGTCCTCGGCAGAGCCTCTTCCCGAAAAGGCAAACGTCCGACTCCTTCTCCCACAAGGAAGGGCGCAGCCCTGAAAGCTGGTGCTGCTCTTCACCTTCTCTTGGTGCACTATCTAGAGGCACAAAAGCACTGGGGATCTGTGCTTTCCTGGAGACAGCACATCTCATGGTGCTCGTCCTCGGCTGAGCCTCTTCCCGAAAAGGCAAACGTCCGACTCCTTCTCCCACAAGGAAGGTCGCCGCCCTGAAAGCTAGTGCTGCTCTTCACCTTCTCTTGGTGCACTATCTACAGGCAGAGCAGCACTGGGGATCTGTGTTTTCCTAGAGACAGCACATCTCATGGTGCTCGTCCTCGGCAGAGCCTCTTTCCGATAAAGCAAACGTCCGACTCCTTCTCCCACAAGGAAGGTCGCAGCCCTGAAAGCTGGTGCTGCTCTTCACCTTCTCTTGGTGCACTATCTACAGGCACAACAGCACTGGGGATCTGTGCTTTCCTAGAGACAGCACATCTCATGGTGCTCGTCCTCGGCAGAGCCTCTTTCGGAAAAGGCAAACGTCCCACTCCTTCTCCCACAAGGAAGGTCGCCGCCGTGGTAGCTGGTGCTGCTCTTCACCTTCTCTTGGTGCACTATCTACAGGCAGAACAGCACTGGGGATCTCTGCTTTCCTAGAGACAGCACATCTCCAGTTGCTCGTCCTCGGCAGAGCCTCTTTCCGTAAAAGCAAAAGTCCCACTCCTTCTCCCACAAGGAAGGTCGCAGCCCTTTAAGCACTTGCGGGTCTTCACCTTCTCTTGTTACACTATCTACAGGCAGAGCAGCACTGAGGATCTCTGCTTTCCTAGAGACAGCACATCTCCTGGTGCTCGTCCTCGGCAGAGCCTCTTTCCGAAAAGGCAAACGTCCCACTCCTTCTCCCACAAGGAAGGTCGCCGCCGTGGTAGCTGGTGCTGCTCTTCACCTTTTCTTGGTGCACTATCTACAGGCACAAAAGCACTGAGGATCTCTGCTTTCCTAGAGACAGCACATCTCATGGTGTTCATCCTCGGCAGAGCCTCTTTCCGAAAAAGCAAACGTCCGACTCCTTCTCCCACAAGGAAGGTCGCCGCCCTGAAAGCTGGTGCTGCTCTTCACCTTCTCTTGGTGTACTATCTACAGGCACAACAGCACTGAGGATCTCTGCTTTCCTAGAGACAGCACATCTCCAGTTGCTCGTCCTCGGCAGAGCCTCTTTCCGTAAAAGCAAACGTCCGACTCCTTCTCCGACAAGGAAGGTCACAGCCCTGAAAGCTGGTGCTGCTCTTCACCTTCTCTTGGTGCACTATCTACAGGCACAACAGCAGTGGGGATCTGTGGCTTCCAAAAGACAGCACATCTCATGGTGCTCGTCCTCGGCAGAGCCTCTTCCTGAAATGGCAAATGTCCGACTCCTTCTCCCACAAGGAAGGTCGCAGCCCTGAAAGCTGGTGCTGCTCTTCACCTTCTCTTGGTGCACTATCTACAGGCAGAACAGCACTGAGGATCTCTGCTTTCCTAGAGACAGCACATCTCCTGGTGCTCGTCCTCGGCAGAGCCTCTTTCCGAAAAGGCAAACGTCCCACTCCTTCTCCCACAAGGAAGGTCGCAGCCCTGGTAGCTGGTGCTGCTCTTCACATTCTCTTGGTGCACTATCTACAGGCAGAACAGCAGTGGGGATCTGTGCTTAACTAGAGACAGCACATCTCATGGTGCTCGTCCTCAGCTGAGCCTCTTTCCGAAAAGGCAAACGTTAGACTCCTTCTCCCACAAGGAAGGTCGCAGCCCTGAAAGCTGGTGCTGCTCTTCACCTTCTCTTGGTGCACTATCTACAGGCACAAAATCACTGGGGATCTGTGCTTTCCTGGAGACAGCACATCTCATGGTGCTTGTCCTCGGCAGAGCCTCTTCCCGAAAAGGCAAACGTCCGACTCCTTCTCCCACAAGGAAGGGCGCAGCCCTGAAAGCTGGTGCTGCTCTTCACCTTCTCTTGGTGCACTATCTAGAGGCACAAAAGCACTGGGGATCTGTGCTTTCCTGGAGACAGCACATCTCATGGTGCTCGTCCTCGGCTGAGCCTCTTCCCGAAAAGGCAAACGTCCGACTCCTTCTCCCACAAGGAAGGTCGCCGCCCTGAAAGCTAGTGCTGCTCTTCACCTTCTCTTGGTGCACTATCTACAGGCAGAGCAGCACTGGGGATCTGTGTTTTCCTAGAGACAGCACATCTCATGGTGCTCGTTCTCGGCAGAGCCTCTTTCCGATAAAGCAAACGTCCGACTCCTTCTCCCACAAGGAAGGTCGCAGCCCTGAAAGCTGGTGCTGCTCTTCACCTTCTCTTGGTGCACTATCTACAGGCACAACAGCACTGGGGATCTGTGCTTTCCTAGAGACAGCACGTCTCATGGTGCTCCTCCTCGGCAGAGCCTCTTTCCGAAAAGGCAAACGTCCGACTCCTTCTCCCACAAGGAAGGTCGCAGCCCTGAAAGCTGGTGCTGCTCTTCACCTGCTCTTGGCACCTTATCAACAGGCACAACAGCAGTGGGGATCTGTGCTTTCCTAGAGACAGCACATCTCCTGGTGCTCGTCCTCGGCAGAGCCTCTTTCCGAAAAGGCAAACGTCCCACTCCTTCTCCCACAAGGAAGGTCGCCGCCGTGGTAGCTGGTGCTGCTCTTCACCTTCTCTTGGTGCACTATCTACAGGCACAAAAGCACTGAGGATCTCTGCTTTCCTAGAGACAGCACATCTCATGGTGTTCATCCTCGGCAGAGCCTCTTTCCGAAAAAGCAAACGTCCGACTCCTTCTCCCACAAGGAAGGTCGCCGCCCTGAAAGCTGGTGCTGCTCTTCACCTTCTCTTGGTGTACTATCTACAGGCACAACAGCACTGAGGATCTCTGCTTTCCTAGAGACAGCACATCTCCAGTTGCTCGTCCTCGGCAGAGCCTCTTTCCGTAAAAGCAAACGTCCGACTCCTTCTCCGACAAGGAAGGTCGCAGCCCTGAAAGCTGGTGCTGCTCTTCACCTTCTCTTGGTGCACTATCTACAGGCAGAACAGCAGTGGGGATCTGTGCTTAACTAGAGACAGCACATCTCCTGGTGCTCGTCCTCGGCAGAGCCTATTTCCGAAAAAGCAAACGTCCCACTCCTTCTCCCACAAGGAAGGTCGCAGCCCTTGAAGCACTTGCGGGTCTTCACCTTCTCTTGGTGCACTATCTACAGGCAGAACAGCACTGAGGATCTCTGCTTTCCTAGAGACAGCACATCTCCTGTGCTCGTCCTCGGCAGAGCCTCTTTCCGAAAAGGCAAACGTCCGACTCCTTCTCCCACAAGGAAGGTCGCAGCCCTGAAAGCTGGTGCTGCTCTTCACCTTCTCTTGGTTCACTATCTACAGGCACAACAGCACTGAGGATCTCTGCTTTCCTAGAGACAGCACATCTCATGGTGCTCGTCCTCGGCTGAGCCTCATTCCGAAAAAGCAAACGTCCGACTCCTTCTCCCACAAGGAAGGTCGCAGCCCTGAAAGCTGGTGCTGCTCTTCACCTTCTCTTGGTGCACTATCTACAGGCACAACAGCAGTGGGGATCTCTGCTTTCCTAGAGACAGCACATCTCATGGTGCTCGTCCTCGGCAGAGCCTCTTTCCGAAAAAGCAAACGTCCGACTCCTTCTCCCACAAGGAAGGTCGCCGCCCTGAAAGCTGGTGCTGCTCTTCACCTTCTCTTCGTGCACTATCTACAGGCAGAACAGCACTGAGGATCTCTGCTTTCCTAGAGACAGCACATCTCCTGTGCTCGTCCTCGGCAGAGCCTCTTTCCGAAAAGGCAAACGTCCCACTCCTTCTCCCACAAGGAAGGTCGCAGCCCTGAAAGCTGGTGCTGCTCTTCACCTTCTCTTGGTTCACTATCTACAGGCACAACAGCACTGAGGATCTCTGCTTTCCTAGAGACAGCACATCTCCTGGTGCTTGTCCTCTGCAGAGCCTCTTTCCGAAAAGGCAAACGTACGACTCCTTCTCCCACAAGGAAGGGCGCAGCCCTTGAAGCACTTGCGGGTCTTCACCTTCTCTTGGTGCACTATCTACAGGCAGAACAGCACTGAGGATCTCTGCTTTCCTAGAGACAGCACATCTCCTGGTGCTCGTCCTCGGCAGAGCCTCTTTCCGAAAAGGCAAACGTCCCACTCCTTCTCCCACAAGGAAGGTCGCAGCCCTGGTAGCTGGTGCTGCTCTTCACATTCTCTTGGTGCACTATCTACAGGCAGAACAGCAGTGGGGATCTGTGCTTAACTAGAGACAGCACATCTCATGGTGCTCGTCCTCAGCTGAGCCTCTTTCCGAAAAGGCAAACGTTAGACTCCTTCTCCCACAAGGAAGGTCGCAGCCCTGAAAGCTGGTGCTGCTCTTCACCTTCTCTTGGTGCACTATCTACAGGCAGAGCAGCACTGAGGATCTCTGCTTTCCTAGAGACAGCACATCTCATGGTGCTCGTCCTCGGCAGAGCCTCTTTCAGAAAAGGCAAACGTCCCACTCCTTCTCCCACAAGGAAGGTCGCCGCCGTGGTAGCTGGTGCTGCTCTTCACCTTCTCTTGGTGCACTATCTACAGGCAGAACAGCACTGGGGATCTCTGCTTTCCTAGAGACAGCACATCTCCAGTTGCTCGTCCTCGGCAGAGCCTCTTTCCGTAAAAGCAAAAGTCCCACTCCTTCTCCCACAAGGAAGGTCGCAGCCCTTTAAGCACTTGCGGGTCTTCACCTTCTCTTGTTACACTATCTACAGGCAGAGCAGCACTGAGGATCTCTGCTTTCCTAGAGACAGCACATCTCCTGGTGCTCGTCCTCGGCAGAGCCTCTTTCCGAAAAGGCAAACGTCCCACTCCTTCTCCCACAAGGAAGGTCGCCGCCGTGGTAGCTGGTGCTGCTCTTCACCTTCTCTTGGTGCACTATCTACAGGCACAAAAGCACTGAGGATCTCTGCTTTCCTAGAGACAGCACATCTCATGGTGTTCATCCTCGGCAGAGCCTCTTTCCGAAAAAGCAAACGTCCGACTCCTTCTCCCACAAGGAAGGTCGCCGCCCTGAAAGCTGGTGCTGCTCTTCACCTTCTCTTGGTGTACTATCTACAGGCACAACAGCACTGAGGATCTCTGCTTTCCTAGAGACAGCACATCTCCAGTTGCTCGTCCTCGGCAGAGCCTCTTTCCGTAAAAGCAAACGTCCGACTCCTTCTCCGACAAGGAAGGTCACAGCCCTGAAAGCTGGTGCTGCTCTTCACCTTCTCTTGGTGCACTATCTACAGGCACAACAGCAGTGGGGATCTGTGGCTTCCAAAAGACAGCACATCTCATGGTGCTCGTCCTCGGCAGAGCCTCTTCCTGAAATGGCAAATGTCCGACTCCTTCTCCCACAAGGAAGGTCGCAGCCCTGAAAGCTGGTGCTGCTCTTCACCTTCTCTTGGTGCACTATCTACAGGCACAAAAGCACTGGGGATCTGTGGTTTCCTAGAGACATCACATCTCATGGTGCTTGTCCTCGGCAGAGCCTCTTTCCGACAAGGCAAACGTCCCACTCCTTCTCCCACAAGGAAGGGCGCAGCCCTTGAAGCACTTGCGGGTCTTCACCTTCTCTTGGTGCACTATCTACAGGCAGAACAGCACTGAGGATCTCTGCTTTCCTAGAGACAGCACATCTCCTGGTGCTCGTCCTCGGCAGAGCCTCTTTCCGAAAAGGCAAACGTCCCACTCCTTCTCCCACAAGGAAGGTCGCAGCCCTGGTAGCTGGTGCTGCTCTTCACATTCTCTTGGTGCACTATCTACAGGCAGAACAGCAGTGGGGATCTGTGCTTAACTAGAGACAGCACATCTCATGGTGCTCGTCCTCAGCTGAGCCTCTTTCCGAAAAGGCAAACGTTAGACTCCTTCTCCCACAAGGAAGGTCGCAGCCCTGAAAGCTGGTGCTGCTCTTCACCTTCTCTTGGTGCACTATCTACAGGCACAAAATCACTGGGGATCTGTGCTTTCCTGGAGACAGCACATCTCATGGTGCTTGTCCTCGGCAGAGCCTCTTCCCGAAAAGGCAAACGTCCGACTCCTTCTCCCACAAGGAAGGGCGCAGCCCTGAAAGCTGGTGCTGCTCTTCACCTTCTCTTGGTGCACTATCTAGAGGCACAAAAGCACTGGGGATCTGTGCTTTCCTGGAGACAGCACATCTCATGGTGCTCGTCCTCGGCTGAGCCTCTTCCCGAAAAGGCAAACGTCCGACTCCTTCTCCCACAAGGAAGGTCGCCGCCCTGAAAGCTAGTGCTGCTCTTCACCTTCTCTTGGTGCACTATCTACAGGCAGAGCAGCACTGGGGATCTGTGTTTTCCTAGAGACAGCACATCTCATGGTGCTCGTCCTCGGCAGAGCCTCTTTCCGATAAAGCAAACGTCCGACTCCTTCTCCCACAAGGAAGGTCGCAGCCCTGAAAGCTGGTGCTGCTCTTCACCTTCTCTTGGTGCACTATCTACAGGCACAACAGCACTGGGGATCTGTGCTTTCCTAGAGACAGCACATCTCATGGTGCTCGTCCTCGGCAGAGCCTCTTTCGGAAAAGGCAAACGTCCCACTCCTTCTCCCACAAGGAAGGTCGCCGCCGTGGTAGCTGGTGCTGCTCTTCACCTTCTCTTGGTGCACTATCTACAGGCAGAACAGCACTGGGGATCTCTGCTTTCCTAGAGACAGCACATCTCCAGTTGCTCGTCCTCGGCAGAGCCTCTTTCCGTAAAAGCAAAAGTCCCACTCCTTCTCCCACAAGGAAGGTCGCAGCCCTTTAAGCACTTGCGGGTCTTCACCTTCTCTTGTTACACTATCTACAGGCAGAGCAGCACTGAGGATCTCTGCTTTCCTAGAGACAGCACATCTCCTGGTGCTCGTCCTCGGCAGAGCCTCTTTCCGAAAAGGCAAACGTCCCACTCCTTCTCCCACAAGGAAGGTCGCCGCCGTGGTAGCTGGTGCTGCTCTTCACCTTCTCTTGGTGCACTATCTACAGGCACAAAAGCACTGAGGATCTCTGCTTTCCTAGAGACAGCACATCTCATGGTGTTCATCCTCGGCAGAGCCTCTTTCCGAAAAAGCAAACGTCCGACTCCTTCTCCCACAAGGAAGGTCGCCGCCCTGAAAGCTGGTGCTGCTCTTCACCTTCTCTTGGTGTACTATCTACAGGCACAACAGCACTGAGGATCTCTGCTTTCCTAGAGACAGCACATCTCCAGTTGCTCGTCCTCGGCAGAGCCTCTTTCCGTAAAAGCAAACGTCCGACTCCTTCTCCGACAAGGAAGGTCACAGCCCTGAAAGCTGGTGCTGCTCTTCACCTTCTCTTGGTGCACTATCTACAGGCACAACAGCAGTGGGGATCTGTGGCTTCCAAAAGACAGCACATCTCATGGTGCTCGTCCTCGGCAGAGCCTCTTCCTGAAATGGCAAATGTCCGACTCCTTCTCCCACAAGGAAGGTCGCAGCCCTGAAAGCTGGTGCTGCTCTTCACCTTCTCTTGGTGCACTATCTACAGGCACAAAAGCACTGGGGATCTGTGGTTTCCTAGAGACATCACATCTCATGGTGCTTGTCCTCGGCAGAGCCTCTTTCCGAAAAGGCAAACGTCCCACTCCTTCTCCCACAAGGAAGGGCGCAGCCCTTGAAGCACTTGCGGGTCTTCACCTTCTCTTGGTGCACTATCTACAGGCAGAACAGCACTGAGGATCTCTGCTTTCCTAGAGACAGCACATCTCCTGGTGCTCGTCCTCGGCAGAGCCTCTTTCCGAAAAGGCAAACGTCCCACTCCTTCTCCCACAAGGAAGGTCGCAGCCCTGGTAGCTGGTGCTGCTCTTCACATTCTCTTGGTGCACTATCTACAGGCAGAACAGCAGTGGGGATCTGTGCTTAACTAGAGACAGCACATCTCATGGTGCTCGTCCTCAGCTGAGCCTCTTTCCGAAAAGGCAAACGTTAGACTCCTTCTCCCACAAGGAAGGTCGCAGCCCTGAAAGCTGGTGCTGCTCTTCACCTTCTCTTGGTGCACTATCTACAGGCACAAAATCACTGGGGATCTGTGCTTTCCTGGAGACAGCACATCTCATGGTGCTTGTCCTCGGCAGAGCCTCTTCCCGAAAAGGCAAACGTCCGACTCCTTCTCCCACAAGGAAGGGCGCAGCCCTGAAAGCTGGTGCTGCTCTTCACCTTCTCTTGGTGCACTATCTAGAGGCACAAAAGCACTGGGGATCTGTGCTTTCCTGGAGACAGCACATCTCATGGTGCTCGTCCTCGGCTGAGCCTCTTCCCGAAAAGGCAAACGTCCGACTCCTTCTCCCACAAGGAAGGTCGCCGCCCTGAAAGCTAGTGCTGCTCTTCACCTTCTCTTGGTGCACTATCTACAGGCAGAGCAGCACTGGGGATCTGTGTTTTCCTAGAGACAGCACATCTCATGGTGCTCGTTCTCGGCAGAGCCTCTTTCCGATAAAGCAAACGTCCGACTCCTTCTCCCACAAGGAAGGTCGCAGCCCTGAAAGCTGGTGCTGCTCTTCACCTTCTCTTGGTGCACTATCTACAGGCACAACAGCACTGGGGATCTGTGCTTTCCTAGAGACAGCACGTCTCATGGTGCTCCTCCTCGGCAGAGCCTCTTTCCGAAAAGGCAAACGTCCGACTCCTTCTCCCACAAGGAAGGTCGCAGCCCTGAAAGCTGGTGCTGCTCTTCACCTGCTCTTGGCACCTTATCAACAGGCACAACAGCAGTGGGGATCTGTGCTTTCCTAGAGACAGCACATCTCCTGGTGCTCGTCCTCGGCAGAGCCTCTTTCCGAAAAGGCAAACGTCCCACTCCTTCTCCCACAAGGAAGGTCGCCGCCGTGGTAGCTGGTGCTGCTCTTCACCTTCTCTTGGTGCACTATCTACAGGCACAAAAGCACTGAGGATCTCTGCTTTCCTAGAGACAGCACATCTCATGGTGTTCATCCTCGGCAGAGCCTCTTTCCGAAAAAGCAAACGTCCGACTCCTTCTCCCACAAGGAAGGTCGCCGCCCTGAAAGCTGGTGCTGCTCTTCACCTTCTCTTGGTGTACTATCTACAGGCACAACAGCACTGAGGATCTCTGCTTTCCTAGAGACAGCACATCTCCAGTTGCTCGTCCTCGGCAGAGCCTCTTTCCGTAAAAGCAAACGTCCGACTCCTTCTCCGACAAGGAAGGTCGCAGCCCTGAAAGCTGGTGCTGCTCTTCACCTTCTCTTGGTGCACTATCTACAGGCAGAACAGCAGTGGGGATCTGTGCTTAACTAGAGACAGCACATCTCCTGGTGCTCGTCCTCGGCAGAGCCTATTTCCGAAAAAGCAAACGTCCCACTCCTTCTCCCACAAGGAAGGTCGCAGCCCTTGAAGCACTTGCGGGTCTTCACCTTCTCTTGGTGCACTATCTACAGGCAGAACAGCACTGAGGATCTCTGCTTTCCTAGAGACAGCACATCTCCTGTGCTCGTCCTCGGCAGAGCCTCTTTCCGAAAAGGCAAACGTCCGACTCCTTCTCCCACAAGGAAGGTCGCAGCCCTGAAAGCTGGTGCTGCTCTTCACCTTCTCTTGGTTCACTATCTACAGGCACAACAGCACTGAGGATCTCTGCTTTCCTAGAGACAGCACATCTCATGGTGCTCGTCCTCGGCTGAGCCTCATTCCGAAAAAGCAAACATCCGACTCCTTCTCCCACAAGGAAGGTCGCAGCCCTGAAAGCTGGTGCTGCTCTTCACCTTCTCTTGGTGCACTATCTACAGGCACAACAGCAGTGGGGATCTCTGCTTTCCTAGAGACAGCACATCTCATGGTGCTCGTCCTCGGCAGAGCCTCTTTCCGAAAAAGCAAACGTCCGACTCCTTCTCCCACAAGGAAGGTCGCCGCCCTGAAAGCTGGTGCTGCTCTTCACCTTCTCTTCGTGCACTATCTACAGGCAGAACAGCACTGAGGATCTCTGCTTTCCTAGAGACAGCACATCTCCTGTGCTCGTCCTCGGCAGAGCCTCTTTCCGAAAAGGCAAACGTCCCACTCCTTCTCCCACAAGGAAGGTCGCAGCCCTGAAAGCTGGTGCTGCTCTTCACCTTCTCTTGGTTCACTATCTACAGGCACAACAGCACTGAGGATCTCTGCTTTCCTAGAGACAGCACATCTCCTGGTGCTTGTCCTCTGCAGAGCCTCTTTCCGAAAAGGCAAACGTACGACTCCTTCTCCCACAAGGAAGGGCGCAGCCCTTGAAGCACTTGCGGGTCTTCACCTTCTCTTGGTGCACTATCTACAGGCAGAACAGCACTGAGGATCTCTGCTTTCCTAGAGACAGCACATCTCCTGGTGCTCGTCCTCGGCAGAGCCTCTTTCCGAAAAGGCAAACGTCCCACTCCTTCTCCCACAAGGAAGGTCGCAGCCCTGGTAGCTGGTGCTGCTCTTCACATTCTCTTGGTGCACTATCTACAGGCAGAACAGCAGTGGGGATCTGTGCTTAACTAGAGACAGCACATCTCATGGTGCTCGTCCTCAGCTGAGCCTCTTTCCGAAAAGGCAAACGTTAGACTCCTTCTCCCACAAGGAAGGTCGCAGCCCTGAAAGCTGGTGCTGCTCTTCACCTTCTCTTGGTGCACTATCTACAGGCACAAAAGCACTGGGGATCTGTGCTTTCCTGGAGACAGCACATCTCATGGTGCTCGTCCTCAGCTGAGCCTCTTTCCGAAAAGGCAAACGTCCGACTCCTTCTCCCACAAGGAAGGGCGCAGCCCTGAAAGCTGGTGCTGCTCTTCACCTTCTCTTGGTGCACTATCTACAGGCAGAGCAGCACTGAGGATCTCTGCTTTCCTAGAGACAGCACATCTCATGGTGCTCGTCCTCGGCAGAGCCTCTTTCAGAAAAGGCAAACGTCCCACTCCTTCTCCCACAAGGAAGGTCGCCGCCGTGGTAGCTGGTGCTGCTCTTCACCTTCTCTTGGTGCACTATCTACAGGCAGAACAGCACTGGGGATCTCTGCTTTCCTAGAGACAGCACATCTCCAGTTGCTCGTCCTCGGCAGAGCCTCTTTCCGTAAAAGCAAAAGTCCCACTCCTTCTCCCACAAGGAAGGTCGCAGCCCTTTAAGCACTTGCGGGTCTTCACCTTCTCTTGTTACACTATCTACAGGCAGAGCAGCACTGAGGATCTCTGCTTTCCTAGAGACAGCACATCTCCTGGTGCTCGTCCTCGGCAGAGCCTCTTTCCGAAAAGGCAAACGTCCCACTCCTTCTCCCACAAGGAAGGTCGCCGCCGTGGTAGCTGGTGCTGCTCTTCACCTTCTCTTGGTGCACTATCTACAGGCACAAAAGCACTGAGGATCTCTGCTTTCCTAGAGACAGCACATCTCATGGTGTTCATCCTCGGCAGAGCCTCTTTCCGAAAAAGCAAACGTCCGACTCCTTCTCCCACAAGGAAGGTCGCCGCCCTGAAAGCTGGTGCTGCTCTTCACCTTCTCTTGGTGTACTATCTACAGGCACAACAGCACTGAGGATCTCTGCTTTCCTAGAGACAGCACATCTCCAGTTGCTCGTCCTCGGCAGAGCCTCTTTCCGTAAAAGCAAACGTCCGACTCCTTCTCCGACAAGGAAGGTCACAGCCCTGAAAGCTGGTGCTGCTCTTCACCTTCTCTTGGTGCACTATCTACAGGCACAACAGCAGTGGGGATCTGTGGCTTCCAAAAGACAGCACATCTCATGGTGCTCGTCCTCGGCAGAGCCTCTTCCTGAAATGGCAAATGTCCGACTCCTTCTCCCACAAGGAAGGTCGCAGCCCTGAAAGCTGGTGCTGCTCTTCACCTTCTCTTGGTGCACTATCTACAGGCACAAAAGCACTGGGGATCTGTGGTTTCCTAGAGACATCACATCTCATGGTGCTTGTCCTCGGCAGAGCCTCTTTCCGACAAGGCAAACGTCCCACTCCTTCTCCCACAAGGAAGGGCGCAGCCCTTGAAGCACTTGCGGGTCTTCACCTTCTCTTGGTGCACTATCTACAGGCAGAACAGCACTGAGGATCTCTGCTTTCCTAGAGACAGCACATCTCCTGGTGCTCGTCCTCGGCAGAGCCTCTTTCCGAAAAGGCAAACGTCCCACTCCTTCTCCCACAAGGAAGGTCGCAGCCCTGGTAGCTGGTGCTGCTCTTCACATTCTCTTGGTGCACTATCTACAGGCAGAACAGCAGTGGGGATCTGTGCTTAACTAGAGACAGCACATCTCATGGTGCTCGTCCTCAGCTGAGCCTCTTTCCGAAAAGGCAAACGTTAGACTCCTTCTCCCACAAGGAAGGTCGCAGCCCTGAAAGCTGGTGCTGCTCTTCACCTTCTCTTGGTGCACTATCTACAGGCACAAAATCACTGGGGATCTGTGCTTTCCTGGAGACAGCACATCTCATGGTGCTTGTCCTCGGCAGAGCCTCTTCCCGAAAAGGCAAACGTCCGACTCCTTCTCCCACAAGGAAGGGCGCAGCCCTGAAAGCTGGTGCTGCTCTTCACCTTCTCTTGGTGCACTATCTAGAGGCACAAAAGCACTGGGGATCTGTGCTTTCCTGGAGACAGCACATCTCATGGTGCTCGTCCTCGGCTGAGCCTCTTCCCGAAAAGGCAAACGTCCGACTCCTTCTCCCACAAGGAAGGTCGCCGCCCTGAAAGCTAGTGCTGCTCTTCACCTTCTCTTGGTGCACTATCTACAGGCAGAGCAGCACTGGGGATCTGTGTTTTCCTAGAGACAGCACATCTCATGGTGCTCGTCCTCGGCAGAGCCTCTTTCCGATAAAGCAAACGTCCGACTCCTTCTCCCACAAGGAAGGTCGCAGCCCTGAAAGCTGGTGCTGCTCTTCACCTTCTCTTGGTGCACTATCTACAGGCACAACAGCACTGGGGATCTGTGCTTTCCTAGAGACAGCACGTCTCATGGTGCTCCTCCTCGGCAGAGCCTCTTTCCGAAAAGGCAAACGTCCGACTCCTTCTCCCACAAGGAAGGTCGCAGCCCTGAAAGCTGGTGCTGCTCTTCACCTGCTCTTGGCACCTTATCAACAGGCACAACAGCAGTGGGGATCTGTGCTTTCCTAGAGACAGCACATCTCCTGGTGCTCGTCCTCGGCAGAGCCTCTTTCCGAAAAGGCAAACGTCCCACTCCTTCTCCCACAAGGAAGGTCGCCGCCGTGGTAGCTGGTGCTGCTCTTCACCTTCTCTTGGTGCACTATCTACAGGCACAAAAGCACTGAGGATCTCTGCTTTCCTAGAGACAGCACATCTCATGGTGTTCATCCTCGGCAGAGCCTCTTTCCGAAAAAGCAAACGTCCGACTCCTTCTCCCACAAGGAAGGTCGCCGCCCTGAAAGCTGGTGCTGCTCTTCACCTTCTCTTGGTGTACTATCTACAGGCACAACAGCACTGAGGATCTCTGCTTTCCTAGAGACAGCACATCTCCAGTTGCTCGTCCTCGGCAGAGCCTCTTTCCGTAAAAGCAAACGTCCGACTCCTTCTCCGACAAGGAAGGTCGCAGCCCTGAAAGCTGGTGCTGCTCTTCACCTTCTCTTGGTGCACTATCTACAGGCAGAACAGCAGTGGGGATCTGTGCTTAACTAGAGACAGCACATCTCCTGGTGCTCGTCCTCGGCAGAGCCTATTTCCGAAAAAGGAAACGTCCGACTCCTTCTCCCACAAGGAAGGTCGCAGCCCTTGAAGCACTTGCGGGTCTTCACCTTCTCTTGGTGCACTACCTACAGGCAGAACAGCACTGAGGATCTCTGCTTTCCTAGAGACAGCACATCTCCTGTGCTCGTCCTCGGCAGAGCCTCTTTCCGAAAAGGCAAACGTCCGACTCCTTCTCCCACAAGGAAGGTCGCAGCCCTGAAAGCTGGTGCTGCTCTTCACCTTCTCTTGGTTCACTATCTACAGGCACAACAGCACTGAGGATCTCTGCTTTCCTAGAGACAGCACATCTCATGGTGCTCGTCCTCGGCTGAGCCTCATTCCGAAAAAGCAAACGTCCGACTCCTTCTCCCACAAGGAAGGTCGCAGCCCTGAAAGCTGGTGCTGCTCTTCACCTTCTCTTGGTGCACTATCTACAGGCACAACAGCAGTGGGGATCTCTGCTTTCCTAGAGACAGCACATCTCATGGTGCTCGTCCTCGGCAGAGCCTCTTTCCGAAAAAGCAAACGTCCGACTCCTTCTCCCACAAGGAAGGTCGCCGCCCTGAAAGCTGGTGCTGCTCTTCACCTTCTCTTCGTGCACTATCTACAGGCAGAACAGCACTGAGGATCTCTGCTTTCCTAGAGACAGCACATCTCCTGTGCTCGTCCTCGGCAGAGCCTCTTTCCGAAAAGGCAAACGTCCCACTCCTTCTCCCACAAGGAAGGTCGCAGCCCTGAAAGCTGGTGCTGCTCTTCACCTTCTCTTGGTTCACTATCTACAGGCACAACAGCACTGAGGATCTCTGCTTTCCTAGAGACAGCACATCTCCTGGTGCTCGTCCTCGGCAGAGCCTCTTTCCGAAAAGGCAAACGTCCCACTCCTTCTCCCACAAGGAAGGTCGCCGCCCTGAAAGCTGGTGCTGCTCTTCACCTTCTCTTGGTGCACTATCTACAGGCACAAAAGCACTGGGGATCTGTGGTTTCCTAGAGACAGCACATCTCCTGGTGCTTGTCCTCGGCAGAGCCTCTTCCCGAAAAGGCAAACGTCCGACTCCTTCTCCCACAAGGAAGGTCGCAGCCCTGAAAGCTGGTGCTGCTCTTCACCTTCTCTTGGTGCACTATCTACAGGCAGAACAGCACTGGGGATCTGTGCTTTCCTGGAGACAGCACATCTCATGGTGCTCGTCCTCGGCTGAGCCTCTTCCCGAAAAGGCAAATGTCCGACTCCTTCTCCCACAAGGAAGGTCGCCGCCCTGAAAGCTGGTGCTTCTCTTCACCTTCTCTTGGTGCACTATCTACAGGCAGAACAGCACTGGGGATCTGTGCTTTCCTGGAGACAGCACATCTCATGGTGCTTGTCCTCGGCAGAGCCTCTTTCCGAAAAGGCAAACGTCCCACTCCTTCTCCCACAAGGAAGGGCGCAGCCCTGAAAGCTGGTGCTGCTCTTCACCTTCTCTTGGTGCACTATCTACAGGCACAAAAGCACTGGGGATCTCTGGTTTCCTAGAGACAGCACATCTCATGGTGCTTGTCCTCGGCAGAGCCTCTTCCCGAAAAGGCAAATGTCCGACTCCTTCTCCCACAAGGAAGGTCGCAGCCCTGAAAGCTGGTGCTGCTCTTCACCTTCTCTTGGTGCACTATCTACAGGCACAAAAGCACTGGGGATCTGTGGTTTCCTAGAGACAGCACATCTCATGGTGCTTGTCCTCGGCAGAGCCTCTTCCCGAAAAGGCAAATGTCCGACTCCTTCTCCCACAAGGAAGGTCGCCACCCTGAAAGCTGGTGCTTCTCTTCACCTTCTCTTCGTGCACTATCTACAGGCACAAAAGCACTGGGGATCTGTGGTTTCCTAGAGACAGCACATCTCCAGCTGCTCGTCCTCGGCAGAGCCTCTTTCCGTAAAAGCAAAAGTCCCACTCCTTCTCCCACAAGGAAGGGCGCAGCCCTTGAAGCACTTGCGGGTCTTCACCTTCTCTTCGTGCACTATCTACAGGCAGAACAGCACTGAGGATCTCTGCTTTCCTAGAGACAGCACATCTCCTGGTGCTCGTCCTCGGCAGAGCCTCTTTCCGAAAAGGCAAATGTCCCACTCCTTCTCCCACAAGGAAGGTCGCAGCCCTGATAGCTGGTGCTGCTCTTCACATTCTCTTGGTGCACTATCTACAGGCAGAACAGCAGTGGGGATCTGTGCTTAACTAGAGACAGCACATCTCATGGTGCTCGTCCTCGGCAGAGCCTCTTTCCGAAAAGGCAAACGTCCCACTCCTTCTCCCACAAGGAAGGTCGCAGCCCTGAAAGCTGGTGCTGCTCTTCACCTTCTCTTGGTGCACTATCTACAGGCAGAACAGCACTGGGGATCTGTGCTTTCCTGGAGACAGCACATCTCATGGTGCTCGTCCTCGGCTGAGCCTCTTTCCGAAAAGGCAAACGTCCGACTCCTTCTCCCACAAGGAAGGTCGCAGCCCTGAAAGCTGGTGCTGCTCTTCACCTTCTCTTGGTGCACTATCTACAGGCACAAAAGCACTGGGGATCTGTGGTTTCCTAGAGACAGCACATCTCCTGGTGCTTGTCCTCGGCAGAGCCTCTTCCCGAAAAGGCAAATGTCCCACTCCTTCTCCCACAAGGAAGGTCGCAGCCCTGAAAGCTGGTGCTGCTCTTCACCTTCTCTTGGTGCACTATCTACAGGCACAAAAGCACTGGGGATCTGTGGTTTCCTAGAGACAGCACATCTCATGGTGCTTGTCCTCCGCAGAGCCTCTTTCCGAAATCCAAATGTCCGACTCCTTCTCCCACAAGGAAGGTCGCCGCCCTGAAAGCTGGTGCTTCTCTTCACCTTCTCTTCGTCCACTATCTACAGGCACAAAAGCACTGGGGATCTGTGGTTTCCTAGAGACAGCACATCTCATGGTGCTCGTCCTCGACAGAGCCTCTTTCCGAAAAGGCATACGTCCGACTCCTTCTCCCACAAGGAAGGTCGCAGCCCTTGAAGCACTTGTGGGTCTTCACCCTCCCTTGGTGCACTATCTACAGGCAGAACAGCACTGAGGATCTCTGCTTTCCTAGAGACAGCACATCTCCTGTGCTCGTCCTCGGCAGAGCCTCTTTCCGAAAAGGCAAACGTCCCACTCCTTCTCCCACAAGGAAGGTCGCAGCCCTGAAAGCTGGTGCTGCTCTTCACCTTCTCTTGGTTCACTATCTACAGGCACAACAGCACTGAGGATCTCTGCTTTCCTAGAGACAGCACATCTCCTGGTGCTTGTCCTCTGCAGAGCCTCTTTCCGAAAAGGCAAACGTACGACTCCTTCTCCCACAAGGAAGGGCGCAGCCCTTGAAGCACTTGCGGGTCTTCACCCTCCCTTGGTGCACTATCTACAGGCAGAACAGCACTGAGGATCTCTGCTTTCCTAGAGACAGCACATCTCCTGTGCTCGTCCTCGGCAGAGCCTCTTTCCGAAAAGGCAAACGTCCCACTCCTTCTCCCACAAGGAAGGTCGCAGCCCTGAAAGCTGGTGCTGCTCTTCACCTTCTCTTGGTTCACTATCTACAGGCACAACAGCACTGAGGATCTCTGCTTTCCTAGAGACAGCACATCTCCTGGTGCTTGTCCTCTGCAGAGCCTCTTTCCGAAAAGGCAAAAGTCCCACTCCTTCTCCCACAAGGAAGGGCGCCGCCCTGAGAGCTGGTGCTGCTCTTCACATTCTCTTGGTGCACTACCTACAGGCAGAACAGCAGTGGGGATCTGTGCTTAACTAGAGACAGCACATCTCATGGTGCTCGTCCTCGGCTGAGCCTATTTCCGAAAAGGCAAACGTCCGACTCCTTCTCCCACAAGGAAGGTCGCAGCCCTGAAAGCTGGTGCTGCTCTTCACCTTCTCTTGGTTCACTATCTACAGGCACAACAGCACTGAGGATCTCTGCTTTCATAGAGACAGCACATCTCATGGTGCTCGTCCTCGGCAGAGCCTCTTTCCGAAAAGGCAAACGTCCCACTCCTTCTCCCACAAGGAAGGTCGCCGCCCTGAAATCTGGTGCTGCTCTTCACCTTCTCTTGGTGCACTATCTACAGGCACAACAGCAGTGGGGATCTGTGGCTTCCTAGAGACAGCACATCTCATGGTGCTCGTCCTCGGCAGAGCCTCTTCCTGAAAAGGCAAACGTCCCACTCCTTCTCCCACAAGGAAGGTCGCAGCCCTTGAAGCACTTGCGGGACTTCACCTTCCGTTGGTGCCCTATCTACAGGCAGAGCAGCACTGAGGATCTCTGCTTTCCTAGAGACAGCACATCTCCTGGTGCTCGTCCTCGGCAGAGCCTCTTTCCGAAAAGGCAAACGTCCCACTCCTTCTCCCACAAGGAAGGTCGCCGCCCTGAAAGCTGGTGCTGCTCTTCACATTCTCTTGGTGCACTATCTACAGGCAGAACAGCAGTGGGGATCTCTGCTTAAGTATAGACAGCACATCTCATGGTGCTTGTCCTCGGCAGAGCCTCTTTCCGAAAAGGCAAACGTCCCAAACCTTCTCCCACAAGGAAGGTCGCAGCCCTGAAAGCTGGTGCTGCTCTTCACCTTCTCTTTGTGCACTATCTACAGGCACAAAAGCACTGGGGATCTGTGGTTTCCTAGAGACAGCACATCTCATGGTGCTTGTCCTCGGCAGAGCCTCTTCCCGAAAAGGCAAATGTCCGACTCCTTCTCCCACAAGGAAGGTCGCAGCCCTGAAAGCTGGTGCTGCTCTTCACCTTCTCTTCGTGCACTATCTAGAGGCACAACAGCACTGGGGATCTGTGCTTTCCTAGAGACAGCACATCTCATGGTGCTTGTCCTCGGCAGAGCCTCTTCCCGAAAAGGCAAACGTCCCACTCCTTCTCCCACAAGGAAGGTCGCAGCCCTTGAAGCACTTGCGGGTCTTCACCTTCTCTTGGTGTACTATCTACAGACAAAACAGCACTGAGGATCTGTGCTTTCCTGGAGACAGCACATGTCCTGGTGCTCGTCCTCGGCAGAGCCTCTTTCAGAAAAGGCAAACGTCCCACTCCTTCTCCCACAAGGAAGGTCGCCGCCCTGGTAGCTGGTGCTGCTCTTCACATTCTGTTGGTGCACTATCTACAGGCAGAACAGCAGTGGGGATCTATGCTTAAGTAAAGACAGCACATCTCATGGTGCTTGTCCTCGGCAGAGCCTCTTTCCGAAAAGGCAAACGTCCGACTCCTTCTCCCACAAGGAAGGTCGCAGCCCTGAAGCACTTGCGGGTCTTCACCTTCTCTTCGTGCACTATCTACAGGCACAACAGCACTGGGGATCTGTGCTTTCCTAGAGACAGCACATCTCATGGTGCTCATCATCGGCAGAGCCTCTTTCCGAAAAGGCAAACGTCCGACTCCTTCTCCCACAAGGAAGGTCGCAGCCCTGAAAGCTGGTGCTGCTCTTCACCTTCTCTTGGTGCACTATCTACAGGCACAAAAGCACTGGGGATCTGTGGTTTCCTAGAGACAGCACATCTCATGGTGCTTGTCCTCGGCAGAGCCTCTTCCCGAAAAGGCAAATGTCCGACTCCTTCTCCCACAAGGAAGGTCGCCACCCTGAAAGCTGGTGCTTCTCTTCATCTTCTCTTCGTGCACTATCTACAGGCACAAAAGCACTGGGGATCTGTGGTTTCCTAGAGACAGCACATCTCAGGGTGCTCGTCCTCGGCTGAGCCTCTTTCCGAAAAGGCAAACGTCCGACTCCTTCTCCCACAAGGAAGGTCGCAGCCCTTGAAGCACTTGCGGGTCTTCACCTTCTCTTGGTGTACTGTCTACAGGCACAACAGCAGTGGGGATCTGTGCTTTCCTAGAGACAGCACATCTCCTTGTGCTCGTCCTCGGCAGAGCCTCTTTCCGAAAAAGCAAAAGTCCCACTCCTTCTCCCACAAGGAAGGTCGCAGCCATTGAAGCACTTGCGGGTCTTCACCTTCTCTTGGTGCACTATCTATAGGCAGAGCAGCACTGAGGATCTCTGCTTTCCTAGAGACAGCACATCTCCTGGTGCTCGTCCTCGGCAGAGCCTCTTTCCGAAAAGGCAAACATCCCACTCCTTCTCCCACAAGGAAGGTCGCCGCCGTGGTAGCTGGTGCTGCTCTTCACCTTCTCTTGGTGCACTATCTACAGGCAGAACAGCACTGAGGATCTCTGCTTTCCTAGAGACAGCACATCTCATGGTGCTCGTCCTCGGCAGAGCCTCTTTCCGAAAAGGCAAACGTCCGACTCCTTCTCCCACAAGGAAGGTCGCCGCCCTGAAAGCTGGTGCTGCTCTTCACCTTCTCTTGGTGCACTATCTACAGGCACAAAATCACTGGGGATCTGTGCTTTCCTGGAGACAGCACATCTCATGGTGCTCGTCCTCGGCTGAGCCTCTTTCCGAAAAGGCAAACGTCCGACTCCTTCTCCCACAAGGAAGGTCGCAGCCCTGAAAGCTGGTGCTGCTCTTCACCTTCTCTTCGTGCACTATCTACAGGCACAAAAGCACTGGGGATCTGTGGTTTCCTAGAGACAGCACATCTCCTGGTGCTTGTCCTCGGCAGAGCCTCTTTCCGAAAAGGCAAACGTCCGACTCCTTCTCCCACAAGGAAGGTCGCAGCCCTTGAAGCACTTGCGGGTCTTCACCTTCTCTTGGTGCACTATCTACAGGCAGAACAGCACTGAGGATCTCTGCTTTCCTAGAGACAGCACATCTCCTGTGCTCGTCCTCGGCAGAGCCTCTTTCCGAAAAGGCAAAAGTCCCACTCCTTCTCCCACAAGGAAGGGCGCCGCCCTGAGAGCTGGTGCTGCTCTTCACATTCTCTTGGTGCACTATCTACAGGCAGAACAGCAGTGGGGATCTGTGCTTAACTAGAGACAGCACATCTCATGGTGCTCGTCCTCGGCTGAGCCTATTTCCGAAAAGGCAAACGTCCGACTCCTTCTCCCACAAGGAAGGGCGCAGCCCTGAAAGCTGGTGCTGCTCTTCACCTTCTCTTGGTGCACTATCTACAGGCACAACAG
Organism: Harpia harpyja; assembly: GCF_026419915.1. Lineage (NCBI taxonomy): Eukaryota > Metazoa > Chordata > Aves > Accipitriformes > Accipitridae > Harpia > Harpia harpyja. Next base: position 11,188,497 of record NC_068949.1, read on the forward strand.
CACTGAGGATCTCTGCTTTCCTAGAGGCAGCACATCTCATGGTGCTCGTCCTCGGCAGAGCCTCTTTCCGAAAAAGCAAACGTCCGACTCCTTCTCCCACAAGGAAGGTCGCCGCCCTGAAATCTGGTGCTGCTCTTCACCTTCTCTTGGTGCACTATCTACAGGCACAACAGCAGTGGGGATCTGTGGCTTCCTAGAGACAGCACATCTCATGGTGCTCGTCCTCGGCAGAGCCTCTTCCTGAAAAGGCAAATGTCCGACTCCTTCTCCCACAAGGATGGTCGCAGCCCTGAAAGCTGGTGCTGCTCTTCACCTTCTCTTTGTGCACTATCTACAGGCACAAAAGCACTGGGGATCTGTGGTTTCCTAGAGACAGCACATCTCATGGTGCTTGTCCTCGGCAGAGCCTCTTCCCGAAAAGGCAAATGTCCGACTCCTTCTCCCACAAGGAAGGTCGCAGCCCTGAAAGCTGGTGCTGCTCTTCACCTTCTCTTGGTGCACTATCTAGAGGCACAACAGCACTGGGGATCTGTGCTTTCCTAGAGACAGCACATCTCATGGTGCTTGTCCTCGGCAGAGCCTCTTCCCGAAAAGGCAAACGTCCGACTCCTTCTCCCACAAGGAAGGTCGCAGCCCTTGAAGCACTTGCGGGTCTTCACCTTCTCTTGGTGTACTATCTACAGGCACAACAGCACTGAGGATCTCTGCTTTCCTAGAGACAGCACATCTCCTGGTGCTCGTCCTCGGCAGAGCCTCTTTCAGAAAAGGCAAACGTCCCACTCCTTCTCCCACAAGGAAGGTCGCCGCCCTGGTAGCTGGTGCTGCTCTTCACATTCTCTTGGTGCACTATCTACAGGCAGAACAGCAGTGGGGATCTATGCTTAAGTAAAGACAGCACATCTCATGGTGCTTGTCCTCGGCAGAGCCTCTTTCCGAAAAGGCAAACGTCCGACTCCTTCTCCCACAAGGAAGGTCGCCGCCCTGAAAGCTGGTGCTGCTCTTCACCTTCTCTTGGTGCACTATCTACAGGCGCAAAAGCACTGGGGATCTGTGGCTTACTAGAGACAGCACATCTCATGGTGCTCGTCCTCGGCAGAGCCTCTTTCCGAAAAAGCAAACGTCCCACTCCTTCTCCCACAAGGAAGGTCGCAGCCCTTGAAGCACTTGCGGGTCTTCATCTTCTCTTGGTGCACTATCTACAGGCACAACAGCACTGAGGATCTCTGCTTTCCTAGAGACAGCACATCTCCTGGTGCTCGTCCTCGGCAGAGCCTTTTTCCGAAAAGGCAAACGTCCGACTCCTTCTCCCACAAGGAAGGTCGCAGCCCTGAAAGCTGGTGCTGCTCTTCACCTTCTCTTGGTGCACTATCTACAGGCAGAAGAGTAGTGGGGATCCGTGCTTTCCTAGAGACAGCACATCTCATGGTGCTCATCCTCGGCAGAGCCTCTTTCCGAAAAAGCAAACGTCCCACTCCTTCTCCCACAAGGAAGGTCGCCGCCCTGAAAGCTGGTGCTGCTCTTCACATTCTCTTGATGCACTATCTACAGGCACAAAAGCACTGGGGATCTGTGGCTTCCTAGAGACAGCACATCTCATGGTGCTCGTCCTCGGCAGAGCCTCTTCCCGAAAAGGCAAACGTCCGACTCCTTCTCCCACAAGGAAGGTCGCCGCCCTGAAAGCTGGTGCTGCTCTTCACCTTCTCTTGGTGCACTATTTACAGGCACAAAAGCACAGGGGATCTGTGGTTTCCTAGAGGCAGCACATCTCATGGTGCTCGTCCTCGGCAGAGCCTTTTCCCGAAAAGGCAAACGTCCCACTCCTTCTCCCACAAGGAAGGTCGCAGCCCTTGAAGCACTTGCGGGTCTTCACCTTCTCTTGGTGCCCTATCTACAGGCACAACAGCACTGAGGATCTCTGCTTTCCTAGAGACAGCACATCTCATGGTGCTCGTCCTCGGCAGAGCCTCTTTCCGAAAAAGCAAACGTCCGACTCCTTCTCCCACAAGGAAGGTCGCCGCCCTGAAATCTGGTGCTGCTCTTCACCTTCTCTTGGTGCACTATCTACAGGCACAACAGCAGTGGGGATCTGTGGCTTCCTAGAGACAGCACATCTCATGGTGCTCGTCCTCGGCAGAGCCTCTTCCTGAAAAAGCAAACGTCCGACTCCTTCTCCCACAAGGAAGGTCGCAGCCCTGAAAGCTGGTGCTGATCTTCACCTTCTCTTTGTGCACTATCTACAGGCACAAAAGCACTGGGGATCTGTGGTTTCCTAGAGACAGCACATCTCATGGTGCTCGTCCTCAGCAGAGCCTCTTTCCGAAAAGGCAAACGTCCGACTCCTTCTCCCACAAGGAAGGTCGCAGCCCTGAAAGCTGGTGCTGCTCTTCACCTTCTCTTGGTGCACTATCTAGAGGCACAACAGCACTGGGCATCTGTGCTTTCCTAGAGACAGCACATCTCCTGGTGCTCGTCCTCGGCAGAGCCTCTTTCAGAAAAGGCAAACGTCCCACTCCTTCTCCCACAAGGAAGGTCGCCGCCCTGAAAGCTGGTGCTGCTCTTCACATTCTCTTGGTGCACTATCTACAGGCAGAACAGCAGTGGGCATCTCTGCTTAAGTATAGACAGCACATCTCATGGTGCTCGTCCTCGGCAGAGCCTATTTCCGAAAAGGCAAACGTCCCAAACCTTCTCCCACAAGGAAGGTCGCAGCCCTGAAAGCTGGTGCTGCTCTTCACCTTCTCTTTGTGCACTATCTACAGGCAGAACAGCAGTGGGCATCTCTGCTTAAGTATAGACAGCACATCTCATGGTGCTCGTCCTCGGCAGAGCCTCTTCCCGAAAAGGCAAGAGTCCCACTCCTTCTCCCACAAGGAAGGTCGCAGCCATTGAAGCACTTGCGGGTCTTCACCTTCTCTTGGTGCACTATCTATAGGCAGAGCAGCACTGAGGATCTCTGCTTTCCTAGAGACAGCACATCTCCTGGTGCTCGTCCTCGGCAGAGCCTCTTTCCGAAAAGGCAAACATCCCACTCCTTCTCCCACAAGGAAGGTCGCCGACGTGGTAGCTGGTGCTGCTCTTCACCTTCTCTTGGTGCACTATCTACAGGCAGAACAGCACTGAGGATCTCTGCTTTCCTAGAGACAGCACATCTCATGGTGCTCGTCCTCGGCAGAGCCTCTTTCCGAAAAGGCAAACATCCGACTCCTTCTCCCACAAGGAAGGTCGCCGCCCTGAAAGCTGGTGCTGCTCTTCACCTTCTCTTGGTGCACTATCTACAGGCACAAAATCACTGGGGATCTGTGCTTTCCTGGAGACAGCACATCTCATGGTGCTCTTCCTCGGCTGAGCCTCTTTCCGAAAAGGCAAACGTCCGACTCCTTCTCCCACAAGGAAGGTCGCAGCCCTGAAAGCTGGTGCTGCTCTTCACCTTCTCTTCGTGCACTATCTACAGGCACAAAAGCACTGGGGATCTGTGGTTTCCTAGAGACAGCACATCTCCTGGTGCTTGTCCTCGGCAGAGCCTCTTTCCGAAAAGGCAAACGTCCGACTCCTTCTCCCACAAGGAAGGTCGCAGCCCTTGAAGCACTTGCGGGTCTTCACCTTCTCTTGGTGCACTATCTACAGGCAGAACAGCACTGAGGATCTCTGCTTTCCTAGAGACAGCACATCTCCTGTGCTCGTCCTCGGCAGAGCCTCTTTCCGAAAAGGCAAAAGTCCCACTCCTTCTCCCACAAGGAAGGGCGCCGCCCTGAGAGCTGGTGCTGCTCTTCACATTCTCTTGGTGCACTATCTACAGGCAGAACAGCAGTGGGGATCTGTGCTTAACTAGAGACAGCACATCTCATGGTGCTCGTCCTCGGCTGAGCCTATTTCCGAAAAGGCAAACGTCCGACTCCTTCTCCCACAAGGAAGGGCGCAGCCCTGAAAGCTGGTGCTGCTCTTCACCTTCTCTTGGTGCACTATCTACAGGCACAACAGCACTGAGGATCTCTGCTTTCCTAGAGGCAGCACATCTCATGGTGCTCGTCCTCGGCAGAGCCTCTTTCCGAAAAAGCAAACGTCCGACTCCTTCTCCCACAAGGAAGGTCGCCGCCCTGAAATCTGGTGCTGCTCTTCACCTTCTCTTGGTGCACTATCTACAGGCACAACAGCAGTGGGGATCTGTGGCTTCCTAGAGACAGCACATCTCATGGTGCTCGTCCTCGGCAGAGCCTCTTCCTGAAAAGGCAAATGTCCGACTCCTTCTCCCACAAGGAAGGTCGCAGCCCTGAAAGCTGGTGCTGCTCTTCACCTTCTCTTTGTGCACTATCTACAGGCACAAAAGCACTGGGGATCTGTGGTTTCCTAGAGACAGCACATCTCATGGTGCTTGTCCTCGGCAGAGCCTCTTCCCGAAAAGGCAAATGTCCGACTCCTTCTCCCACAAGGAAGGTCGCAGCCCTGAAAGCTGGTGCTGCTCTTCACCTTCTCTTGGTGCACTATCTAGAGGCACAACAGCACTGGGGATCTGTGCTTTCCTAGAGACAGCACATCTCCTGGTGCTTGTCCTCGGCAGAGCCTCTTTCAGAAAAGGCAAACGTCCCACTCCTTCTCCCACAAGGAAGGTCGCCGCCCTGGTAGCTGGTGCTGCTCTTCACATTCTCTTGGTGCACTATCTACAGGCAGAACAGCAGTGGGGATCTATGCTTAAGTAAAGACAGCACATCTCATGGTGCTTGTCCTCGGCAGAGCCTCTTTCCGAAAAGGCAAACGTCCGACTCCTTCTCCCACAAGGAAGGTCGCAGCCCTGAAGCACTTGCGGGTCTTCACCTTCTCTTGGTGCACTATCTACAGGCACAACAGCACTGGGGATCTGTGCTTTCCTAGAGACAGCACATCTCATGGTGCTCGTCCTCGGCAGAGCCTCTTTCCGAAAAGGCAAACGTCCGACTCCTTCTCCCACAAGGAAGGTCGCCGCCCTGAAAGCTGGTGCTGCTCTTCACCTTCTCTTGGTGCACTATCTATAGGCGCAAAAGCACTGGGGATCTGTGGCTTACTAGAGACAGCACATCTCATGGTGCTCGTCCTCGGCAGAGCCTCTTTCCGAAAAAGCAAACGTCCCACTCCTTCTCCCACAAGGAAGGTCGCAGCCCTTGAAGCACTTGCGGGTCTTCATCTTCTCTTGGTGAACTATCTACAGGCACAACAGCACTGAGGATCTCTGCTTTCCTAGAGACAGCACATCTCCTGGTGCTCGTCCTCGGCAGAGCCTTTTTCCGAAAAGGCAAACGTCCGACTCCTTCTCCCACAAGGAAGGTCGCAGCCCTGAAAGCTGGTGCTGCTCTTCACCTTCTCTTGGTGCACTATCTACAGGCAGAAGAGTAGTGGGGATCCGTGCTTTCCTAGAGACAGCACATCTCATGGTGCTCATCCTCGGCAGAGCCTCTTTCCGAAAAAGCAAACGTCCCACTCCTTCTCCCACAAGGAAGGTCGCCGCCCTGAAAGCTGGTGCTGCTCTTCACATTCTCTTGGTGCACTATCTACAGGCACAAAAGCACTGGGGATCTGTGGCTTCCTAGAGACAGCACATCTCATGGTGCTCGTCCTCGGCAGAGCCTCTTTCCGAAAAGGCAAACGTCCGACTCCTTCTCCCACAAGGAAGGTCGCCGCCCTGAAAGCTGGTGCTGCTCTTCACCTTCTCTTGGTGCACTATTTACAGGCACAAAAGCACAGGGGATCTGTGGTTTCCTAGAGGCAGCACATCTCATGGTGCTCGTCCTCGGCAGAGCCTTTTCCCGAAAAGGCAAAAGTCCCACTCCTTCTCCCACAAGGAAGGGCGCCGCCCTGAGAGCTGGTGCTGCTCTTCACATTCTCTTGGTGCACTACCTACAGGCAGAACAGCAGTGGGGATCTGTGCTTAACTAGAGACAGCACATCTCATGGTGCTCGTCCTCGGCTGAGCCTATTTCCGAAAAGGCAAACGTCCGACTCCTTCTCCCACAAGGAAGGTCGCAGCCCTGAAAACTGGTGCTGCTCTTCACCTTCTCTTGGTGCACTATCTACAGGCACAACAGCAGTGGGGATCTGTGGCTTCCTAGAGACAGCACATCTCATGGTGCTCGTCCTCGGCAGAGCCTCTTCCTGAAAAGGCAAACGTCCCGCTCCTTCTCCCACAAGGAAGGTCGCAGCCCTTGAAGCACTTGCGGGACTTCACCTTCCGTTGGTGCCCTATCTACAGGCAGAGCAGCACTGAGGATCTCTGCTTTCCTAGAGACAGCACATCTCCTGGTGCTCGTCCTCGGCAGAGCCTCTTTCCGAAAAGGCAAACGTCCCACTCCTTCTCCCACAAGGAAGGTCGCCGCCCTGAAAGCTGGTGCTGCTCTTCACCTTCTCTTTGTGCACTATCTACAGGCACAAAAGCACTGGGGATCTGTGGTTTCCTAGAGACAGCACATCTCATGGTGCTTGTCCTCGGCAGAGCCTCTTCCCGAAAAGGCAAATGTCCGACTCCTTCTCCCACAAGGAAGGTCGCAGCCCTGAAAGCTGGTGCTGCTCTTCACCTTCTCTTCGTGCACTATCTAGAGGCACAACAGCACTGGGGATCTGTGCTTTTCTAGAGACAGCACATCTCATGGTGCTTGTCCTCGGCAGAGCCTCTTCCCGAAAAGGCAAACGTCCGACTCCTTCTCCCACAAGGAAGGTCGCAGCCCTTGAAGCACTTGCGGGTCTTCACCTTCTCTTGGTGTACTATCTACAGACAAAACAGCACTGAGGATCTGTGCTTTCCTGGAGACAGCACATGTCCTGGTGCTCGTCCTCGGCAGAGCCTCTTTCAGAAAAGGCAAACGTCCCACTCCTTCTCCCACAAGGAAGGTCGCCGCCCTGGTAGCTGGTGCTGCTCTTCACATTCTCTTGGTGCACTATCTACAGGCAGAACAGCAGTGGGGATCTATGCTTAAGTAAAGACAGCACATCTCATGGTGCTTGTCCTTGGCAGAGCCTCTTTCCGAAAAGGCAAACGTCCGACTCCTTCTCCCACAGGGAAGGTCGCAGCCCTGAAGCACTTGCGGGTCTTCACCTTCTCTTCGTGCACTATCTACAGGCACAACAGCACTGGGGATCTGTGCTTTCCTAGAGACAGCACATCTCATGGTGCTCATCATCGGCAGAGCCTCTTTCCGAAAAGGCAAACGTCCGACTCCTTCTCCCACAAGGAAGGTCGCAGCCCTGAAAGCTGGTGCTGCTCTTCACCTTCTCTTGGTGCACTATCTACAGGCACAAAAGCACTGGGGATCTGTGGTTTCCTAGAGACAGCACATCTCATGGTGCTTGTCCTCGGCAGAGCCTCTTCCCGAAAAGGCAAATGTCCGACTCCTTCTCCCACAAGCAAGGTCGCCGCCCTGAAAGCTGGTGCTTCTCTTCATCTTCTCTTCGTGCACTATCTACAGGCACAAAAGCACTGGGGATCTGTGGTTTCCTAGAGACAGCACATCTCAGGGTGCTCGTCCTCAGCTGAGCCTCTTTCCGAAAAGGCAAACGTCCGACTCCTTCTCCCACAAGGAAGGTCGCAGCCCTTGAAGCACTTGCGGGTCTTCACCTTCTCTTGGTGTACTGTCTACAGGCACAACAGCAGTGGGGATCTGTGCTTTCCTAGAGACAGCACATCTCCTTGTGCTCGTCCTCGGCAGAGCCTCTTTCCGAAAAGGCAAACGTCCGACTCCTTCTCCCACAAGGAAGGTCGCCGCCCTGAAAGCTGGTGCTGCTCTTCACCTTCTCTTGGTGCACTATCTACAGGCGCAAAAGCACTGGGGATCTGTGGCTTACTAGAGACAGCACATCTCATGGTGCTCGTCCTCGGCAGAGCCTCTTTCCGAAAAAGCAAACGTCCCACTCCTTCTCCCACAAGGAAGGTCGCAGCCCTTGAAGCACTTGCGGGTCTTCATCTTCTCTTGGTGCACTATCTACAGGCACAACAGCACTGAGGATCTCTGCTTTCCTAGAGACAGCACATCTCCTGGTGCTCGTCCTCGGCAGAGCCTTTTTCCGAAAAGGCAAACGTCCGACTCCTTCTCCCACAAGGAAGGTCGCAGCCCTGAAAGCTGGTGCTGCTCTTCACCTTCTCTTGGTGCACTATCTACAGGCAGAAGAGTAGTGGGGATCCGTGCTTTCCTAGAGACAGCACATCTCATGGTGCTCATCCTCGGCAGAGCCTCTTTCCGAAAAAGCAAACGTCCCACTCCTTCTCCCACAAGGAAGGTCGCCGCCCTGAAAGCTGGTGCTGCTCTTCACATTCTCTTGGTGCACTATCTACAGGCACAAAAGCACTGGGGATCTGTGGCTTCCTAGAGACAGCACATCTCATGGTGCTCGTCCTCAGCAGAGCCTCTTTCCGAAAAGGCAAACGTCCGACTCCTTCTCCCACAAGGAAGGTCGCCGCCCTGAAAGCTGGTGCTGCTCTTCACCTTCTCTTGGTGCACTATTTACAGGCACAAAAGCACAGGGGATCTGTGGTTTCCTAGAGGCAGCACATCTCATGGTGCTCGTCCTCGGCAGAGCCTTTTCCCGAAAAGGCAAACGTTCCACTCCTTCTCCCACAAGGAAGGTCGCAGCCCTTGAAGCACTTGCGGGTCTTCACCTTCTCTTGGTGCACTATCTACAGGCAGAACAGCACTGAGGATCTCTGCTTTCCTAGAGACAGCACATCTCCTGGTCCTCGTCCTCTGCAGAGCCTATTTCCGAAAAGGCAAACGTCCGACTCCTTCTCCCACAAGGAAGGGCGCAGCCCTGAAAGCTGGTGCTGCTCTTCACCTTCTCTTCGTGCACTATCTACAGGCACAAAAGCTCTGGGGATCTGTGGTTTCCTAGAGACAGCACATCTCATGGTGCTCGTCCTCGGCAGAGCCTCTTTCTGAAAAGGCAAACGTCCCACTCCTTCTCCCACAAGGAAGGGCGCAGCCCTTGAAGCACTTGTGGGTCTTCACCTTCTCTTGGTGCCCTATCTACAGGCACAACAGCACTGAGGATCTCTGCTTTCCTAGAGACAGCACATCTCATGGTGCTCGTCCTCGGCAGAGCCTCTTTCCGAAAAAGCAAACGTCCGACTCCTTCTCCCACAAGGAAGGTCGCCGCCCTGAAATCTGGTGCTGCTCTTCACCTTCTCTTGGTGCACTATCTACAGGCACAACAGCAGTGGGGATCTGTGGCTTCCTAGAGACAGCACATCTCATGGTGCTCGTCCTCGGCAGAGCCTCTTCCTGAAAAGGCAAATGTCCGACTCCTTCTCCCACAAGGAAGGTCGCAGCCCTGAAAGCTGGTGCTGCTCTTCACATTCTCTTCGTGCACTATCTACAGGCACACCGGCACTGAGAATCTCTGCTTTCCTAGAGACAGCACATCTCATGGTGCTCGTCCTCGGCAGAGCCTCTTTCCGAAAAAGCAAACGTCCGACTCCTTCTCCCACAAGGAAGGTCGCAGCCCTGAAAGCTGGTGCTGATCTTCACCTTCTCTTTGTGCACTATCTACAGGCACAAAAGCACTGGGGATCTGTGGTTTCCTAGAGACAGCACATCTCATGGTGCTCGTCCTCAGCAGAGCCTCTTTCCGAAAAGGCAAACGTCCGACTCCTTCTCCCACAAGGAAGGTCGCAGCCCTGAAGCACTTGCGGGACTTCACCTTCCGTTGGTGCCCTATCTACAGGCAGAACAGCACTGAGGATCTCTGCTTTCCTAGAGACAGCACATCTCCTGGTGCTCGTCCTCGGCAGAGCCTCTTTCCGAAAAGGCAAACGTCCCACTCCTTCTCCCACAAGGAAGGTCGCCGCCCTGAAAGCTGGTGCTGCTCTTCACATTCTCTTGGTGCACTATCTACAGGCAGAACAGCAGTGGGCATCTCTGCTTAAGTATAGACAGCACATCTCATGGTGCTCGTCCTCGGCAGAGCCTATTTCCGAAAAGGCAAACGTCCCAAACCTTCTCCCACAAGGAAGGTCGCAGCCCTGAAAGCTGGTGCTGCTCTTCACCTTCTCTTTGTGCACTATCTACAGGCACAACAGCACTGGGGATCTGTGGTTTCCTAGAGACAGCACATCTCATGGTGCTTGTCCTCGGCAGAGCCTCTTCCCGAAAAGGCAAATGTCCGACTCCTTCTCCCACAAGGAAGGTCGCAGCCCTGAAAGCTGGTGCTGCTCTTCACCTTCTCTTGGTGCACTATCTAGAGGCACAACAGCACTGGGGATCTGTGCTTTCCTAGAGACAGCACATCTCATGGTGCTTGTCCTCGGCAGAGCCTCTTCCCGAAAAGGCAAACGTCCGACTCCTTCTCCCACAAGGAAGGTCGCAGCCCTGAAGCACTTGCGGGTCTTCACCTTCTCTTTGTGCACTATCTACAGGCACAACAGCACTGGGGATCTGTGCTTTCCTAGAGACACCACATCTCAGGGTGCTCGTCCTCGGCAGAGCCTCTTCCCGAAAAGGCAAACGTCCGACTCCTTCTCCCACAAGGAAGGTCGCAGCCCTGAAAGCTGATGCTGCTCTTCACCTTCTCTTGGTGCACTATCTACAGGCACAAAAGCACTGGGGATCTGTGGCTTCCTAGAGACAGCACATCTCATGGTGCTCGTCCTCGGCAGAGCCTCTTTCCGAAAAGGCAAACGTCCGACTCCTTCTCCCACAAGGAAGGTCGCCGCCCTGAAAGCTGGTGCTGCTCTTCACATTCTCTTGGTGCACTATCTACAGGCAGAACAGCAGTGGGCATCTCTGCTTAAGTATAGACAGCACATCTCATGGTGCTCGTCCTCTGCAGAGCCTATTTCCGAAAAGGCAAACGTCCCAAAACTTCTCCCACAAGGAAGGTCGCAGCCCTGAAAGCTGGTGCTGCTCTTCACCTTCTCTTTGTGCACTATCTACAGGCACAAAAGCACTGGGGATCTGTGGTTTCCTAGAGACAGCACATCTCATGGTGCTTGTCCTCGGCAGAGCCTCTTCCCGAAAAGGCAAATGTCCGACTCCTTCTCCCACAAGGAAGGTCGCAGCCCTGAAAGCTGGTGCTGCTCTTCACCTTCTCTTCGTGCACTATCTAGAGGCACAACAGCACTGGGGATCTGTGCTTTCCTAGAGACAGCACATCTCATGGTGCTTGTCCTCGGCAGAGCCTCTTCCCGAAACGGCAAACGTCCGACTCCTTCTCCCACAAGGAAGGTCGCAGCCCTTGAAGCACTTGAGGGTCTTCACCTTCTCTTGGTGTACTATCTACGGACAAAACAGCACTGAGGATCTCTGCTTTCCTAGAGACAGCACATCTCCTGGTGCTCGTCCTCGGCAGAGCCTCTTTCCGAAAAAGCAAACGTCCGACTCCTTCTCCCACAAGGAAGGTCGCCGCCCTGAAATCTGGTGCTGCTCTTCACCTTCTCTTGGTGCACTATCTACAGGCACAACAGCAGTGGGGATCTGTGGCTTCCTAGAGACAGCACATCTCATGGTGCTCGTCCTCGGCAGAGCCTCTTTCCGAAAAGGCAAACGTCCGACTCCTTCTCCCACAAGGAAGGTCGCAGCCCTGAAGCACTTGCGGGTCTTCACCTTCTCTTGGTGCACTATCTACAGGCACAACAGCACTGGGGATCTGTGCTTTCCTAGAGACAGCACATCTCATGGTGCTCGTCCTCGGCAGAGCCTCTTTCCAAAAAGGCAAACGTCCGACTCCTTCTCCCACAAGGAAGGTCGCCGCCCTGAAAGCTGGTGCTGCTCTTCACCTTCTCTTGGTGCACTATCTACAGGCGCAAAAGCACTGAGGATCTCTGCTTTCCTAGAGACAGCACATCTCATGGTGCTCGTCCTCGGCAGAGCCTCTTTCCGAAAAAGCAAACGTCCCACTCCTTCTCCCACAAGGAAGGTCGCAGCCCTTGAAGCACTTGCGGGTCTTCACCTTCTCTTGGTGCACTATCTACAGGCACAACAGCACTGAGGATCTCTGCTTTCCTAGAGACAGCACATCTCATGGTGCTCGTCCTCTGCAGAGCCTATTTCCGAAAAGGCAAACGTCCCAAAACTTCTCCCACAAGGAAGGTCGCAGCCCTGAAAGCTGGTGCTGCTCTTCACCTTCTCTTTGTGCACTATCTACAGGCACAAAAGCACTGGGGATCTGTGGTTTCCTAGAGACAGCACATCTCATGGTGCTTGTCCTCGGCAGAGCCTCTTCCCGAAAAGGCAAATGTCCGACTCCTTCTCCCACAAGGAAGGTCGCAGCCCTGAAAGCTGGTGCTGCTCTTCACCTTCTCTTCGTGCACTATCTAGAGGCACAACAGCACTGGGGATCTTTGCTTTCCTAGAGACAGCACATCTCATGGTGCTTGTCCTCGGCAGAGCCTCTTCCCGAAACGGCAAACGTCCGACTCCTTCTCCCACAAGGAAGGTCGCAGCCCTTGAAGCACTTGAGGGTCTTCACCTTCTCTTGGTGTACTATCTACAGACAAAACAGCACTGAGGATCTCTGCTTTCCTAGAGACAGCACATCTCCTGGTGCTCGTCCTCGGCAGAGCCTCTTTCAGAAAAGGCAAACGTCCGACTCCTTCTCCCACAAGGAAGGTCGCCGCCCTGGTAGCTGGTGCTGCTCCTCACATTCTCTTGGTGCACTATCTACAGGCAGAACAGCAGTGGGGATCTATGCTTAAGTAAAGACAGCACATCTCATGGTGCTTGTCCTCGGCAGAGCCTCTTTCCGAAAAGGCAAACGTCCGACTCCTTCTCCCACAAGGAAGGTCGCAGCCCTGAAGCACTTGCGGGTCTTCACCTTCTCTTGGTGCACTATCTACAGGCACAACAGCACTGGGGATCTGTGGTTTCCTAGAGGCAGCACATCTCATGGTGCTCGTCCTCGGCAGAGCCTTTTCCCGAAAAGGCAAACGTCCCACTCCTTCTCCCACAAGGAAGGTCGCAGCCCTTGAAGCACTTGCGGGTCTTCACCTTCTCTTGGTGTACTGTCTACAGGCACAACAGCAGTGGGGATCTGTGCTTTCCTAGAGACAGCACATCTCCTTGTGCTCGTCCTCGGCAGAGCCTCTTTCCGAAAAGGCAAACGTCCGACTCCTTCTCCCACAAGGAAGGTCGCCGCCCTGAAAGCTGGTGCTGCTCTTCACCTTCTCTTGGTGCACTATCTACAGGCGCAAAAGCACTGGGGATCTGTGGCTTACTAGAGACAGCACATCTCATGGTGCTCGTCCTCGGCAGAGCCTCTTTCCGAAAAAGCAAACGTCCCACTCCTTCTCCCACAAGGAAGGTCGCAGCCCTTGAAGCACTTGCGGGTCTTCATCTTCTCTTGGTGCACTATCTACAGGCACAACAGCACTGAGGATCTCTGCTTTCCTAGAGACAGCACATCTCCTGGTGCTCGTCCTCGGCAGAGCCTTTTTCCGAAAAGGCAAACGTCCGACTCCTTCTCCCACAAGGAAGGTCGCAGCCCTGAAAGCTGGTGCTGCTCTTCACCTTCTCTTGGTGCACTATCTACAGGCAGAAGAGTAGTGGGGATCCGTGCTTTCCTAGAGACAGCACATCTCATGGTGCTCATCCTCGGCAGAGCCTCTTTCCGAAAAAGCAAACGTCCCACTCCTTCTCCCACAAGGAAGGTCGCCGCCCTGAAAGCTGGTGCTGCTCTTCACATTCTCTTGGTGCACTATCTACAGGCACAAAAGCACTGGGGATCTGTGGCTTCCTAGAGACAGCACATCTCATGGTGCTCGTCCTCAGCAGAGCCTCTTTCCGAAAAGGCAAACGTCCGACTCCTTCTCCCACAAGGAAGGTCGCCGCCCTGAAAGCTGGTGCTGCTCTTCACCTTCTCTTGGTGCACTATTTACAGGCACAAAAGCACAGGGGATCTGTGGTTTCCTAGAGGCAGCACATCTCATGGTGCTCGTCCTCGGCAGAGCCTTTTCCCGAAAAGGCAAACGTTCCACTCCTTCTCCCACAAGGAAGGTCGCAGCCCTTGAAGCACTTGCGGGTCTTCACCTTCTCTTGGTGCACTATCTACAGGCAGAACAGCACTGAGGATCTCTGCTTTCCTAGAGACAGCACATCTCCTGGTCCTCGTCCTCTGCAGAGCCTATTTCCGAAAAGGCAAACGTCCGACTCCTTCTCCCACAAGGAAGGGCGCAGCCCTGAAAGCTGGTGCTGCTCTTCACCTTCTCTTCGTGCACTATCTACAGGCACAAAAGCTCTGGGGATCTGTGGTTTCCTAGAGACAGCACATCTCATGGTGCTCGTCCTCGGCAGAGCCTCTTTCTGAAAAGGCAAACGTCCCACTCCTTCTCCCACAAGGAAGGGCGCAGCCCTTGAAGCACTTGTGGGTCTTCACCTTCTCTTGGTGCCCTATCTACAGGCACAACAGCACTGAGGATCTCTGCTTTCCTAGAGACAGCACATCTCATGGTGCTCGTCCTCGGCAGAGCCTCTTTCCGAAAAAGCAAACGTCCGACTCCTTCTCCCACAAGGAAGGTCGCCGCCCTGAAATCTGGTGCTGCTCTTCACCTTCTCTTGGTGCACTATCTACAGGCACAACAGCAGTGGGGATCTGTGGCTTCCTAGAGACAGCACATCTCATGGTGCTCGTCCTCGGCAGAGCCTCTTCCTGAAAAGGCAAATGTCCGACTCCTTCTCCCACAAGGAAGGTCGCAGCCCTGAAAGCTGGTGCTGCTCTTCACATTCTCTTCGTGCACTATCTACAGGCACACCGGCACTGAGAATCTCTGCTTTCCTAGAGACAGCACATCTCATGGTGCTCGTCCTCGGCAGAGCCTCTTTCCGAAAAAGCAAACGTCCGACTCCTTCTCCCACAAGGAAGGTCGCAGCCCTGAAAGCTGGTGCTGATCTTCACCTTCTCTTTGTGCACTATCTACAGGCACAAAAGCACTGGGGATCTGTGGTTTCCTAGAGACAGCACATCTCATGGTGCTCGTCCTCAGCAGAGCCTCTTTCCGAAAAGGCAAACGTCCGACTCCTTCTCCCACAAGGAAGGTCGCAGCCCTGAAGCACTTGCGGGACTTCACCTTCCGTTGGTGCCCTATCTACAGGCAGAACAGCACTGAGGATCTCTGCTTTCCTAGAGACAGCACATCTCCTGGTGCTCGTCCTCGGCAGAGCCTCTTTCCGAAAAGGCAAACGTCCCACTCCTTCTCCCACAAGGAAGGTCGCCGCCCTGAAAGCTGGTGCTGCTCTTCACATTCTCTTGGTGCACTATCTACAGGCAGAACAGCAGTGGGCATCTCTGCTTAAGTATAGACAGCACATCTCATGGTGCTCGTCCTCGGCAGAGCCTATTTCCGAAAAGGCAAACGTCCCAAACCTTCTCCCACAAGGAAGGTCGCAGCCCTGAAAGCTGGTGCTGCTCTTCACCTTCTCTTTGTGCACTATCTACAGGCACAACAGCACTGGGGATCTGTGGTTTCCTAGAGACAGCACATCTCATGGTGCTTGTCCTCGGCAGAGCCTCTTCCCGAAAAGGCAAATGTCCGACTCCTTCTCCCACAAGGAAGGTCGCAGCCCTGAAAGCTGGTGCTGCTCTTCACCTTCTCTTGGTGCACTATCTAGAGGCACAACAGCACTGGGGATCTGTGCTTTCCTAGAGACAGCACATCTCATGGTGCTTGTCCTCGGCAGAGCCTCTTCCCGAAAAGGCAAACGTCCGACTCCTTCTCCCACAAGGAAGGTCGCAGCCCTGAAGCACTTGCGGGTCTTCACCTTCTCTTTGTGCACTATCTACAGGCACAACAGCACTGGGGATCTGTGCTTTCCTAGAGACACCACATCTCAGGGTGCTCGTCCTCGGCAGAGCCTCTTCCCGAAAAGGCAAACGTCCGACTCCTTCTCCCACAAGGAAGGTCGCAGCCCTGAAAGCTGATGCTGCTCTTCACCTTCTCTTGGTGCACTATCTACAGGCACAAAAGCACTGGGGATCTGTGGCTTCCTAGAGACAGCACATCTCATGGTGCTCGTCCTCGGCAGAGCCTCTTTCCGAAAAGGCAAACGTCCGACTCCTTCTCCCACAAGGAAGGTCGCCGCCCTGAAAGCTGGTGCTGCTCTTCACATTCTCTTGGTGCACTATCTACAGGCAGAACAGCAGTGGGCATCTCTGCTTAAGTATAGACAGCACATCTCATGGTGCTCGTCCTCTGCAGAGCCTATTTCCGAAAAGGCAAACGTCCCAAAACTTCTCCCACAAGGAAGGTCGCAGCCCTGAAAGCTGGTGCTGCTCTTCACCTTCTCTTTGTGCACTATCTACAGGCACAAAAGCACTGGGGATCTGTGGTTTCCTAGAGACAGCACATCTCATGGTGCTTGTCCTCGGCAGAGCCTCTTCCCGAAAAGGCAAATGTCCGACTCCTTCTCCCACAAGGAAGGTCGCAGCCCTGAAAGCTGGTGCTGCTCTTCACCTTCTCTTCGTGCACTATCTAGAGGCACAACAGCACTGGGGATCTGTGCTTTCCTAGAGACAGCACATCTCATGGTGCTTGTCCTCGGCAGAGCCTCTTCCCGAAACGGCAAACGTCCGACTCCTTCTCCCACAAGGAAGGTCGCAGCCCTTGAAGCACTTGAGGGTCTTCACCTTCTCTTGGTGTACTATCTACGGACAAAACAGCACTGAGGATCTCTGCTTTCCTAGAGACAGCACATCTCCTGGTGCTCGTCCTCGGCAGAGCCTCTTTCCGAAAAAGCAAACGTCCGACTCCTTCTCCCACAAGGAAGGTCGCCGCCCTGAAATCTGGTGCTGCTCTTCACCTTCTCTTGGTGCACTATCTACAGGCACAACAGCAGTGGGGATCTGTGGCTTCCTAGAGACAGCACATCTCATGGTGCTCGTCCTCGGCAGAGCCTCTTTCCGAAAAGGCAAACGTCCGACTCCTTCTCCCACAAGGAAGGTCGCAGCCCTGAAGCACTTGCGGGTCTTCACCTTCTCTTGGTGCACTATCTACAGGCACAACAGCACTGGGGATCTGTGCTTTCCTAGAGACAGCACATCTCATGGTGCTCGTCCTCGGCAGAGCCTCTTTCCAAAAAGGCAAACGTCCGACTCCTTCTCCCACAAGGAAGGTCGCCGCCCTGAAAGCTGGTGCTGCTCTTCACCTTCTCTTGGTGCACTATCTACAGGCGCAAAAGCACTGAGGATCTCTGCTTTCCTAGAGACAGCACATCTCATGGTGCTCGTCCTCGGCAGAGCCTCTTTCCGAAAAAGCAAACGTCCCACTCCTTCTCCCACAAGGAAGGTCGCAGCCCTTGAAGCACTTGCGGGTCTTCACCTTCTCTTGGTGCACTATCTACAGGCACAACAGCACTGAGGATCTCTGCTTTCCTAGAGACAGCACATCTCATGGTGCTCGTCCTCTGCAGAGCCTATTTCCGAAAAGGCAAACGTCCCAAAACTTCTCCCACAAGGAAGGTCGCAGCCCTGAAAGCTGGTGCTGCTCTTCACCTTCTCTTTGTGCACTATCTACAGGCACAAAAGCACTGGGGATCTGTGGTTTCCTAGAGACAGCACATCTCATGGTGCTTGTCCTCGGCAGAGCCTCTTCCCGAAAAGGCAAATGTCCGACTCCTTCTCCCACAAGGAAGGTCGCAGCCCTGAAAGCTGGTGCTGCTCTTCACCTTCTCTTCGTGCACTATCTAGAGGCACAACAGCACTGGGGATCTTTGCTTTCCTAGAGACAGCACATCTCATGGTGCTTGTCCTCGGCAGAGCCTCTTCCCGAAACGGCAAACGTCCGACTCCTTCTCCCACAAGGAAGGTCGCAGCCCTTGAAGCACTTGAGGGTCTTCACCTTCTCTTGGTGTACTATCTACAGACAAAACAGCACTGAGGATCTCTGCTTTCCTAGAGACAGCACATCTCCTGGTGCTCGTCCTCGGCAGAGCCTCTTTCAGAAAAGGCAAACGTCCGACTCCTTCTCCCACAAGGAAGGTCGCCGCCCTGGTAGCTGGTGCTGCTCCTCACATTCTCTTGGTGCACTATCTACAGGCAGAACAGCAGTGGGGATCTATGCTTAAGTAAAGACAGCACATCTCATGGTGCTTGTCCTCGGCAGAGCCTCTTTCCGAAAAGGCAAACGTCCGACTCCTTCTCCCACAAGGAAGGTCGCAGCCCTGAAGCACTTGCGGGTCTTCACCTTCTCTTGGTGCACTATCTACAGGCACAACAGCACTGGGGATCTGTGGTTTCCTAGAGGCAGCACATCTCATGGTGCTCGTCCTCGGCAGAGCCTTTTCCCGAAAAGGCAAACGTCCCACTCCTTCTCCCACAAGGAAGGTCGCAGCCCTTAAGCACTTGCGGGTCTTCACCTTCTCTTGGTGCACTATCTACAGGCAGAACAGCACTGAGGATCTCTGCTTTCCTAGAGACAGCACATCTCATGGTCCTCGTCCTCTGCAGAGCCTATTTCCGAAAAGGCAAACGTCCGACTCCTTCTCCCACAAGGAAGGTCGCAGCCCTGAAAGCTGGTGCTGCTCTTCACCTTCTCTTCGTGCACTATCTACAGGCACAAAAGCTCTGGGGATCTGTGGTTTCCTAGAGACAGCACATCTCATGGTGCTCGTCCTCGGCAGAGCCTCTTTCTGAAAAGGCAAACGTCCCACTCCTTCTCCCACAAGGAAGGGCGCAGCCCTTGAAGCACTTGTGGGTCTTCACCTTCTCTTGGTGCCCTATCTACAGGCACAACAGCACTGAGGATCTCTGCTTTCCTAGAGACAGCACATCTCATGGTGCTCGTCCTCGGCAGAGCCTCTTTCCGAAAAAGCAAACGTCCGACTCCTTCTCCCACAAGGAAGGTCGCCGCCCTGAAATCTGGTGCTGCTCTTCACCTTCTCTTGGTGGACTATCTACAGGCACAACAGCAGTGGGGATCTGTGGCTTCCTAGAGACAGCACATCTCATGGTGCTCGTCCTCGGCAGAGCCTCTTCCTGAAAAGGCAAATGTCCGACTCCTTCTCCCACAAGGAAGGTCGCAGCCCTGAAAGCTGGTGCTGCTCTTCACCTTCTCTTCGTGCACTATCTACAGGCACACCGGCACTGAGAATCTCTGCTTTCCTAGAGACAGCACATCTCATGGTGCTCGTCCTCGGCAGAGCCTCTTTCCGAAAAAGCAAACGTCCGACTCCTTCTCCCACAAGGAAGGTCGCAGCCCTGAAAGCTGGTGCTGATCTTCACCTTCTCTTTGTGCACTATCTACAGGCACAAAAGCACTGGGGATCTGTGGTTTCCTAGAGACAGCACATCTCATGGTGCTTGTCCTCGGCAGAGCCTCTTCCCGAAAAGGCAAATGTCCGACTCCTTCTCCCACAAGGAAGGTCGCAGCCCTGAAAGCTGGTGCTGCTCTTCACCTTCTCTTCGTGCACTATCTAGAGGCACAACAGCACTGGGGATCTGTGCTTTCCTAGAGACAGCACATCTCCTGGTGCTTGTCCTCGGCAGAGCCTCTTCCCGAAACGGCAAACGTCCGACTCCTTCTCCCACAAGGAAGGTCGCAGCCCTTGAAGCACTTGAGGGTCTTCACCTTCTCTTGGTGTACTATCTACAGGCAGAGCAGCACTGAGGATCTCTGCTTTCCTAGAGACAGCACATCTCCTGGTGCTCGTCCTCGGCAGAGCCTCTTTCCGAAAAAGCAAACGTCCGACTCCTTCTCCCACAAGGAAGGTCGCCGCCCTGAAATCTGGTGCTGCTCTTCACCTTCTCTTGGTGCACTATCTACAGGCACAACAGCAGTGGGGATCTGTGGCTTCCTAGAGACAGCACATCTCATGGTGCTCGTCCTCGGCAGAGCCTCTTTCCGAAAAGGCAAACGTCCGACTCCTTCTCCCACAAGGAAGGTCGCAGCCCTGAAGCACTTGCGGGTCTTCACCTTCTCTTGGTGCACTATCTACAGGCACAACAGCACTGGGGATCTGTGCTTTCCTAGAGACAGCACATCTCATGGTGCTCGTCCTCGGCAGAGCCTCTTTCCGAAAAGGCAAACGTCCGACTCCTTCTCCCACAAGGAAGGTCGCCGCCCTGAAAGCTGGTGCTGCTCTTCACCTTCTCTTGGTGCACTATCTACAGGCGCAAAAGCACTGAGGATCTCTGCTTTCCTAGAGACAGCACATCTCATGGTGCTCGTCCTCGGCAGAGCCTCTTTCCGAAAAAGCAAACGTCCCACTCCTTCTCCCACAAGGAAGGTCGCAGCCCTTGAAGCACTTGCGGGTCTTCACCTTCTCTTGGTGCACTATCTACAGGCACAACAGCACTGAGGATCTCTGCTTTCCTAGAGACAGCACATCTCATGGTGCTCGTCCTCTGCAGAGCCTATTTCCGAAAAGGCAAACGTCCCAAAACTTCTCCCACAAGGAAGGTCGCAGCCCTGAAAGCTGGTGCTGCTCTTCACCTTCTCTTTGTGCACTATCTACAGGCACAAAAGCACTGGGGATCTGTGGTTTCCTAGAGACAGCACATCTCATGGTGCTTGTCCTCGGCAGAGCCTCTTCCCGAAAAGGCAAATGTCCGACTCCTTCTCCCACAAGGAAGGTCGCAGCCCTGAAAGCTGGTGCTGCTCTTCACCTTCTCTTCGTGCACTATCTAGAGGCACAACAGCACTGGGGATCTGTGCTTTCCTAGAGACAGCACATCTCATGGTGCTTGTCCTCGGCAGAGCCTCTTCCCGAAACGGCAAACGTCCGACTCCTTCTCCCACAAGGAAGGTCGCAGCCCTTGAAGCACTTGAGGGTCTTCACCTTCTCTTGGTGTACTATCTACAGACAAAACAGCACTGAGGATCTCTGCTTTCCTAGAGACAGCACATCTCCTGGTGCTCGTCCTCGGCAGAGCCTCTTTCAGAAAAGGCAAACGTCCGACTCCTTCTCCCACAAGGAAGGTCGCCGCCCTGGTAGCTGGTGCTGCTCCTCACATTCTCTTGGTGCACTATCTACAGGCAGAACAGCAGTGGGGATCTATGCTTAAGTAAAGACAGCACATCTCATGGTGCTTGTCCTCGGCAGAGCCTCTTTCCGAAAAGGCAAACGTCCGACTCCTTCTCCCACAAGGAAGGTCGCAGCCCTGAAGCACTTGCGGGTCTTCACCTTCTCTTGGTGCACTATCTACAGGCACAACAGCACTGGGGATCTGTGCTTTCCTAGAGACAGCACATCTCATGGTGCTCGTCCTCGGCAGAGCCTCTTTCCGAAAAGGCAAACGTCCGACTCCTTCTCCCACAAGGAAGGTCGCCGCCCTGAAAGCTGGTGCTGCTCTTCACCTTCTCTTGGTGCACTATTTACAGGCACAAAAGCACAGGGGATCTGTGGTTTCCTAGAGGCAGCACATCTCATGGTGCTCGTCCTCGGCAGAGCCTTTTCCCGAAAAGGCAAACGTCCCACTCCTTCTCCCACAAGGAAGGTCGCAGCCCTTGAAGCACTTGCGGGTCTTCACCTTCTCTTGGTGCACTATCTACAGGCAGAACAGCACTGAGGATCTCTGCTTTCCTAGAGACAGCACATCTCCTGGTCCTCGTCCTCTGCAGAGCCTATTTCCGAAAAGGCAAACGTCCGACTCCTTCTCCCACAAGGAAGGGCGCAGCCCTGAAAGCTGGTGCTGCTCTTCACCTTCTCTTCGTGCACTATCTACAGGCACAAAAGCTCTGGGGATCTGTGGTTTCCTAGAGACAGCACATCTCCTGGTGCTCGTCCTCGGCAGAGCCTCTTTCTGAAAAGGCAAACGTCCCACTCCTTCTCCCACAAGGAAGGGCGCAGCCCTTGAAGCACTTGTGGGTCTTCACCTTCTCTTGGTGCCCTATCTACAGGCACAACAGCACTGAGGATCTCTGCTTTCCTAGAGACAGCACATCTCATGGTGCTCGTCCTCGGCAGAGCCTCTTTCCGAAAAAGCAAACGTCCGACTCCTTCTCCCACAAGGAAGGTCGCCGCCCTGAAATCTGGTGCTGCTCTTCACCTTCTCTTGGTGGACTATCTACAGGCACAACAGCAGTGGGGATCTGTGGCTTCCTAGAGACAGCACATCTCATGGTGCTCGTCCTCAGCAGAGCCTCTTCCTGAAAAGGCAAATGTCCGACTCCTTCTCCCACAAGGAAGGTCGCAGCCCTGAAAGCTGGTGCTGCTCTTCACCTTCTCTTCGTGCACTATCTACAGGCACACCGGCACTGAGAATCTCTGCTTTCCTAGAAACAGCACATCTCATGGTGCTCGTCCTCGGCAGAGCCTCTTTCCGAAAAAGCAAACGTCCGACTCCTTCTCCCACAAGGAAGGTCGCAGCCCTGAAAGCTGGTGCTGATCTTCACCTTCTCTTTGTGCACTATCTACAGGCACAAAAGCACTGGGGATCTGTGGTTTCCTAGAGACAGCACATCTCATGGTGCTCGTCCTCAGCAGAGCCTCTTTCCGAAAAGGCAAACGTCCGACTCCTTCTCCCACAAGGAAGGTCGCAGCCCTGAAGCACTTGCGGGACTTCACCTTCCGTTGGTGCCCTATCTACAGGCAGAACAGCACTGAGGATCTCTGCTTTCCTAGAGACAGCACATCTCCTGGTGCTCGTCCTCGGCAGAGCCTCTTTCCGAAAAGGCAAACGTCCCACTCCTTCTCCCACAAGGAAGGTCGCCGCCCTGAAAGCTGGTGCTGCTCTTCACATTCTCTTGGTGCACTATCTACAGGCAGAACAGCAGTGGGCATCTCTGCTTAAGTATAGACAGCACATCTCATGGTGCTCGTCCTCGGCAGAGCCTATTTCCGAAAAGGCAAACGTCCCAAACCTTCTCCCACAAGGAAGGTCGCAGCCCTGAAAGCTGGTGCTGCTCTTCACCTTCTCTTTGTGCACTATCTACAGGCACAAAAGCACTGGGGATCTGTGGTTTCCTAGAGACAGCACATCTCATGGTGCTTGTCCTCGGCAGAGCCTCTTCCCGAAAAGGCAAATGTCCGACTCCTTCTCCCACAAGGAAGGTCGCAGCCCTGAAAGCTGGTGCTGCTCTTCACCTTCTCTTGGTGCACTATCTAGAGGCACAACAGCACTGGGGATCTGTGCTTTCCTAGAGACAGCACATCTCATGGTGCTTGTCCTCGGCAGAGCCTCTTCCCGAAAAGGCAAACGTCCGACTCCTTCTCCCACAAGGAAGGTCGCAGCCCTGAAGCACTTGCGGGTCTTCACCTTCTCTTGGTGCACTATCTACAGGCACAACAGCACTGGGGATCTGTGCTTTCCTAGAGACACCACATCTCCTGGTGCTCGTCCTCGGCAGAGCCTCTTTCAGAAAAGGCAAACGTCCGACTCCTTCTCCCACAAGGAAGGTCGCCGCCCTGGTAGCTGGTGCTGCTCCTCACATTCTCTTGGTGCACTATCTACAGGCAGAACAGCAGTGGGGATCTATGCTTAAGTAAAGACAGCACATCTCATGGTGCTTGTCCTCGGCAGAGCCTCTTTCTGAAAAGGCAAACGTCCCACTCCTTCTCCCACAAGGAAGGTCGCAGCCCTGAAGCACTTGCGGGTCTTCACCTTCTCTTGGTGCACTATCTACAGGCACAACAGCACTGGGGATCTGTGCTTTCCTAGAGACAGCACATCTCATGGTGCTCGTCCTCGGCAGAGCCTCTTTCCGAAAAGGCAAACGTCCGACTCCTTCTCCCACAAGGAAGGTCGCCGCCCTGAAAGCTGGTGCTGCTCTTCACCTTCTCTTGGTGCACTATCTACAGGCGCAAAAGCACTGGGGATCTGTGGCTTACTAGAGACAGCACATCTCATGGTGCTCGTCCTCGGCAGAGCCTCTTTCCGAAAAAGCAAACGTCCCACTCCTTCTCCCACAAGGAAGGTCGCAGCCCTTGAAGCACTTGCGGGTCTTCACCTTCTCTTGGTGCACTATCTACAGGCACAACAGCACTGAGGATCTCTGCTTTCCTAGAGACAGCACATCTCCTGGTGCTCGTCCTCGGCAGAGCCTTTTTCCGAAAAGGCAAACGTCCGACTCCTTCTCCCACAAGGAAGGTCGCAGCCCTGAAAGCTGGTGCTGCTCTTCACCTTCTCTTGGTGCACTATCTACAGGCAGAAGAGTAGTGGGGATCCGTGCTTTCCTAGAGACAGCACATCTCATGGTGCTCATCCTCGGCAGAGTCTCTTTCCGAAAAAGCAAACGTCCCACTCCTTCTCCCACAAGGAAGGTCGCCGCCCTGAAAGCTGGTGCTGCTCTTCACCTTCTCTTGGTGCACTATCTACAGGCACAAAAGCACTGGGGATCTGTGGCTTCCTAGAGACAGCACATCTCATGGTGCTCGTCCTCGGCAGAGCCTCTTTCCGAAAAGGCAAACGTCCGACTCCTTCTCCCACAAGGAAGGTCGCCGCCCTGAAAGCTGGTGCTGCTCTTCACCTTCTCTTGGTGCACTATCTACAGGCACAAAAGCACAGGGGATCTGTGGTTTCCTAGAGGCAGCACATCTCATGGTGCTCGTCCTCGGCAGAGCCTTTTCCCGAAAAGGCAAACGTCCCACTCCTTCTCCCACAAGGAAGGTCGCAGCCCTTGAAGCACTTGCGGGTCTTCACCTTCTCTTGGTGCACTATCTACAGGCAGAACAGCACTGAGGATCTCTGCTTTCCTAGAGACAGCACATCTCCTGGTGCTCGTCCTCTGCAGAGCCTATTTCCGAAAAGGCAAACGTCCGACTCCTTCTCCCACAAGGAAGGGCGCAGCCCTGAAAGCTGGTGCTGCTCTTCACCTTCTCTTCGTGCACTATCTACAGGCACAAAAGCTCTGGGGATCTGTGGTTTCCTAGAGACAGCACATCTCATGGTGCTCGTCCTCGGCAGAGCCTCTTTCTGAAAAGGCAAACGTCCCACTCCTTCTCCCACAAGGAAGGGCGCAGCCCTTGAAGCACTTGTGGGTCTTCACCTTCTCTTGGTGCCCTATCTACAGGCACAACAGCACTGAGGATCTCTGCTTTCCTAGAGACAGCACGTCTCCTGGTGCTCGTCCTCGGCAGAGCCTCTTTCCGAAAAAGCAAACGTCCGACTCCTTCTCCCACAAGGAAGGTCGCAGCCCTGAAAGCTGGTGCTGCTCTTCACCTTCTCTTGGTGCACTATCTACAGGCACAAAAGCACTGGGGATCTTTGGTTTCCTAGAGACAGCACATCTCCTGGTGCTTGTCCTCGGCAGAGCCTCTTCCCGAAAAGGCAAATGTCCCACTCCTTCTCCCACAAGGAAGGGCGCCGCCCTGAGAGCTGGTGCTACTCTTCACATTCTTTTGGTGCACTATCTACAGGCAGAACAGCAGTGGGGATCTGTGCTTAACTAGAGACAGCACATCTCATGGTGCTCGTCCTCGGCAGAGCCTCTTCCTGAAAAGGCAAATGTCCGACTCCTTCTCCCACAAGGAAGGTCGCAGCCCTGAAAGCTGGTGCTGCTCTTCACCTTCTCTTGGTGCACTATCTACAGGCACAAAAGCACTGAAGATCTCTGCTTTCCTAGAGACAGCACATCTCATGGTGCTCATCCTCGGCAGAGCCTCTTTCCGAAAAAACAAACGTCCGACTCCTTCTCCCACAAAGAAGGTCGCCGCCCTGAAAGCTGGTGCTGCTTTTCACCTTCTCTTGGTGCACTATCTACAGGCACAAAAGCACTGGGGATCTGTGGTTTCCTAGAGACACCACATCTCAGGGTGCTCGTCCTCGGCAGAGCCTCTTCCCGAAAAGGCAAACGTCCGACTCCTTCTCCCACAAGGAAGGTCGCAGCCCTGAAAGCTGATGCTGCTCTTCACCTTCTCTTGGTGCACTATCTACAGGCACAAAAGCACTGGGGATCTGTGGCTTCCTAGAGACAGCACATCTCATGGTGCTCGTCCTCGGCAGAGCCTCTTTCAGAAAAGGCAAACGTCCCACTCCTTCTCCCACAAGGAAGGTCGCCGCCCTGGTAGCTGGTGCTGCTCTTCACATTCTCTTGGTGCACTATCTACAGGCAGAACAGCAGTGGGGATCTATGCTTAAGTAAAGACAGCACATCTCATGGTGCTTGTCCTCGGCAGAGCCTCTTTCCGAAAAGGCAAACGTCCGACTCCTTCTCCCACAAGGAAGGTCGCAGCCCTTGAAGCACTTGCGGGTCTTCACCTTCTCTTGGTGCACTATCTACAGGCACAACAGCACTGGGGATCTGTGCTTTCCTAGAGACAGCACATCTCATGGTGCTCGTCCTCGGCAGAGCCTCTTTCCGAAAAGGCAAACGTCCGACTCCTTCTCCCACAAGGAAGGTCGCAGCCCTGAAAGCTGGTGCTGCTCTTCACCTTCTCTTGGTGCACTATCTACAGGCGCAAAAGCACTGGGGATCTGTGGCTTACTAGAGACAGCACATCTCATGGTGCTCGTCCTCGGCAGAGCCTCTTTCCGAAAAAGCAAACGTCCCACTCCTTCTCCCACAAGGAAGGCCGCAGCCCTTGAAGCACTTGCGGGTCTTCACCTTCTCTTGGTGCACTATCTACAGGCACAACAGCACTGAGGATCTCTGCTTTCCTAGAGACACCACATCTCCTGGCGCTCGTCCTCGGCAGAGCCTTTTTCCGAAAAGGCAAACGTCCAACTCCTTCTCCCACAAGGAAGGTCGCAGCCCTGAAAGCTGGTGCTGCTCTTCACCTTCTCTTGGTGCCCTATCTACAGGCAGAAGAGTAGTGGGGATCCGTGCTTTCCTAGAGACAGCACATCTCATGGTGCTCATCCTCGGCAGAGCCTCTTTCCGAAAAAGCAAACGTCCCACTCCTTCTCCCACAAGGAAGGTCGCAGCCCTGAAAGCTGGTGCTGCTCTTCACCTTCTCTTGGTGCACTATCTACAGGCACAAAAGCACTGGGGATCTGTGCTTTCCTAGAGACAGCACATCTCATGGTGCTCGTCCTCGGCAGAGCCTCTTTCCGAAAAGGCAAACGTCCGACTCCTTCTCCCACAAGGAAGGTCGCCGCCCTGAAAGCTGGTGCTGCTCTTCACCTTCTCTTGGTGCACTATCTACAGGCACAAAAGCACTGGGGATCTGTGCTTTCATAGAGACAGCACATCTCATCGTGCTCATCCACGGCAGAGCCTCTTTCTGAAAAGGCAAACGTCCGACTCCTTTTCCACAAGGAAGGTCGCAGCCCTGAAAGCTGGTGCTGCTCTTCACCTTCTCTTGGTGCACTATCTACAGGCACAAAAGCACTGGGGATCTGTGGCTTCCTAGAGACAGCACATCTCATGGTGCTCGTCCTCGGCTGAGCCTCTTTCCGAAAAGGCAAACGTCCGACTCCTTCTCCCACAAGGAAGGTCGCAGCCCTTGAAGCACTTGCGGGTCTTCACCTTCTCTTGGTGCCCTATCTACAGGCACAACAGCACTGAGGATCTCTGCTTTCCTAGAGACAGCACATCTCATGGTGCTTGTCCTCGGCAGAGCCTCTTTCCGAAAAAGCAAAAGTCCCACTCCTTCTCCCACAAGGAAGGTCGCAGCCCTTGAAGCACTTGCTGGTCTTCACCTTCTCTTGGTGCACTATCTACAGGCAGAACAGCACTGAGGATCTCTGCTTTCCTAGAGACAGCACATCTCCTGGTGCTTGTCCTCGGCAGAGCCTCTTTCCAAAAAGGCAAACGTCCCACTCCTTCTCCCACAAGGAAGGTCGCCGCCCTGGTAGCTGGTGCTGCTCTTCACATTCTCTTGGTGCACTATCTACAGGCAGAACAGCAGTGGGGATCTCTGCTTAAGTAAAGACAGCACATCTCATGGTGCTCGTCCTCGGCAGATCCTCTTTCCGAAAAGGCAAACGTCCGACTCCTTCTCCCACAAGGAAGGTCGCAGCCCTGAAGCACTTGCGGGTCTTCACCTTCTCTTGGTGCACTATCTACAGGCACAACAGCACTGGGGATCTGTGCTTTCCTAGAGACAGCACATCTCATGGTGCTCGTCCTCGGCAGAGCCTCTTTCCGAAAAGGCAAACGTCCGACTCCTTCTCCCACACGGAAGGTCCCCGCCCTGATAGGTGGTGCTGCTCTTCACCTTCTCTTGGTGCACTATCTACAGGCGCAAAAGCACTGGGGATCTGTGGCTTCCTAGAGACAGCACATCTCCTGGTGCTCGTCCTCGGCAGAGCCTCTTTCCGAAAAGGCAAACGTCCCACTCCTTCTCCCACAAGGAAGGTCGCAGCCCTGAAAGCTGGTGCTGCTCTTCACCTTCTCTTGGTGCACTATCTACAGGCACAAAAGCACTGGGGATCTGTGCTTTCCTAGAGACAGCACATCTCATGGTGCTCGTCCTCGGCAGAGCCTCTTCCCGAAAAGGCAAACGTCCGACTCCTTCTCCCACATGGAAGGTCGCAGCCCTGAAAGCTGGTGCTGCTCTTCAACTTCTCTTCGTGCACTATCTACAGGCACAAAAGCACAGGGGATCTGTGGTTTCCTAGAGACAGCACATCTCATGGTGCTCGTCCTCGGCAGAGCCTTTTCCCGAAAAGGCAAACGTCCGACTCCTTCTCCCACAAGGAAGGTCGCATCCCTTGAAGCACTTGAGGGTCTTCACCTTCTCTTGGTGCACTATCTACAGGCACAACAGCACTGAGGATCTCTGCTTTCCTAGAGACAGCACATCTCCTGGTGCTCGTCCTCTGCAGAGCCTATTTCCGAAAAGGCAAACGTCCCACTCCTTCTCCCACAAGGAAGGGCGCAGCCCTTGAAGCACTTGTGGGTCTTCACCTTCTCTTGGTGCCCAATCTACAGGCACAACAGCACTGAGGATCTCTGCTTTCCTAGAGACAGCACGTCTCCTGGTGCTCGTCCTCGGCAGAGCCTCTTTCCGAAAAAGCAAACGTCCCACTCCTTCTCCCACAAGGAAGGGCGCAGCCCTGAAAGCTGGTGCTGCTCTTCACCTTCTCTTGGTGCACTATCTACAGGCACGAAAACACAGGGGATCTGTGCTTTCCTAGAGACAGCACATCTCATGGTGCTCGTCCTCGGCAGAGCCTCTTCCCGAAAAGGCAAACGTCCGACTCCTTCTCCCACAAGGAAGGTCGCAGCCCTGAAAGCTGGTGCTGCTCTTCAACTTCTCTTCGTGCACTATCTACAGGCACAAAAGCACAGGGGATCTGTGGTTTCCTAGGGACAGCACATCTCATGGTGCTAGTCCTCGGCAGAGCCTTTTCCCGAAAAGACAAACGTCCCACTCCTTCTCCCACAAGGAAGGTCGCATCCCTTGAAGCACTTGCGGGTCTTCACCTTCTCTTGGTGCAGTATCTACAGGCACAACAGCACTGAGGATCTCTGCTTTCCTAGAGACAGCACATCTCCTGGTGCTCGTCCTCTGCAGAGCCTATTTCCGAAAAGGCAAACGTCCGACTCCTTCTCCCACAAGGAAGGGCGCAGCCCTGAAAGCTGGTGCTGCTCTTCACCTTCTCTTCGTGCACTATCTACAGGCACAAAAGCTCTGGGGATCTGTGGTTTCCTAGAGACAGCACATCTCATGGTGCTCGTCCTCGGCAGAGCCTCTTTCTGAAAGGCAAACGTCCCACTCCTTCTCCCACAAGGAAGGGCGCAGCCCTTGAAGCACTTGTGGGTCTTCACCTTATCTTGGTGCCCTATCTACAGGCACAACAGCACTGAGGATCTCTGCTTTCCTAGAGACAGCACGTCTCCTGGTGCTCGTCCTCGGCAGAGCCTCTTTCCGAAAAAGCAAACGTCCCACTCCTTCTCCCACAAGGAAGGACGCAGCCCTGAAAGCTGGTGCTGCTCTTCACCTTCTCTTGGTGCACTATCTACAGGCACGAAAACACAGGGGATCTGTGCTTTCCTAGAGACAGCACATCTCATGGTGCTCGTCCTCGGCTGAGCCTCTTTCCGAAAAGGCAAACGTCCGACTCCTTCTCCCACAAGGAAGGGCGCAGCCCTTGAAGCACTTGCGGGTCTTCACCTTCTCTTGGTGCACTATATACAGGCACAACGGCACTGAGGATCCCTGCTTTCCTAGAGACAGCACGTCTCATGGTGCTCGTCCTAGGCAGAGCCTCTTTCCGAAAAAGCAAACATCCGACTCCTTCTCCCACAAGGAAGGTCGCAGCCCTGAAAGCTGGTGCTGCTCTTCACCTTCTCTTGGTGCACTATCTACAGGCAGAGCAGCACTGGGGATCTGTGCTTTCCTATAGACAGCACATCTCATGGTGCTCGTCCTCGGCAGAGCCTATTTCCGAAAAGGCAAACGTCCGACTCCTTCTCCCACAGGGAAGGTTGCAGCCCCTGAAGCACTTGCGGGTCTTCACCTTCTCTTGGTTCACTATCTACAGGCACAAAAGCACTGAGGATCTCTGCTTTCCTAGAGACAGCACATCTCATGGTGCTCGTCCTCGGCAGAGCCTCTTTCCGAAAAAGAATACGTCCCACTCCTTCTCCCACAAGGAAGGTCGCCGCGCTGAAAGCTGATGCTGCTCTTCACGTTCTCTAGGTGCACTATCTACAGGCGCAAAAGCACTGGGGATCTGTGGCTTACTAGAGACAGCACATCTCATGGTGCTCGTCCTCGGCAGAGCCTCTTTCCGAAAAAGCAAACGTCCCACTCCTTCTCTCACAAGGAAGGTCGCAGCCCTTGAAGCACTTGCAGGTCTTCACCTTCTCTTGGTGCACTATCTACAGGCACAAAAACACAGGGGATCTGTGGCTTCCTAGAGACAGCACATCTCATGGTGCTCGTCCTCGGCAGAGCCTCTTTCCGAAAAGGCAAACGTCCGACTCCTTCTCCCACAAGGAAGGTCGCAGCCCTGAAAGGTGGTGCTGCTCTTCACCTTCTCTTGGTGCACTATCTACAGGCAGAAGAGTAGTGGGGATCCGTGCTTTTCTAGAGACAGCACATCTCATGGTGCTCGTCCTCGGCAGAGCCTCTTCCCGAAAAGGCAAACGTCCGACTCCTTCTCCCACAAGGAAGGTCGCAGCCCTGAAAGCTGGTGCTGCTCTTCACCTTCTCTTGGTGCACTATCTACAGGCACAAAAGCTCTGGGGATCTGTGGTTTCCTAGAGACAGCACATCTCATGGTGCTCGTCCTCGGCAGAGCCTTTTCCCGAAAAGGCAAACGTCCCACTCCTTCTCCCACAAGGAAGGTCGCAGCCCTTGAAGCACTTGCGGGTCTTCACCTTCTCTTGGTGCACTATCTACAGGCAGAACAGCACTGAGGATCTCTGCTTTCCTAGAGACAGCACATCTCCTGGTGCTCGTCCTCGGCAGAGCTTATTTCCGAAAAGGCAAACGTCCCACTCCTTCTCCCACAAGGAAGGGCGCAGCCCTTGAAGCACTTATGGGTCTTCACCTTCTCTTGGTGCCCTATCTAGAGGCACAACAGCACTGAGGATCTCTGCTTTCCTAGAGACAGCACATCTCATGGTGCTTGTCCTCGGCAAAGCCTCTTTCCGAAAAAGCAAACGTCTGACTCCTTCTCCCACAAGGAAGGTCGCAGCCCTGAAAGCTGGTGCTGCTCTTCACCTTCTCTTCGTGCACTATCTACAGGCACAAAAACACAGGGGATCTGTGGCTTCCTAGAGACAGCACATCTCATGGTGCTCGTCCTCGGCAGAGCCTCTTTCCGAAAAGGCAAACGTCCCACTCCTTCTCCCACAAGGAAGGTCGCAGCCCTGACAGCTGGTGCTGCTCTTCACCTTCTCTTGGTTCACTGTCTACAGGCACAAAAACACAGGGGATCTGTGGCTTCCTAGAGACAGCACATCTCATGGTGCTTGTCCTCGGCAGAGCCTGTTTCCGAAAAGGCAAACGTCCGACTCCTTCTCCCACAAGGAAGGGCGCAGCCCTGAAAGCTGGTGCTGCTCTTCACCTTCTCTTGGTGCACTATCTACAGGCACAAAAGCACTGGGGATCTGTGGTTTCCTAGAGACAGCACATCTCATGGTGCTTGTCCTCGGCCGAGCCTCTTCCCGAAAAGGCAAATATCCGACTCCTTCTCCCACAAGGAAGGTCGCAGCCCTGAAAGCTGGTGCTGCTCTTCACCTTCTCTTCGTGCACTATCTACAGGCACAACAGCACTGGGGATCTGTGGTTTCCTAGAGACAGCACATCTCATGGTGCTCGTCCTCGGCAGAGCCTCTTCCCGAAAAGGCAAACGTCCGACTCCTTCTCCCACAAGGAAGGTCGCAGCCCTGAAAGCTGGTGCTGCTCTTCACCTTCTCTTGGTGCACTATCTACAGGCAAAAAAACACAGGCGATCTGTGCTTTCCTAGAGACAGCACATCTCATGGTGCTCGTCCTCGGCAGAGTCTCTTTCCGAAAAGGCAAACGTCCGACTCCTTCTCCCACAAGGAAGGTCGCAGCCCTTGAAGCACTTGCGGGTCTTCACCCTCTCTTGGTGCCCTATATACAGGCACAACAGCACTGGGGATCTCTGCTTTCCTAGAGACAGCACATCTCCTGGTGCTCGTCCTCGGCTGAGCCTCTTTCCGAAAAGGCAAACGTCCGACTCCTTCTCCCACAAGGAAGGTCGCCGCCCTGAAAGCTGGTGCTGCTCTTCACCTTCTCTTCGTGCACTATCTACAGGCACAACAGCAGTGGGGATCTGTGGTTTCCTAGAGACAGCACATCTCATGGTGCTCGTCCTCGGCAGAGCTTCTTCGCGAAAAGGCAAACGTCCGACTTCTTCTCCCACAAGGAAGGTCGCAGCCCTGAAAGCTGGTGCTGCTCTTCACCTTCTCTTGGTACCTTATCTACAGGCACAGCAGCAGTGGGGATATTTGCTTTCCTAGAGACAGCACATCTCATGGTGCTTGTCCTCGGCAGAGCCTCTTCCCGAAAAGGCAAACGTCCGACTCCTTCTCCCACAAGGAAGGTCGCAGCCCTGAAACCTGGTGCTGCTCTTCACCTTCTCTTGGTGCACTATCTACAGGCACAACAGCAGTGGGGATCTGTGGCTTCCTAGAGACAGCACATCTCATGGAGCTCGTCCTCGGCTGAGCCTCTTTCCGAAAAGGCAAACGTCCGACTCCTTCTCCCACAAGGAAGGTCGCAGCCCTGAAAGCTGGTGCTGCTCTTCACCTTCTCTTCGTGCACTATCTACAGGCACAACAGCAGTGGGGATCTGTGGTTTCCTAGAGACAGCACATCTCATGGTGCTCGTCCTCGGCAGAGCTTATTCGCGAAAAGGCAAACGTCCGACTTCTTCTCCCGCAAGGAAGGGCGCAGCCCTGAAAGCTGGTGCTGCTCTTCACCTTCTCTTGGTACCTTATCTACAGGCACAGCAGCAGTGGGGATATGTGCTTTCCTAGAGACAGCACATCTCATGGTGCTTGTCCTCGGCTGAGCCTCTTCCCGAAAAGGCAAACGTCCGACTCCTTCTCCCACAAGGAAGGTCGCAGCCCTGAAAGCTGGTGCTGCTCTTCACCTTCTCTTGGTGCACTATCTACAGGCACAACAGCAGTGGGGATCTGTGGCTTCCTAGAGACAGCACATCTCATGGTGCTCGTCCTAGGCAGAGCCTCTTTCCGAAAAAGCAAACATCCGACTCCTTCTCCCACAAGGAAGGTCGCAGCCCTGAAAGCTGGTGCTGCTCTTCACCTTCTCTTGGTGCACTATCTACAGGCAGAGCAGCACTGGGGATCTGTGCTTTCCTATAGACAGCACATCTCATGGTGCTCGTCCTCGGCAGAGCCTATTTCCGAAAAGGCAAACGTCCGACTCCTTCTCCCACAGGGAAGGTTGCAGCCCCTGAAGCACTTGCGGGTCTTCACCTTCTCTTGGTTCACTATCTACAGGCACAAAAGCACTGAGGATCTCTGCTTTCCTAGAGACAGCACATCTCATGGTGCTCGTCCTCGGCAGAGCCTCTTTCCGAAAAAGAATACGTCCCACTCCTTCTCCCACAAGGAAGGTCGCCGCGCTGAAAGCTGATGCTGCTCTTCACGTTCTCTAGGTGCACTATCTACAGGCGCAAAAGCACTGGGGATCTGTGGCTTACTAGAGACAGCACATCTCATGGTGCTCGTCCTCGGCAGAGCCTCTTTCCGAAAAAGCAAACGTCCCACTCCTTCTCTCACAAGGAAGGTCGCAGCCCTTGAAGCACTTGCAGGTCTTCACCTTGTCTTGGTGCACTATCTACAGGCACAAAAACAGCAGTGGGGATCTGTGGCTTCCTAGAGACAGCACATCTCATGGTGCTCGTCCTCGGCAGAGCCTCTTTCCGAAAAGGCAAACGTCCGACTCCTTCTCCCACAAGGAAGGTCGCCGCCCTGAAAGGTGGTGCTGCTCTTCACCTTCTCTTGGTGCACTATCTACAGGCAGAAGAGTAGTGGGGATCCGTGCTTTTCTAGAGACAGCACATCTCATGGTGCTCGTCCTCGGCAGAGCCTCTTCCCGAAAAGGCAAACGTCCGACTCCTTCTCCCACAAGGAAGGTCGCAGCCCTGAAAGCTGGTGCTGCTCTTCACCTTCTCTTGGTGCACTATCTACAGGCACAAAAGCTCTGGGGATCTGTGGTTTCCTAGAGACAGCACATCTCATGGTGCTCGTCCTCGGCAGAGCCTTTTCCCGAAAAGGCAAACGTCCCACTCCTTCTCCCACAAGGAAGGTCGCAGCCCTTGAAGCACTTGCGGGTCTTCACCTTCTCTTGGTGCACTATCTACAGGCAGAACAGCACTGAGGATCTCTGCTTTCCTAGAGACAGCACATCTCCTGGTGCTCGTCCTCGGCAGAGCTTATTTCCGAAAAGGCAAACGTCCCACTCCTTCTCCCACAAGGAAGGGCGCAGCCCTTGAAGCACTTATGGGTCTTCACCTTCTCTTGGTGCCCTATCTAGAGGCACAACAGCACTGAGGATCTCTGCTTTCCTAGAGACAGCACATCTCATGGTGCTTGTCCTCGGCAAAGCCTCTTTCCGAAAAAGCAAACGTCTGACTCCTTCTCCCACAAGGAAGGTCGCAGCCCTGAAAGCTGGTGCTGCTCTTCACCTTCTCTTCGTGCACTATCTACAGGCACAAAAACACAGGGGATCTGTGGCTTCCTAGAGACAGCACATCTCATGGTGCTCGTCCTCGGCAGAGCCTCTTTCCGAAAAGGCAAACGTCCCACTCCTTCTCCCACAAGGAAGGTCGCAGCCCTGACAGCTGGTGCTGCTCTTCACCTTCTCTTGGTTCACTGTCTACAGGCACAAAAACACAGGGGATCTGTGGCTTCCTAGAGACAGCACATCTCATGGTGCTTGTCCTCGGCAGAGCCTGTTTCCGAAAAGGCAAACGTCCGACTCCTTCTCCCACAAGGAAGGGCGCAGCCCTGAAAGCTGGTGCTGCTCTTCACCTTCTCTTGGTGCACTATCTACAGGCACAAAAGCACTGGGGATCTGTGGTTTCCTAGAGACAGCACATCTCATGGTGCTTGTCCTCGGCCGAGCCTCTTCCCGAAAAGGCAAATATCCGACTCCTTCTCCCACAAGGAAGGTCGCAGCCCTGAAAGCTGGTGCTGCTCTTCACCTTCTCTTCGTGCACTATCTACAGGCACAACAGCACTGGGGATCTGTGGTTTCCTAGAGACAGCACATCTCATGGTGCTTGTCCTCGGCAGAGCCTCTTCCCGAAAAGGCAAACGTCCGACTCCTTCTCCCACAAGGAAGGTCGCAGCCCTGAAAGCTGGTGCTGCTCTTCACCTTCTCTTGGTGCACTATCTACAGGCAAAAAAACACAGGCGATCTGTGCTTTCCTAGAGACAGCACATCTCATGGTGCTCGTCCTCGGCAGAGTCTCTTTCCGAAAAGGCAAACGTCCGACTCCTTCTCCCACAAGGAAGGTCGCAGCCCTTGAAGCACTTGCGGGTCTTCACCCTCTCTTGGTGCCCTATATACAGGCACAAAAGCACTGGGGATCTCTGCTTTCCTAGAGACAGCACATCTCCTGGTGCTCGTCCTCGGCTGAGCCTCTTTCCGAAAAGGCAAACGTCCGACTCCTTCTCCCACAAGGAAGGTCGCCGCCCTGAAAGCTGGTGCTGCTCTTCACCTTCTCTTCGTGCACTATCTACAGGCACAACAGCAGTGGGGATCTGTGGTTTCCTAGAGACAGCACATCTCATGGTGCTCGTCCTCGGCAGAGCTTCTTCGCGAAAAGGCAAACGTCCGACTTCTTCTCCCACAAGGAAGGTCGCAGCCCTGAAAGCTGGTGCTGCTCTTCACCTTCTCTTGGTACCTTATCTACAGGCACAGCAGCAGTGGGGATATTTGCTTTCCTAGAGACAGCACATCTCATGGTGCTTGTCCTCGGCAGAGCCTCTTCCCGAAAAGGCAAACGTCCGACTCCTTCTCCCACAAGGAAGGTCGCAGCCCTGAAACCTGGTGCTGCTCTTCACCTTCTCTTGGTGCACTATCTACAGGCACAACAGCAGTGGGGATCTGTGGCTTCCTAGAGACAGCACATCTCATGGAGCTCGTCCTCGGCTGAGCCTCTTTCCGAAAAGGCAAACGTCCGACTCCTTCTCCCACAAGGAAGGTCGCAGCCCTGAAAGCTGGTGCTGCTCTTCACCTTCTCTTGGTTCACTATCTACAGGCACAAAAACACAGGGGATCTGTGGCTTCCTAGAGACAGCACATCTCATTGTGCTCATCCTCGGCATAGCCTATTTCCGAAAAGGCAAACGTCCGACTCCTTCTCCCACAAGGAAGGTCGCAGCCCTGAAAGCTGGTGCTGCTCTTCACCTTCTCTTGGCACCTTATCTACAGGCACAGCAGCAGTGGGGATATGTGCTTTCCTAGAGACAGCACATCTCATGGTGCTCGTCCTCGGCAGAGCCTCTCTCCGAAAAGGCAAACGTCCGACTCCTTCTCCCACAAGGAAGGTCGCAGCCCTTGAAGCACTTGTGGGTCTTCACCTTCTCTTGGTGCCCTATCTACAGGCACAACAGCACTCAGGATCTCTGCTTTCCTAGAGACAGCACATCTCATGGTGCTCGTCCTCGGCAGAACCTCTTTCCGAAAAAGCAAACGTCCGACTCCTTCTCCCACAAGGAAGGTCGCCGCCCTGAAAGCTGGTGCTGCTCTTCACATTCTCTTGGTGCACTATCTACAGGCAGAACAGCAGTGGGGATCTGTGCTTTCCTAGAGACAGCACATCTCATGGTGCTTGTCCTCGGCAGAGCCTCTACCCGAAAAGGCAAACGTCCGACTCCTTCTCCCACAAGGAAGGTCGCAGCCCTGAAAGCTGGTGCTGCTCTTCACCTTCTCTTGGTTCACTATCTACAGGCAGAACAGCAGTGGGGATCTGTGCTTTCCTAGAGACAGCACATCTCATGGTGCTTGTCCTCGGCAGAGCCTCTACCCGAAAAGGCAAACGTCCGACTCCTTCTCCCACAAGGAAGGTCGCAGCCCTGAAAGCTGGTGCTGCTCTTCACCTTCTCTTGGTTCACTATCTACAGGCACAAAAACACAGGGGATCTGTGGCTTCCTAGAGACAGCACATCTCATGGTGCTCGTCCTCGGCAGAGCCTCTTTCCGAAAAGGCAAACGTCCGACTCCTTCTCCCACAAGGAAGGTCGCAGCCCTTGAAGCACTTGTGGGTCTTCACCTTCTCTTGGTGCCCTATCTACAGGCACAACAGCACTCAGGATCTCTGCTTTCCTAGAGACAGCACATCTCATGGTGCTCGTCCTCGGCAGAACCTCTTTCCGAAAAAGCAAACGTCCGACTCCTTCTCCCACAAGGAAGGTCGCCGCCCTGAAAGCTGGTGCTGCTCTTCACATTCTCTTGGTGCACTATCTACAGGCAGAACAGCAGTGGGGATCTGTGCTTTCCTAGAGACAGCACATCTCATGGTGCTTGTCCTCGGCAGAGCCTCTACCCGAAAAGGCAAACGTCCGACTCCTTCTCCCACAAGGAAGGTCGCAGCCCTGAAAGCTGGTGCTGCTCTTCACCTTCTCTTGGTTCACTATCTACAGGCACAAAAACACAGGGGATCTGTGGCTTCCTAGAGACAGCACATCTCATGGTGCTCGTCCTCGGCAGAGCCTATTTCCGAAAAGGCAAACGTCCGACTCCTTCTCCCACAAGGAAGGTCGCAGCCCTGAAAGCTGGTGCTGCTCTTCACCTTCTCTTGGCACCTTATCTACAGGCACAGCAGCAGTGGGGATATGTGCTTTCCTAGAGACAGCACATCTCATGGTGCTCGTCCTCAGCTGAGCCTCTTTCCGAAAAGGCAAACGTCCGACTCCTTCTCCCACAAGGAAGGTCGCAGCCCTGAAAGCTGGTGCTGCTCTTCACCTTCTCTTGGTGCACTATCTACAGGCACAAAAACACAGGGGATCTGTGGCTTCCTAGAGACAGCACATGTCATGGTGCACGTCCTCGTCAGAGCCTCTTTCCGAAAAGGCAAACGTCCGACTCCTTCTCCCACAGGAAGGTCGCAGCCCTTGAAGCACTTGCGGGTCTTCACCTTCTCTTGGTGCCCTATCTAGAGGCACAACAGCAGTGGGGATCTCTGCTTTCCTAGAGACAGCACATCTCATGGTGCTTGTCCTCGGCAAAGCCTCTTTCCGAAAAAGCAAACGTCCCACTCCTTCTCCCACAAGGAAGGTTGCAGCCCTTGAAGCACTTGCGGGTCTTCACCTTCTCTTGGTGCACTATCTACAGGCACAACAGCACTAGGGATCTGTGCTTAAGTAGAGACAGCACATCTCCTGGTGCTCGTCCTCGGCAGAGCCTGTTTCCGAAAAGGCAAACGTCCGATTCCTTCTCCCATAATCAAGGTCACAGCCCTGAGAGCTGGTGCTGCTCTTCAACTTCTCTTGGTGCACTATCTACAGGCACAACAGCACTGGGGATCTGTGCTTTCCTAGAGACAGCACATCTCATGGTGCTCGTCCTCAGCTGAGCCTCTTTCCGAAAAGGCAAACGTCCCACTCCTTCTCCCACAAGGAAGGTCGCAGCCCTGAAAGCTGGTTCTGCTCTTCACCTTCTCTTGGTGCACTATCTACAGGCACAAAAGCACTGGGGATCTGTGGTTTCCTAGAGACAGCACATCTCATGGTGCTCGTCCTCGGCCGAGCCTCTTCCCGAAAAGGCAAACGTCCGACTCCTTCTCCCACAAGGAAGTTTGCAGCCCTGAAGCACTTGCGGGTCTTCACCTTCTCTTGGTTCACTATCTACAGGCACAACAGCACTGGGGATCTGTGCTTTCCTAGAGACAGCACATCTCATGGTGCTTGTCCTCGGCAGTGCCTCTTCCCGAAAAGGCAAATGTCCGCCTCCTTCTCCCACAAGGAAGGTCGCCGCCCTGATAGCTTGTGCTGCTCTTCACCTTCTCTTGGTTCACTATCTACAGGCAGAACAGCAGTGGGGATCTGTGGTTTCCTAGAGACAGCACATCTCATGGTGC
The DNA here is from genome assembly GCF_026419915.1 of Harpia harpyja. Classification (NCBI taxonomy): domain Eukaryota; kingdom Metazoa; phylum Chordata; class Aves; order Accipitriformes; family Accipitridae; genus Harpia; species Harpia harpyja. The sequence continues at coordinate 11,227,794 of NC_068949.1, forward strand.
TCGTCCTCGGCAGAGCCTCTTCCCGAAAAGGCAAACGTTCCACTCCTTCTCCCACAAGGAAGGTCGCCGCCCTGAAAGCTGGTGCTGCTCTTCACCTTCTCTTGGTGCACTATCTACAGGCACAGTAGCACTGAGGATCTCTGCTTTCCTAGAGACAGCACATCTCATGGTGCTTGTCCTCGGCAAAGCCTCTTTCCGAAAAGGCAAACGTCCCACTCCTTCCCCCACAAGGAAGGTCGCAGCCCTGAAAGCTGTTGCTGCTCTTCACCTTCGCTTGGTGCACTATCTACAGGCATAACAGCACTGGGGATCTGTGCTTAAGTAGAGACAGCACATCTCATGGTGCTCGTCCTCGGCAGAGCCTCTTTCCGAAAAGGCAAACGTCCGACTCCTTCTCCCACAATCAAGGTCACAGCCCTGAGAGCTGGTGCTGCTCTTCACCTTCTCTTGGTGCCCTATCTACAGGCACAAAAGCACTGGGGATCTGTGCTTTCCTAGAGACAGCACATCTCATGGTGCTCGTCCTCAGCTGAGCCTCTTTCCGAAAAGGCAAACGTCCGACTCCTTCTCCCACAAGGAAGGTCGCAGCCCTGAAAGCTGGTGCTGCTCTTCACCTTCTCTTGGTTCACTATCTACAGGCACAAAAACACAGGGGATCTGTGGCTTCCTAGAGACAGCACATCTCATTGTGCTCGTCCTCGGCATAGTCTATTTCCGAAAAGGCAAACGTCCGACTCCTTCTCCCACAAGGAAGGTCGACGCCCTGAAAGCTGGTGCTGCTCTTCACCTTCTCTTGGCACCTTATCTACAGGCAGAGCAGCAGTGGGGATATGTGCTTTCCTAGAGACAGCACATCTCATGGTGCTCGTCCTCAGCTGAGCCTCTTTCCGAAAAGGCAAACGTCCGACTCCTTCTCCCACAAGGAAGGTCGCAGCCCTTGAAGCACTTGTGGGTCTTCACCTTCTCTTGGTGCCCTATCTACAGGCACAACAGCACTGAGGATCTCTGCTTTCCTAGAGACAGCACATCTCATGGTGCTCGTCCACGGCAGAGCCTCTTTCCGAAAAAGCAAACGTCCCACTCCTTCTCCCACAAGGAAGGTCGCAGCCCTGAAAGCTGTTGCTGCTCTTCACCTTCTCTTGGTGCACTATCTACAGGCACAACAGCACTGGGGATCTGTGCTTTCCTAGAGACAGCACATCTCATGGTGCTCGTCCTCGGCAGAGCCTGTTTCCGAAAAGGCAAACGTCCGACTCCTTCTCCCACAATCAAGGTCACAGCCCTGAGAGCTGGTGCTGCTCTTCACCTTCTCTTGGTGCACTATCTACAGGCACAAAAGCACTGGGGATCTGTGCTTTCCTAGAGACAGCACATCTCATGGTGCTCGTCCTCAGCTGAGCGTCTTTCCGAAAAGGCAAACGTCCGACTCCTTCTCCCACAAGGAAGGTCGCAGCCCTGAAAGCTGGTGCTGCTCTTCACCTTCTCTTGGTGCACTATCTACAGGCACAAAAACACAGGGGATCTGTGGCTTCCTAGAGACAGCACATCTCATGGTGCTCGTCCTCGGCTGAGCCTCTTTCCGAAAAGGCAAACGTCCGACTCCTTCTCCCACAAGGAAGGTCGCAGCCCTGAAAGCTGGTGCTGCTCTTCACCTTCTCTTCGTGCACTATCTACAGGCACAACAGCAGTGGGGATCTGTGCTTTCCTAGAGACAGCACATCTCATGGTGCTCGTCCTCGGCAGAGCTTCTTCGCGAAAAGGCAAACGTCCGACTTCTTCTCCCACAAGGAAGGGCGCAGCCCTGAAAGCTGGTGCTGCTCTTCACCTTCTCTTGGCACCTTATCTACAGGCACAGCAGCAGTGGGGATATGTGCTTTCCTAGAGACAGCACATCTCATGGTGCTTGTCCTCGGCAGAGCCTCTTTCCGAAAAGGCAAACGTCCGACTCCTTCTCCCACAAGGAAGGTCGCCGCCCTGAAAGCTGGTGCTGCTCTTCACCTTCTCTTGGTGCACTATGTACAGGCACAACAGCACTGGGGATCTGTGGCTTCCTAGAGACAGCACATCTCCTGGTGCTCGTCCTCGGCAGAGCCTCTTTCCGAAAAAGCAAACGTCCCACTCCTTCTCCCACAAGGAAGGTCGCAGCCCGGAAGCACTTGCGGGTCTTCACCTTCTCTTGGTGCACTATCTACAGGCAGAACAGCACTGGGGATCTCTGCTTTCCTAGAGATAGCACATCTCATGGTGCTCGTCCTCGGCAGAGCGTCTTTCCGAAAAGGCAAACGTCCGACTCCTTCTCCCACAAGGAAGGTCGCAGCCCTGAAGCAATTGCGGGTCTTGACCTTCTCTTGGTTCACTATCTACAGGCAGAACAGCACTGAGGATCTCTGCTTTCCTAGAGACAGCACATCTCATGGTGCTCGTCCTCGGCAGAGCGTCTTTCCGAAAAGGCAAACGTCCGACTCCTTCTCCCACAAGGAAGGTCGCAGCCCTTGAAGCACTTGTGGGTCTTCACCCTCTCTTGGTGCCTTATCTACAGGCACAACAGCACTGAGGATCTCTGCTTTCCTAGAGACAGCACATCTCATGGTGCTCGTCCTCGGCAGAACTTTTTTCCGAAAAAGCAAACGTCCCACTCCTTCTCCCACAAGGAAGGTCGCAGCCCTGAAAGCTGGTGCTGCTCTTCACCTTCTCTTCGTGCACTATCTACAGGTACAAAAGCACTGGGGATCTGTGGTTTCCTAGAGACAGCACATCTCATGGTGCTTGTCCTCGGCAGAGCCTCTTCCCGAAAAGGCAAATATACACCTCCTTCTCCCACAAGGAAGGTCGCCGCCCTGATAGCTTGTGCTGCTCTTCACCTTCTCTTGGTTCACTATCTACAGGCAGAACAGCAGTGGGGATCTGTGCTTAAGTAAAGACAGCACATCTCATGGTGCTCATCCTCGGCAGAGCCTCTTTCCGAAAAGGCAAACGTCCGACTCCTTCTCCCACAAGGAAGGTCGCAGCCCTGAAAGCTGGTGCTGCTCTTCACCTTCTCTTGGTGCACTATCTACAGGCACAAAAACACAGGGGATCTGTGGCTTCCTAGAGACAGCACATCTCATGGTGCTCGTCCTCGGCAGAGCCTCTTTCCGAAAAAGTAAACGTCCAAATCCTTCTCCCACAAGGAAGGTCGCCGCCCTGGTAGCTGGTGCTGCTCTTCACATTCTCTTGGTGCACTATCTACAGGCAGAACAGCAGTGGGGATCTGTGCTTAAGTAAAGACAGCACATATCATGGTGCTCGTCCTCGGCAGAGCCTATTTCCGAAAAGGCAAACGTCCGACTCCTTCTCCCAGAAGGAAGGTCGCAGCCCTGAAAGCTGGTGCTGCTCTTCACCTTCTCTTGGTGCACTATCTACAGGCACAAAAGCACTGGGGATCTGTGGTTTCCTAGAGACAGCACATCTCATGGTGCTTGTCCTTGGCAGAGCCTCTTCCCGAAAAGGCAAATGTCCGACCCCTTCTCCCACAAGGAAGGTCGCAGCCCTGAAAGCTGGTGCTGCTCTTCACCTTCTCTTGGTGCACTATCTACAGGCACAAAAGCACTGGGGATCTCTGATTTCCTAGAGACAGCACATCTCATGGTGCTTGTCCTCGGCAGAGCCTCTTCCCGAAAAGGCAAATGTCCGACTCCTTCTCCCACAAGGAAGGTCGCCGCCCTGATAGCTTGTGCTGCTCTTCACCTTCTCTTCGTTCATAATCTACAGGCAGAACAGCAGTGGGGATCTGTGGTTTCCTAGAGACAGCACATCTCATGGTGCTCGTCCTCGGCAGAGCCTCTTTCCGAAAAGGCAAACGTCCGACTCCTTCTCCCACAAGGAAGGTCGCCGCCCTGAAAGCTGGTGCTGCTCTTCACCTTCTCTTTGTTCACTATCTACAGGCACAACAGCACTGGGGATCTGTGCTTTCCTAGAAACAGCACATCTCCTGGTGCTCGTCCTCGGCAGAGCCTCTTTCCGAAAAGGCAAACGTCCGACTCCTTCTCCCACAAGGAAGGTCGCCGCCCTGATAGCTTGTGCTGCTCTTCACATTCTCTTGGTGCACTATCTACAGGCAGAACATCAGTGGGGATCTGTGCTTAACTAGGGACAGCACATCTCATGGTGCTCGTCCTCGTCAGAGCCTCTTTCCGAAAAGGCAAACGTCCGACTCCTTCTCCCAGAAGGAAGGTCGCCGCCCTGAAAGCTGGTGCTGCTCTTCACCTTCTCTTGGTTCACTATCTACAGGCAGAACAGCACTGAGGATCTCTGCTTTCCTAGAGACAGCACATCTCATGGTGCTCGTCCTCGGCAGAGCCTCTTTCCGAAAAAGCAAACGTCCCACTCCTTCTCCCACAAGGAAGGTCGCCGCCCTGAATGCTAGTGCTGCTGTTCACCTTCTCTTCGTGCACTATCTACAGGCACAAAAGCACTGGGGATCTGTGCTTTCCTAGAGACAGCAGGTCTCATGGTGCTTGTCCTCGGCAGAGCCTCTTCCCGAAAAGGCAAACGTCCGACTACTTCTCCCACAAGGAAGGTCGCAGCCCTGAAAGCTGGTGCTGCTCTTCACCTTCTCTTGGTTCACTATCTACAGGCACAAAAACACAGGGGATATGTGGCTTCCTAGAGACAGCACATGTCATGGTGCTCTCCTCGGCAGAGCCTCTTTCCGAAAAGGCAAACGTCCGACTCCTTCTCCCACAAGGAAGGTCGCCGCCCTGAAAGCTGGTGCTGCTCTTCACATTCTCTTGGTGCACTATCTACAGGCAGAACAGCAGTGGGGATCTGTGCTTAAGTAAAGACAGCACATATCATGGTGCTCGTCCTCGGCAGAGCCTCTTTCCGAAAAGGCAAACGTCCGACTCCTTCTCCCACAAGGAAGGTTGCAGCCCTGAAAGCTGGTGCTGCTCTTCACCTTCTCTTGGTGCACTATCTACAGGCACAACAGCACTGGGGATCTGTGGTTTCCTAGAGACAGCACATCTCATGGTGCTCGTCCTCGGCAGAGCCTATTCCAGAAAAGGCAAATGTCCGACTCCTTCTCCCACAAGGAAGGTCGCCGCCCTGATAGCTGGTGCTGCTCTTCACCTTCTCTTGGTGCACTATCTACAGGCACAACAGCAGTGGGGATCTGTGGTTTCCTAGAGACAGCACATCTCATGGTGCTCGTCCTCGGCAGAGCCTCTTTCCGAAAAAGCAAACGTCCCACTCCTTCTCCCACAAGGAAGGTCGCAGCCCTCAAAGCTGGTGCTGCTCTTCACCTTCTCTTCGTGCACTATCTACAGGTACAAAAGCACTGGGGATCTGTGGTTTCTTAGAGACAGCACATCTCCTGGTGCTCGACCTCGGCAGAGCCTCTTTCCGAAAAAGCAAACGTCCGACTCCTTCTCCCACAAGGAAGGTCGCAGCCCTGAAAGCTGGTGCTGCTCTTCACCTTCTCTTGGTGCACTATCTACTGGCACAAAAGCACTGGGGATTTGTGGTTTCCTAGAGAAAGCAGGTCTCATGGTGCTTGTCCTCGGCAGAGCCTCTTCCCGAAAAGGCAAACGTCCGACTCCTTCTCCCAGAAGGAAGGTCGCAGCCCTGAAAGCTGGTGCTGCTCTTCAACTTCTCTTGGTGCACTATCTACAGGCACAAAAGCACTGGGGATCTGTGGTTTCCTAGAGACAGCACATCTCATGGTGCTTGTCCTCGGCAGAGCCTCTTCCCAAAAAGGCAAATGTCCGACCCCTTCTCCCACAAGGAAGGTCGCAGCCCTGAAAGCTGGTGCTGCTCTTCACCTTCTCTTGGTGCACTATCTACAGGCACAAAAGCACTGGGGATCTGTGGTTTCCTAGAGACAGCACATCTCATGGTGCTTGTCCTCGGCAGAGCCTCTTCCCGAAAAGGCAAACGTCCGACTCCTTCTCCCACAAGGAAGGTCGCCGCCCTGATAGCTTGTGCTGCTCTTCACCTTCTCTTGGTTCACTATCTACAGGCAGAACAGCAGTGGGGATCTGTGCTTTCCTAGAGACAGCACATCTCATGGTGCTCATCCTCGTCAGAGCCTCTTTCCGAAAAGGCAAACGTCCCACTCCTTCTCCCACAAGGAAGGTCGCCTCCCTGAAAGCTGGTGCTGATCTTCACCTTCTCTTGGTGCACTATCTACAGGCGCAAAAGCACTGGGGATCTGTGGCTTCCTAGAGACAGCACATCTCCTGGTGCTCGTCCTCGGCAGAGCCTCTTTCCGAAAAAGCAAACGTCCGACTCCTTCTCCCACAAGGAAGGTCGCCGCCCTGATAGCTTGTGCTGCTCTTCACCTTCTCTTGGTGCACTATCTACAGGCAGAACAGCAGTGGGGATCTGTGCTTAACTAGGGACAGCACATCTCATGGTGCTCGTCCTCGGCAGAGCCTATTTCCGAAAAGGCAAACGTCCGACTCCTTCTCCCACAAGGAAGGTCGCAGCCCTGAAAGCTGGTGCTGCTCTTCACCTTCTCTTGGTTCACTATCTACAGGCACAACAGCACTGAGGATCTCTGCTTTCCTAGAGACAGCACATCTCATGGTGCTCGTCCTCGGCAGAGCCTTTTTCCGAAAAAGCAAACGTCCCACTCCTTCTCCCACAAGGAAGGTCGCCGCCCTGAAAGCTGGTGCTGCTCTTCACCTTCTCTTGGTGCACTATCTACAGGCACAACAGCACTGGGGATCTGTGGTTTCCTAGAGACAGCACATGTCATGGTGCTCGTGCTCGGCAGAGCCTCTTTCCGAAAAGGCAAACGTCCGACTCCTTCTCCCACAAGGAAGGTCGCAGCCCTGAAAGCTGGTGCTGCTCTTCACCTTCTCTTGGTGCACTATCTACAGGCACAAAAGCACTGGGGATCTGTGCTTTCCTAGAGACAGCACATCTCATGGTGCTTGTCCTCGGCAGAGCCTCTTTCCGAAAAGGCAAACGTCCGACTCCTTCTCCCACAAGGAAGGTCGCCGCCCTGAAAGCTGGTGCTGCTCTTCACCTTCTCTTGGTGCCCTATCTACAGGCAGAACAGCAGTGGGGATCTGTGCTTAAGTAAAGACAACACATCTCATGGTGCTCGTCCTCGGCAGAGCCTCTTTCCGAAAAAGCAAACGTCCCACTCCTTCTCCCACAAGGAAGGTCGCAGCCCTGAAAGCTGGTGCTGCTCTTCACCTTCTCTTGGTGCACTATCTACAGGCAGAACAGCACTGGGGATCTGTGCTTTCCTAGAGACACCACATCTCATGGTGCTCGTCCTCGGCAGAGCCTCTTTCCGAAAAAGCAAACGTCCCAATCCTTCTCCCACAAGGAAGGACGCCGCCCTGAAAGCTGGTGCTGTTCTTCACCTTCTCTTGGTGCAGTATCTACAGGCACAAAAACACAGGCGATCTGTGGTTTCCTAGAGACAGCACATCTCCTGGTGCTTGTCCTCGGCAGAGTTTCTTTCCGAAAAGGCAAACGTCCGAATCCTTCTCCAACAAGGAAGGTCGCCGCCCTGATAGCTGGTGCTGCTCTTCACCTTCTCTTGGTGCACTATCTACAGGCAGAAGAGCAGTGGTCATCTGTGCTTTCCTAGAGACAGCAGGTCTCATGGTGCTCGTCCTCGGCAGAGCCTCTTTCCGAAAAGGCAAACGTCCGACTCCTTCTCCCACAAGGAAGGTCGCAGCCCTGAAAGCTGGTGCTGCTCTTCACCTTCTCTTGGTGCACTATCTACAGGCACAACAGCACTGGGGATCTGTGCTTAAGTAAAGACAGCACATCTCATGGTGCTCGTCCTCGGCAGAGCCTCTTTCCGAAAAAGCAAACTTCCGACTCCTTCTCCCACAAGGAAGGTCGCAGCCCTGAAAGCTGGTGCTGCTCTTCACGTTCTCTTGGTGCACTATCTACAGGCAGAACAGCACTGAGGATCTCTGCTTCCCTAGAGACAGCACGTCTCATGGTGCTCGTCCTCGGCAGAACCTCTTTCCGAAAAAGCAAACGTCCCACTCCTTCTCCCACAAGGAAGGTCGCAGCCCTGAAAGCTGGTCCTTCTCTTCACCTTCTCTTGGTGCACTATCTACAGGCAGAAGAGCAGTGGCGATCTGTGCTTTCCTAGAGACAGCAGGTCTCATGGTGCTCGTCCTCGGCAGAGCCTCTTTCCGAAAAGGCAAACGTCCGACTCCTTCTCCCACAAGGAAGGTCGCAGCCCTGAAAGCTGGTGCTGCTCTTCACCTTCTCTTGGTTCACTATCTACAGGCACAGTAGCACTGAGGATCTCTGCTTTCCTAGAGACAGCACATCTCATGGTGCTCGTCCTCGGCAGAGCCTTTTTCCGAAAAAGCAAACGTCCCACTCCTTGTCCCACAAGGAAGGTCGCCGCCCTGAAAGCTGGTGCTGCTCTTCACCTTCTCTTGGTGCACTATCTACAGGCACAACAGCACTGGGGATCTGTGGTTTCCTAGAGACAGCACATGTCATGGTGCTCGTCCTCGGCAGAGCCTCTTTCCAAAAAGGCAAACGTCCGACTCCTTCTCCCACAAGGAAGGTCGCCGCCCTGAAAGCTGGTGCTGCTCTTCACCTTCTCTTGGTGCACTATCTACAGGCACAAAAGCACTGGGGATCTGTGCTTTCCTAGAGACAGCACATCTCATGGTGCTTGTCCTCGGCAGAGCCTCTTTCCGAAAAGGCAAACGTCCGACTCCTTCTCCCACAAGGAAGGTCGCCGCCCTGAAAGCTGGTGCTGCTCTTCACCTTCTCTTGGTGCCCTATCTACAGGCACAACAGCAGTGGGGATCTGTGCTTAAGTAAAGACAGCACATCTCATGGTGCTTGTCCTCGGCAGAGCCTCTTCCCGAAAAGGCAAACGTCCGACTCCTTCTCCCACAAGGAAGGGCGCAGCCCTGAAAGCTGGTGCTGCTCTTCACCTTCTCTTGGTGCACTATCTACAGGCACAACAGCACTGACGATCTCTGCTTTCCTAGAGACAGCACATCTCATGGTGCTCGTCCTCGGCAGAGCCTCTTTCCGAAAAGGCAAACGTCCGACTCCTTCTCCCACAAGGAAGGTCGCCGCCCTGAAAGCTGGTGCTGCTCTTCACCTTGTCTTGGTGCACTATCTACAGTCACAAAAACAGCAGTGGTGATCTGTGCTTAAGTAAAGACAGCACATCTCATGGTGCTCGTCCTCGGCAGAGCCTCTTTCCGAAAAAGCAAACGTCCCACTCCTTCTCCCACAAGGAAGGTCGCAGCCCTGAAAGCTGGTGCTGCTCTTCACCTTCTCTTGGTGCACTATCTACAGGCACAACAGCACTGGGGATCTCTGCTTTCCTAGAGACACCACATCTCATGGTGCTCGTCCTCGGCAGAGCCTCTTTCCGAAAAAGCAAACGTCCCAATCCTTCTCCCAAAAGGAAGGTCGCCGCCCTGAAAGCTGGTGCTGTTCTTCACCTTCTCTTGGTGCAGTATCTACAGGCACAAAAACACAGGCGATCTGTGGCTTCCTAGAGACAGCAGGTCTCATGGTGCTCGTCCTCGGCAGAGCCTCTTTCCGAAAAGGCAAACGTCTGACTCCTTCTCCCACAAGGAAGGTCGCAGCCCTTGAAGCACTTGCGGGTCTTCACCCTCTCTTGGTGACCTAACTACAGGCACAAAAGCTCTGGGGATCTGTGGTTTCCTAGAGACAGCACATCTCCTGGTGCTTGTCCTCGGCAGAGTTTCTTTCCGAAAAGGCAAACGTCCCACTCCTTCTCCAACAAGGAAGGTCGCCGCCCTGATAGCTGGTGCTGCTCTTCACCTTCTCTTGGTGCACTATCTACAGGCAGAAGAGCAGTGGTCATCTGTGCTTTCCTAGAGACAGCAGGTCTCATGGTGCTCGTCCTCGGCAGAGCCTCTTTCCGAAAAGGCAAACGTCCGACTCCTTCTCCCACAAGGAAGGTCGCAGCCCTGAAAGCTGGTGCTGCTCTTCACCTTCTCTTGGTGCACTATCTACAGGCACAACAGCACTGGGGATCTGTGCTTAAGTAAAGACAGCACATCTCATGGTGCTCGTCCTCGGCAGAGCCTCTTTCCGAAAAAGCAAACTTCCGACTCCTTCTCCCACAAGGAAGGTCGCAGCCCTGAAAGCTGGTGCTGCTCTTCACGTTCTCTTGGTGCACTATCTACAGGCAGAACAGCACTGAGGATCTCTGCTTCCCTAGAGACAGCACGTCTCATGGTGCTCGTCCTCGGCAGAACCTCTTTCCGAAAAAGCAAACGTCCCACTCCTTCTCCCACAAGGAAGGTCGCAGCCCTGAAAGCTGGTCCTTCTCTTCACCTTCTCTTGGTGCACTATCTACAGGCAGAAGAGCAGTGGGGATCTGTGCTTTCCTAGAGACAGCAGGTCTCATGGTGCTCGTCCTCGGCAGAGCCTCTTTCCGAAAAGGCAAACGTCCGACTCCTTCTCCCACAAGGAAGGTCGCAGCCCTGAAAGCTGGTGCTGCTCTTCACCTTCTCTTGGTTCACTATCTACAGGCACAGTAGCACTGAGGATCTCTGCTTTCCTAGAGACAGCACATCTCATGGTGCTCGTCCTCGTCAGAGCCTTTTTCCGAAAAAGCAAACGTCCCACTCCTTGTCCCACAAGGAAGGTCGCCGCCCTGAAAGCTGGTGCTGCTCTTCACCTTCTCTTGGTGCACTATCTACAGGCACAACAGCACTGGGGATCTGTGGTTTCCTAGAGACAGCACATGTCATGGTGCTCGTCCTCGGCAGAGCCTCTTTCCAAAAAGGCAAACTTCCGACTCCTTGTCCCACAAGGAAGGTCGCCGCCCTGAAAGCTGGTGCTGCTCTTCACCTTCTCTTGGTGCACTATCTACAGGCACAAAAGCACTGGGGATCTGTGCTTTCCTAGAGACAGCACATCTCATGGTGCTTGTCCTCGGCAGAGCCTCTTTCCGAAAAGGCAAACGTCCGACTCCTTCTCCCACAAGGAAGGTCGCCGCCCTGAAAGCTGGTGCTGCTCTTCACCTTCTCTTGGTGCACTATCTACAGGCACAACAGCAGTGGGGATCTGTGCTTAAGTAAAGACAGCACATCTCATGGTGCTTGTCCTCGGCAGAGCCTCTTCCCGAAAAGGCAAACGTCCGACTCCTTCTCCCACAAGGAAGGGCGCAGCCCTGAAAGCTGGTGCTGCTCTTCACCTTCTCTTGGTGCACTATCTACAGGCACAACAGCACTGACGATCTCTGCTTTCCTAGAGACAGCACATCTCATGGTGCTCGTCCTCGGCAGAGCCTCTTTCCGAAAAATCAAACGTCCGACTCCTTCTCCCACAAGGAAGGTAGCCGCCCTGAAAGCTGGTGCTGCTCTTCACCTTGTCTTGGTGCACTATCTACAGGCACAAAAACAGCAGTGGGGATCTGTGCTTAAGTAAAGACAGCACATCCCATGGTGCTCATCCTCGGCAGAGCCTCTTTCCGAAAAAGCAAACGTCCCACTCCTTCTCCCACAAGGAAGGTCGCAGCCCTGAAAGCTGGTGCTGCTCTTCACCTTCTCTTGGTGCACTATCTACAGGCAGAACAGCACTGGGGATCTGTGCTTTCCTAGAGATACCACATCTCATGGTGCTCGTCCTCGGCAGAGCCTCTTTCCGAAAAAGCAAACGTCCCAATCCTTCTCCCACAAGGAAGGTCGCCGCCCTGAAAGCTGGTGCTGCTCTTCACCTTCTCTTGGTGCACTATCTACAGGCACAACAGCACTGGGGATCTGTGCTTTCCTAGAGACAGCACATCTCATGGTGCTCGTCCTCAGCAGAGCCTCTTCCCGAAAAGGCAAACGTCAGACTCCTTCTCCCACAAGGAAGGTCGCAGCCCTGAAAGCTGGTGCTGCTCTTCACCTTCTCTTGGTGCACTATCTACAGGCAGAACAGCAGTGGGGATCTGTGCTTAATTAAAGACAGCACATCTCATGGTGTTCGTCCTCGGCAGAGCCTATTTCCGGAAAGGGAAACGTCCGACTCCTTCTCCCACAAGGAAGGTCGCAGCCCTGAAAGCTGGTGCTGCTCTTCAACTTCTCTTGGTGCACTATCTACAGGCACAAAAGGACTGGGGATCTGTGCTTTCCTAGAGACAGCACATCTCATGGTGCTTGTCCTCGGCAGAGCCTCTTCCCGAAAAGGCAAACGTCCGACTCCTTCTCCCACAAGGAAGGTCGCAGCCCTGAAAGCTGGTGCTGCTCTTCACCTTCTCTTGGTGCACTATCTGCAGGCAAAACAGCAGTGGGGATCTGTGGTTTCCTAGAGAAAGCACATCTCATGGTGCTCGTCCTCGCCAGAGACTCTTTCCGAAAAGGAAAACGTCCCACTCCTCCTTCCACAAAGAAGGTCGCAGCCCATGAAGCACTTGCGGGTCTTCACCTTCTCTTGGTGCCCTATCTACAGGCACAACGGCACTGAGGATCTCTGCTTTCCTAGAGACAGCACATCTCATGGTGCTTGTCCTCGGCACAGCCTCTTCCCGAAAAGGCAAACGTCCGACTCCTTCTCCCACAAGGAAGGTCGCCGCCCTGAAAGCTGGTGCTGCTCTTCACCTTCTCTTGGTGCACTATCTGCAGGCAGAACAGCAGTGGGGATCTGTGGTTTCCTAGAGAAAGCACATCTCATGGTGCTCGTCCTCGCCAGAGACTCTTTCCGAAAAGGCAAACGTCCCACTCCTCCTTCCACAAAGAAGGTCGCAGCCCATGAAGCACTTGCGGGTCTTCACCTTCTCTTGGTGCCCTATCTACAGGCACAACGGCACTGAGGATCTCTGCTTTCCTAGAGACAGCACATCTCATGGTGCTTGTCCTCGGCAGAGCCTCTTTCCGAAATTGCAAACGTCCCACTCCTTCTCCCACAAGGAAGGTCGCAGCCCTGAAAGCTGGTGCTGCTCTTCACCTTCTCTTGGTGCACTATCTACAGGCACAACAGCACTGGGGATCTGTGCTTAAGTAAAGACAGCACATCTCATGATGCTCGTCCTCGGCAGAGCCTCTTTCCGAAAAGGCAAACGTCCCACTCCTTCTCCCACAAGGAAGGTCGCAGCCCTGAAAGCTGGTGCTGCTCTTCACCTTCTCTTGGTGCACTATCTACAGGCACAACAGCACTGACGATCTCTGCTTCCCTAGAGACAGCACGTCTCATGGTGCTCGTCCTCGGCAGAACCTCTTTCCGAAAAAGCAAACGTCCCACTCCTTCTCCCACAAGGAAGGTCGCAGCCCTGAAAGCTGGTGCTGCTCTTCACCTTCTCTTGGTGCAGTATCTACAGGCACAAAAACACAGGCGATCTGTGGCTTCCTAGAGACAGCACATCTCATGGTGCTCGTCCTCGGCTGAGCCTCTTTCCGAAAAGGCAAACGTCCGACTCCTTCTCCCACAAGGAAGGTCGCAGCCCTTAAAGCACTTGCGGGTCTTCACCCTCTCCTGGTGCCCTATCTACAGGCACAAAAGCTCTGGGGATCTGTGGTTTCCTAGAGACAGCACATCTCATGGTGCTCGTCCTCGGCAGAGCCTCTTTCCGAAAAGGCAAACGTCCGACTCCTTCTCCCACAAGGAAGGTCGCCGCCCTTAAAGCTGGTGCTGCTCTTTACCTTCTCTTGGTGCACTATCTACAGGCACAAAAGCAGTGGGGATCTGTCCTTTCCTAGAGACAGCACATCTCATGGTGCTCGTCCTCGGCAGAGCCTCTTCCCGAAAAGGCATATGTCCGACTCCTTCTCCCACAAGGAAGGTCGCAGCCCTGAAAGCTGGTGCTGCTCTTCACCTTCTCTTCGTGCACTATCTACAGGCACAAAAGCACTGGGGATCTGAGGTTTCCTAGAGACAGCACATCTCATGGTGCTCGTCCTCGGCAGAGCCTCTTTCCGAAAAGGCAAACGTCCGACTCCTTCTCCCACAAGGAAGGTCGCCGCCCTGAAAGCTGGTGCTGCTCTTCACCTTCTGTTGGTGCACTATCTACAGGCAGAGCAGCACTGGGGATCTGTGCTTTCCTAGAGACAGCACATCTCATGGTGCTCGTCCTCGGCAGAGCCTCTTTCCGAAAAGGCAAACGTCCCACTCCTTCTCCCACAAGGAAGGGCGCAGCCCTGAAAGCTGGTGCTGCTCTTCACCTTCTCTTGGTGCACTATCTACAGGCGCAAAAGCACTGGGGATCTGTGGCTTCCTAGAGACAGCACATCTCATGGTGCTCGTCCTCAGCAGAGCCTCTTTCCGAAAAAGCAAACCTCCCACTCCTTCTCCCAGAAGGAAGGTCGCAGCCCTGAAAGCTGGTGCTGCTCTTCACCTTCTCTTGGTGCACTATCTACAGGCACAACAGCACTGGGGATCTGTGGTTTCCTAGAGACAGCACATCTCATGGTGCTTGTCCTCGGCAGAGCCTCTTTCCGAAAAGGCAAACGTCCGACTCCTTCTCCCACAAGGAAGGTCGCAGCCCTGAAAGCTGGTGCTGCTCTTCACCTTCTCTTGGTGCACTATCTACAGGCACAAAAACACAGGGGATCTGTGGCTTCCTAGAGACAGCACATCTCATGGTGCTCGTCCTCGGCAGAGCCTCTTTCCGAAAAGGCAAACGTCCGACTCCTTCTCCCACAAGGAAGGTCGCAGCCCTTGAAGCACTTGCGGGTCTTCACCTTCTCTTGGTGCCCTATCTACAGGCACAACAGCACTGAGGATCTCTGCTTTCCTAGAGACAGCACATCTCATGGTGCTTGTCCTCGGCAGAGCCTCTTTCCGAAAAAGCAAACGTCCCACTCCTTCTCCCACAAGGAAGGTCGCAGCCCTGAAAGCTGGTGCTGCTCTTCACCTTCCGTTGGTGCCCTATCTACAGGCACAACAGCACTGAGGATCTCTGCTTTCCTAGAGACAGCACATCTCATGGTGCTCGTCCTCGGCTGAGCCTCTTTCCGAAAAAGCAAACGTCCGACTCCTTCTCCCACAAGGAACGTCACCGCCCTGAAAGCTGGTGCTGCTCTTCACCTTCTCTTGGTGCCCTATCTACAGGCACAACAGCACTGGGGATCTGTTCTTTCCTAGAGACAGCACATCTCATGGTGCTCGTCCTCGGCAGAGCCTCTTTCCGAAAAGGCAAACGTCCGACTCCTTCTCCCACAAGGAAGGTCGCCGCCCTTAAAGCTGGTGCTGCTTTTCACCTTCTCTTGGTGCACTATCTACAGGCACAAAAGCACTGGGGATCTGTGCTTTCCTAGAGACAGCACATCTCATGGTGCTCGTCCTCGGCAGAGCCTCTCTCCGAAAAGGCAAACGTCCGACTCCTTCTCCCACAAGGAAGGGCGCAGCCCTGAAAGCTGGTGCTGCTCTTCAACTTCTCTTGGTCCACTATCTACAGGCACAAGAGCACTGACGATCTCTGCTTTCCTAGAGACAGCACATCTCATGGTGCTCGTCCTCGGCAGAGCCTCTTTCCGAAAAATCAAACGTCCCACACCTTCTCCCACAAGGAAGGTCGCCGCCCTGAAAGCTGGTGCTGCTCTTCACCTTCTCTTGGTGCACTATCTACAGGCACAAAAACAGCAGTGGTGATCTGTGCTTAAGTAAAGACAGCACATCTCATGGTGCTCATCCTCGGCAGAGCCTCTTTCCGAAAAAGCAAACGTCCCACTCCTTCTCCCACAAGGAAGGTCGCAGCCCTCATAGCTGGTGCTGCTCTTCACCTTCTCTTGGTGCACTATCTACAGGCAGAACAGCACTGGGGATCTGTGCTTTCCTAGAGACACCACATCTCATGGTGCTCGTCCTCGGCAGAGCCTCTTTCCGAAAAAGCAAACGTCCCAACCCTTCTCCCACAAGGAAGGTCGCCGCCCTGAAAGCTGGTGCTGTTCTTCACCTTCTCTTGGTGCAGTATCTACAGGCACAAAAACACAGGCGATCTGTGGCTTCCTAGAGACAGCACATCTCATGGTGCTCGTGCTCGTCAGAGCCTCTTTCCGAAAAGGCAAACGTCCGACTCCTTCTCCCACAAGGAAGGTCGCAGCCCTTGAAGCACTTGCGGGTCTTCACCCTCTCTTGGTGCCCTATCTACAGGCACAAAAGCTCTGGGGATCTGTGGTTTCCTAGAGACAGCACATCTCCTGGTGCTTGTCCTCGGCAGAGTTTCTTTCCGAAAAGGCAAACGTCCCACTCCTTCTCCGAACAAGGAAGGTCGCCGCCCTGATAGCTGGTGCTGCTCTTCACCTTCTCTTGGTGCACTATCTACAGGCAGAAGAGCAGTGGTCATCTGTGCTTTCCTAGAGACAGCAGGTCTCATGGTGCTCGTCCTCGGCAGACCCTCTTTCCGAAAAAGCAAACGTCCCACTCCTTCTCCCACAAGGAAGGTCGCAGCCCTGAAAGCTGGTGCTGCTCTTCACCTTCTCTTGGTTCACTATCTACAGGCACAGTAGCACTGAGGATCTCTGCTTTCCTAGAGACAGCACATCTCATGGTGCTCGTCCTCGGCAGAGCCTTTTTCCGAAAAAGCAAACGTCCCACTCCTTGTCCCACAAGGAAGGTCGCCGCCCTGAAAGCTGGTGCTGCTCTTCACCTTCTCTTGGTGCACTATCTACAGGCACAACAGCACTGGGGATCTGTGGTTTCCTAGAGACAGCACATGTCATGGTGCTCGTCCTCGGCAGAGCCTCTTTCCAAAAAGGCAAACGTCCGACTCCTTCTCCCACAAGGAAGGTCGCAGCCCTGAAAGCTGGTGCTGCTCTTCACCTTCTCTTGGTGCACTATCTACAGGCACAAAAGCACTGGGGATCTGTGCTTTCCTAGAGACAGCACATCTCATGGTGCTTGTCCTCGGCAGAGCCTCTTTCCGAAAAGGCAAACGTCCGACTCCTTCTCCCACAAGGAAGGGCGCAGCCCTGAAAGCTGGTGCTGCTCTTCACCTTCTCTTGGTGCACTATCTACAGACACAACAGCACTGGGGATCTGTGCTTTCCTAGAGACAGCACATCTCATGGTGCTCGTCCTCGGCAGAGCCTCTTTCCGAAAAGGCAAACGTCCGACTCCTTCTCCCACAAGGAAGGTCGCCGCCCTAAAAGCTGGTGCTGCTCTTCAGCTTGTCTTGGTGCACTATCTACAGGCACAAAAACAGCAGTGGGGATCTGTGCTTAAGTAAAGACAGCACATCTCATGGTGCTCATCCTCGGCAGAGCCTCTTTCCGAAAAAGCAAACGTCCCACTCCTTCTCCCACAAGGAAGGTCGCAGCCCTGAAAGCTGGTGCTGCTCTTCACCTTCTCTTGGTGCACTATCTACAGGCACAACAGCACTGGGGATCTGTGCTTTCCTAGAGACACCACATCTCATGGTGCTCGTCCTCGGCAGAGCCTCTTTCCGAAAAAGCAAACGTCCCAATCCTTCTCCCACAAGGAAGGTCGCCGCCCTGAAAGCTGGTGCTGCTCTTCACCTTCTCTTGGTGCACTATCTACAGGCAAAACAGCACTGGGGATCTGTGGTTTCCTAGAGACAGCACATCTCATGGTGCTCGTCCTCAGCAGAGCCTCTTCCCGAAAAGGCAAACGTCAGACTCCTTCTCCCACAAGGAAGGTCGCAGCCCTGAAAGCTGGTGCTGCTCTTCACCTTCTCTTGGTGCACTATCTACAGGCAGAACAGCAGTGGGGATCTGTGCTTAAGTAAAGACAGCACATCTCATGGTGTTCGTCCTCGGCAGAGCCTATTTCCGGAAAGGGAAACGTCCGACTCCTTCTCCCACAAGGAAGGTCGCAGCCCTGAAAGCTGGTGCTGCTCTTCACCTTCTCTTGGTGCACTATCTACAGGCACAAAAGCACTGGGGATCTGTGCTTTCCTAGAGACAGCACATCTCATGGTGCTCGTCCTCGGCAGAGCCTCTTTCCGAAAAAGCAAACGTCCCACTCCTTCTCCCACAAGGAAGGTCGCCGCCCTGAAAGCTGGTGCTGCTCTTCACCTTCTCTTGGTGCACTATCTACAGGCACAACAGCACTGGGGATCTGTGGTTTCCTAGAGACAGCACATGTCATGGTGCTCGTCCTCGGCAGAGCCTCTTTCCAAAAAGGCAAACGTCCGACTCCTTCTCCCACAAGGAAGGTCGCCGCCCTGAAAGCTGGTGCTGCTCTTCACCTTCTCTTGGTGCACTATCTACAGGCACAAAAGCACTGGGGATCTGTTCTTTCCTAGAGACAGCACATCTCATGGTGCTTGTCCTCGGCAGAGCCTCTTTCCGAAAAGGCAAACGTCCGACTCCTTCTCCCACAAGGAAGGTCGCCGCCCTGAAAGCTGGTGCTGCTCTTCACCTTCTCTTGGTGCCCTATCTACAGGCACAACAGCAGTGGGGATCTGTGCTTAAGTAAAGACAGCACATCTCATGGTGCTTGTCCTCGGCAGAGCCTCTTTCCGAAAAGGCAAACGTCCGACTCCTTCTCCCACAAGGAAGGGCGCAGCCCTGAAAGCTGGTGCTGCTCTTCACCTTCTCTTGGTGCACTATCTACAGGCAGAACAGCACTGACGATCTCTGCTTTCCTAGAGACAGCACATCTCATGGTGCTCGTCCTCGGCAGAGCCTCTTTCCGAAAAGGCAAACGTCCGACTCCTTCTCCCACAAGGAAGGTCGCCGCCCTGAAAGCTGGTGCTGCTCTTCACCTTGTCTTGGTGCACTATCTACAGGCACAAAAACAGCAGTGGGGATCTGTGCTTAAGTAAAGACAGCACATCTCATGGTGCTCATCCTCGGCAGAGCCTCTTTCCGAAAAAGCAAACGTCCCACTCCTTCTCCCACAAGGAAGGTCGCAGCCCTGAAAGCTGGTGCTGCTCTTCACCTTCTCTTGGTGCACTATCTGCAGGCAGAACAGCAGTGGGGATCTGTGGTTTCCTAGAGAAAGCACATCTCATGGTGCTCGTCCTCGCCAGAGACTCTTTCCGAAAAGGCAAACGTCCCACTCCTCCTTCCACAAAGAAGGTCGCAGCCCATGAAGCACTTGCGGGTCTTCACCTTCTCTTGGTGCCCTATCTACAGGCACAACGGCACTGAGGATCTCTGCTTTCCTAGAGACAGCACATCTCATGGTGCTTGTCCTCGGCAGAGCCTCTTTCCGAAATTGCAAACGTCCCACTCCTTCTCCCACAAGGAAGGTCGCAGCCCTGAAAGCTGGTGCTGCTCTTCACCTTCTCTTGGTGCACTATCTACAGGCACAACAGCACTGGGGATCTGTGCTTAAGTAAAGACAGCACATCTCATGATGCTCGTCCTCGGCAGAGCCTCTTTCCGAAAAGGCAAACGTCCCACTCCTTCTCCCACAAGGAAGGTCGCAGCCCTGAAAGCTGGTGCTGCTCTTCACCTTCTCTTGGTGCACTATCTACAGGCACAACAGCACTGACGATCTCTGCTTCCCTAGAGACAGCACGTCTCATGGTGCTCGTCCTCGGCAGAACCTCTTTCCGAAAAAGCAAACGTCCCACTCCTTCTCCCACAAGGAAGGTCGCAGCCCTGAAAGCTGGTGCTGCTCTTCACCTTCTCTTGGTGCAGTATCTACAGGCACAAAAACACAGGCGATCTGTGGCTTCCTAGAGACAGCACATCTCATGGTGCTCGTCCTCGGCTGAGCCTCTTTCCGAAAAGGCAAACGTCCGACTCCTTCTCCCACAAGGAAGGTCGCAGCCCTTAAAGCACTTGCGGGTCTTCACCCTCTCCTGGTGCCCTATCTACAGGCACAAAAGCTCTGGGGATCTGTGGTTTCCTAGAGACAGCACATCTC
Source organism: Harpia harpyja (assembly GCF_026419915.1). Classification (NCBI taxonomy): domain Eukaryota; kingdom Metazoa; phylum Chordata; class Aves; order Accipitriformes; family Accipitridae; genus Harpia; species Harpia harpyja. Next base: position 11,247,522 of record NC_068949.1, read on the forward strand.
ATGGTGCTCGTCCTCGGCAGAGCCTCTTTCCGAAAAGGCAAACGTCCGACTCCTTCTCCCACAAGGAAGGTCGCCGCCCTTAAAGCTGGTGCTGCTCTTTACCTTCTCTTGGTGCACTATCTACAGGCACAAAAGCAGTGGGGATCTGTCCTTTCCTAGAGACAGCACATCTCATGGTGCTCGTCCTCGGCAGAGCCTCTTCCCGAAAAGGCATATGTCCGACTCCTTCTCCCACAAGGAAGGTCGCAGCCCTGAAAGCTGGTGCTGCTCTTCACCTTCTCTTCGTGCACTATCTACAGGCACAAAAGCACTGGGGATCTGAGGTTTCCTAGAGACAGCACATCTCATGGTGCTCGTCCTCGGCAGAGCCTCTTTCCGAAAAGGCAAACGTCCGACTCCTTCTCCCACAAGGAAGGTCGCCGCCCTGAAAGCTGGTGCTGCTCTTCACCTTCTGTTGGTGCACTATCTACAGGCAGAGCAGCACTGGGGATCTGTGCTTTCCTAGAGACAGCACATCTCATGGTGCTCGTCCTCGGCAGAGCCTCTTTCCGAAAAGGCAAACGTCCCACTCCTTCTCCCACAAGGAAGGTCGCAGCCCTGAAAGCTGGTGCTGCTCTTCACCTTCTCTTGGTGCACTATCTACAGGCGCAAAAGCACTGGGGATCTGTGGCTTCCTAGAGACAGCACATCTCATGGTGCTCGTCCTCAGCAGAGCCTCTTTCCGAAAAAGCAAACCTCCCACTCCTTCTCCCAGAAGGAAGGTCGCAGCCCTGAAAGCTGGTGCTGCTCTTCACCTTCTCTTGGTGCACTATCTACAGGCACAACAGCACTGGGGATCTGTGGTTTCCTAGAGACAGCACATCTCATGGTGCTTGTCCTCGGCAGAGCCTCTTTCCGAAAAGGCAAACGTCCGACTCCTTCTCCCACAAGGAAGGTCGCAGCCCTGAAAGCTGGTGCTGCTCTTCACCTTCTCTTGGTGCACTATCTACAGGCACAAAAACACAGGGGATCTGTGGCTTCCTAGAGACAGCACATCTCATGGTGCTCGTCCTCGGCAGAGCCTCTTTCCGAAAAGGCAAACGTCCGACTCCTTCTCCCACAAGGAAGGTCGCAGCCCTTGAAGCACTTGCGGGTCTTCACCTTCTCTTGGTGCCCTATCTACAGGCACAACAGCACTGAGGATCTCTGCTTTCCTAGAGACAGCACATCTCATGGTGCTTGTCCTCGGCAGAGCCTCTTTCCGAAAAAGCAAACGTCCCACTCCTTCTCCCACAAGGAAGGTCGCAGCCCTGAAAGCTGGTGCTGCTCTTCACCTTCCGTTGGTGCCCTATCTACAGGCACAACAGCACTGAGGATCTCTGCTTTCCTAGAGACAGCACATCTCATGGTGCTCGTCCTCGGCTGAGCCTCTTTCCGAAAAAGCAAACGTCCGACTCCTTCTCCCACAAGGAACGTCACCGCCCTGAAAGCTGGTGCTGCTCTTCACCTTCTCTTGGTGCCCTATCTACAGGCACAACAGCACTGGGGATCTGTTCTTTCCTAGAGACAGCACATCTCATGGTGCTCGTCCTCGGCAGAGCCTCTTTCCGAAAAGGCAAACGTCCGACTCCTTCTCCCACAAGGAAGGTCGCCGCCCTTAAAGCTGGTGCTGCTTTTCACCTTCTCTTGGTGCACTATCTACAGGCACAAAAGCACTGGGGATCTGTGCTTTCCTAGAGACAGCACATCTCATGGTGCTCGTCCTCGGCAGAGCCTCTCTCCGAAAAGGCAAACGTCCGACTCCTTCTCCCACAAGGAAGGGCGCAGCCCTGAAAGCTGGTGCTGCTCTTCAACTTCTCTTGGTCCACTATCTACAGGCACAAGAGCACTGACGATCTCTGCTTTCCTAGAGACAGCACATCTCATGGTGCTCGTCCTCGGCAGAGCCTCTTTCCGAAAAATCAAACGTCCCACACCTTCTCCCACAAGGAAGGTCGCCGCCCTGAAAGCTGGTGCTGCTCTTCACCTTCTCTTGGTGCACTATCTACAGGCACAAAAACAGCAGTGGTGATCTGTGCTTAAGTAAAGACAGCACATCTCATGGTGCTCATCCTCGGCAGAGCCTCTTTCCGAAAAAGCAAACGTCCCACTCCTTCTCCCACAAGGAAGGTCGCAGCCCTCATAGCTGGTGCTGCTCTTCACCTTCTCTTGGTGCACTATCTACAGGCAGAACAGCACTGGGGATCTGTGCTTTCCTAGAGACACCACATCTCATGGTGCTCGTCCTCGGCAGAGCCTCTTTCCGAAAAAGCAAACGTCCCAACCCTTCTCCCACAAGGAAGGTCGCCGCCCTGAAAGCTGGTGCTGTTCTTCACCTTCTCTTGGTGCAGTATCTACAGGCACAAAAACACAGGCGATCTGTGGCTTCCTAGAGACAGCACATCTCATGGTGCTCGTGCTCGTCAGAGCCTCTTTCCGAAAAGGCAAACGTCCGACTCCTTCTCCCACAAGGAAGGTCGCAGCCCTTGAAGCACTTGCGGGTCTTCACCCTCTCTTGGTGCCCTATCTACAGGCACAAAAGCTCTGGGGATCTGTGGTTTCCTAGAGACAGCACATCTCCTGGTGCTTGTCCTCGGCAGAGTTTCTTTCCGAAAAGGCAAACGTCCCACTCCTTCTCCGAACAAGGAAGGTCGCCGCCCTGATAGCTGGTGCTGCTCTTCACCTTCTCTTGGTGCACTATCTACAGGCAGAAGAGCAGTGGTCATCTGTGCTTTCCTAGAGACAGCAGGTCTCATGGTGCTCGTCCTCGGCAGACCCTCTTTCCGAAAAAGCAAACGTCCCACTCCTTCTCCCACAAGGAAGGTCGCAGCCCTGAAAGCTGGTGCTGCTCTTCACCTTCTCTTGGTTCACTATCTACAGGCACAGTAGCACTGAGGATCTCTGCTTTCCTAGAGACAGCACATCTCATGGTGCTCGTCCTCGGCAGAGCCTTTTTCCGAAAAAGCAAACGTCCCACTCCTTGTCCCACAAGGAAGGTCGCCGCCCTGAAAGCTGGTGCTGCTCTTCACCTTCTCTTGGTGCACTATCTACAGGCACAACAGCACTGGGGATCTGTGGTTTCCTAGAGACAGCACATGTCATGGTGCTCGTCCTCGGCAGAGCCTCTTTCCAAAAAGGCAAACGTCCGACTCCTTCTCCCACAAGGAAGGTCGCAGCCCTGAAAGCTGGTGCTGCTCTTCACCTTCTCTTGGTGCACTATCTACAGGCACAAAAGCACTGGGGATCTGTGCTTTCCTAGAGACAGCACATCTCATGGTGCTTGTCCTCGGCAGAGCCTCTTTCCGAAAAGGCAAACGTCCGACTCCTTCTCCCACAAGGAAGGGCGCAGCCCTGAAAGCTGGTGCTGCTCTTCACCTTCTCTTGGTGCACTATCTACAGACACAACAGCACTGGGGATCTGTGCTTTCCTAGAGACAGCACATCTCATGGTGCTCGTCCTCGGCAGAGCCTCTTTCCGAAAAGGCAAACGTCCGACTCCTTCTCCCACAAGGAAGGTCGCCGCCCTAAAAGCTGGTGCTGCTCTTCAGCTTGTCTTGGTGCACTATCTACAGGCACAAAAACAGCAGTGGGGATCTGTGCTTAAGTAAAGACAGCACATCTCATGGTGCTCATCCTCGGCAGAGCCTCTTTCCGAAAAAGCAAACGTCCCACTCCTTCTCCCACAAGGAAGGTCGCAGCCCTGAAAGCTGGTGCTGCTCTTCACCTTCTCTTGGTGCACTATCTACAGGCACAACAGCACTGGGGATCTGTGCTTTCCTAGAGACACCACATCTCATGGTGCTCGTCCTCGGCAGAGCCTCTTTCCGAAAAAGCAAACGTCCCAATCCTTCTCCCACAAGGAAGGTCGCCGCCCTGAAAGCTGGTGCTGCTCTTCACCTTCTCTTGGTGCACTATCTACAGGCAAAACAGCACTGGGGATCTGTGGTTTCCTAGAGACAGCACATCTCATGGTGCTCGTCCTCAGCAGAGCCTCTTCCCGAAAAGGCAAACGTCAGACTCCTTCTCCCACAAGGAAGGTCGCAGCCCTGAAAGCTGGTGCTGCTCTTCACCTTCTCTTGGTGCACTATCTACAGGCAGAACAGCAGTGGGGATCTGTGCTTAAGTAAAGACAGCACATCTCATGGTGTTCGTCCTCGGCAGAGCCTATTTCCGGAAAGGGAAACGTCCGACTCCTTCTCCCACAAGGAAGGTCGCAGCCCTGAAAGCTGGTGCTGCTCTTCACCTTCTCTTGGTGCACTATCTACAGGCACAAAAGCACTGGGGATCTGTGCTTTCCTAGAGACAGCACATCTCATGGTGCTCGTCCTCGGCAGAGCCTCTTTCCGAAAAAGCAAACGTCCCACTCCTTCTCCCACAAGGAAGGTCGCCGCCCTGAAAGCTGGTGCTGCTCTTCACCTTCTCTTGGTGCACTATCTACAGGCACAACAGCACTGGGGATCTGTGGTTTCCTAGAGACAGCACATGTCATGGTGCTCGTCCTCGGCAGAGCCTCTTTCCAAAAAGGCAAACGTCCGACTCCTTCTCCCACAAGGAAGGTCGCCGCCCTGAAAGCTGGTGCTGCTCTTCACCTTCTCTTGGTGCACTATCTACAGGCACAAAAGCACTGGGGATCTGTTCTTTCCTAGAGACAGCACATCTCATGGTGCTTGTCCTCGGCAGAGCCTCTTTCCGAAAAGGCAAACGTCCGACTCCTTCTCCCACAAGGAAGGTCGCCGCCCTGAAAGCTGGTGCTGCTCTTCACCTTCTCTTGGTGCCCTATCTACAGGCACAACAGCAGTGGGGATCTGTGCTTAAGTAAAGACAGCACATCTCATGGTGCTTGTCCTCGGCAGAGCCTCTTTCCGAAAAGGCAAACGTCCGACTCCTTCTCCCACAAGGAAGGGCGCAGCCCTGAAAGCTGGTGCTGCTCTTCACCTTCTCTTGGTGCACTATCTACAGGCAGAACAGCACTGACGATCTCTGCTTTCCTAGAGACAGCACATCTCATGGTGCTCGTCCTCGGCAGAGCCTCTTTCCGAAAAGGCAAACGTCCGACTCCTTCTCCCACAAGGAAGGTCGCCGCCCTGAAAGCTGGTGCTGCTCTTCACCTTGTCTTGGTGCACTATCTACAGGCACAAAAACAGCAGTGGGGATCTGTGCTTAAGTAAAGACAGCACATCTCATGGTGCTCATCCTCGGCAGAGCCTCTTTCCGAAAAAGCAAACGTCCCACTCCTTCTCCCACAAGGAAGGTCGCAGCCCTGAAAGCTGGTGCTGCTCTTCACCTTCTCTTGGTGCACTATCTACAGGCAGAACAGCACTGGGGATCTGTGCTTTCCTAGAGACACCACATCTCATGGTGCTCGTCCTCGGCAGAGCCTCTTTCCGAAAAAGGCAAACGTCCCAATCCTTCTCCCACAAGGAAGGTCGCCGCCCTGAAAGCTGGTGCTGCTCTTCACCTTCTCTTGGTGCACTATCTACAGGCACAACAGCACTGGGGATCTGTGGTTTCCTAGAGACAGCACATCTCATGGTGCTCGTCCTCAGCAGAGCCTCTTCCCGAAAAGGCAAACGTCAGACTCCTTCTCCCACAAGGAAGGTCGCAGCCCTGAAAGCTGGTGCTGCTCTTCACCTTCTCTTCGTGCACTATCTACAGGCAGAACAGCAGTGGGGATCTGTGCTTAAGTAAAGACAGCACATCTCATGGTGTTCGTCCTCGGCAGAGCCTATTTCCGCAAAGGGAAACGTCCGACTCCTTCTCCCACAAGGAAGGTCGCAGCCCTGAAAGCTGGTGCTGCTCTTCAACTCCTCTTGGTGCACTATCTACAGGCAAAAAAGCACTGGGGATCTGTGCTTTCCTAGAGACAGCACATCTCATGGTGCTTGTCCTCGGCAGAGCCTCTTCCCGAAAAGGCAAACGTCCGACTCCTTCTCCCACAAGGAAGGTCGCAGCCCTGAAAGCTGGTGCTGCTCTTCACCTTCTCTTGGTTCACTATCTACAGGCACAAAAGCACTGGGGATCTGTGGTTTCCTAGAGACAGCACATCTCATGGTGCTCGTCCTCGGCAGAGCCTCTTTCCGAAAAGGCAAACGTCCGACTCCTTCTCCCACAAGGAAGGTCGCCGCCCTGAAAGCTGGTGCTGCTCTTCACCTTCTCTTGGTGCACTATCTACAGGCACAACAGCACTGGGAATCTGTGGTTTCCTAGAGACAGCACATCTCATGGTGCTTGTCCTCGGCAGAGCCTCTTTCCGAAATTGCAAACGTCCGACTCTTTCTCCCACAAGGAAGGTCGCCGCCCTGATAGCTGGTGCTGCTCTTCACCTTCTCTTGTTGCACTATCTGCAGGCAGAACAGCAGTGGGGATCTGTGGTTTCCTAGAGAAAGCACATCTCATGGTGCTCGTCCTCGCCAGAGACTCTTTCCGAAAAGGCAAACGTCCCACTCCTCCTTCCATAAAGAAGGTCGCAGCCCATGAAGCACTTGCGGGTCTTCACCTTCTCTTGGTGCCCTATCTACAGGCACAACGGCACTGAGGATCTCTGCTTTCCTAGAGACAGCACATCTCATGATGCTTGTCCTCGGCACAGCCTCTTCCCGAAAAGGCAAACGTCCGACTCCTTCTCCCACAAGGAAGGTCGCAGCCCTGAAAGCTGGTGCTGCTCTTCACCTTCTCTTGGTGCAGTATCTACAGGCACAAAAACAAAGGCGATATGTGGCTTCCTAGAGACAGCACATCTCATGGTGCTCGTCCTCGGCTGAGCCTCTTTCCGAAAAGGCAAACGTCCGACTCCTTCTCCCACAAGGAAGGTCGCAGCCCTTGAAGCACATGCGGGTCTTCACCCTCTCTTGGTGCCCTATCTACAGGCACAACAGCACTGAGGATCTCTGCTTTCCTGGAGACAGCACATCTCCTGGTGCTCGTCCTCGGCAGAGCCTCTTTCCGAAAAGGCAAACGTCCCACTCCTTCTCCCATAAGGAAGGTCGCCGCCCTCATAGCTGGTGCTGCTCTTCACATTCTCTTGGTGCACTATCTACAGGCAGAACAGCAGTGGGGATCTGTGCTTTACTATAGACAGCACATCTCATGGTGCTCGTCCTCGGCAGAGCCTATTTCCGAAAAGGCAAACGTCCGACTCCTTCTCCCACAAGGAAGGTCGCAGCCCTGAAAGCTGGTGCTGCTCTTCACCTTCTCTTGGTTCACTATCTACAGGCAGAGCAGCACTGGGGATCTGTGCTTTCCTAGAGACAGCACATCTCATGGTGTTTGTCCTCGGCAGAGCCTCTTCCCGAAAAAGCAAACGTCCGACTCCTTCTCCCACAAGGAAGGTCGCAGCCCTGAAAGCTGGTGCTGCTCTTCACCTTCTCTTCGTGCACTATCTACAGGCACAACAGCACTGAGGATCTCTGCTTTCCTAGAGACAGCACATCTCATGGTGCTCGTCCTCGGCAGAGCCTCTTTCCGAAAAGGCAAACGTCCGACTCCTTCTCCCACAAGGAAGGTCGCAGCCCTGAAAGCTGGTGCTGCTCTTCACCTTCTCTTGGTGCACTTTCTACAGGCACAAAAGCACTGGGGATCTGTGGTTTCCTAGAGACAGCACATCTCATGGTGCTCGTCCTCGGCAGAGCCTCTTACCGAAAAGGCAAACGTCCGACTCCTTCTCCCACAAGGAAGGTCGCCGCCCTGAAAGCTGGTGCTGCTCTTCACCTTCTCTTGGTGCACTATGTAAAGGCACAACAGCACTCGGGATCTGTGCTTAAGTAGAGACAGCACATCTCATGGTGCTCGTCCTCGGCAGAGCCTCTTCCCAAAAAGGCAAACGTCCGACTCCTTCTCCCACAAGGAAGGTCGCAGCCCTGAAAGCTGGTGCTGCTCTTCACCTTCTCTTGGTTCACTATCTACAGGCACAAAAGCACTGGGGATCTGTGGTTTCCTAGAGACAGCACATCTCATGGTGCTCGTCCTCGGCAGAGCCTCTTTCCGAAAAGGCAAACGTCCGACTCCTTCTCCCACAAGGAAGGTCGCCGCCCTGAAAGCTGGTGCTGCTCTTCACCTTCTCTTGGTGCACTATCTACAGGCACAACAGCACTGGGAATCTGTGGTTTCCTAGAGACAGCACATCTCATGGTGCTTGTCCTCGGCAGAGCCTCTTTCCGAAATTGCAAACGTCCGACTCTTTCTCCCACAAGGAAGGTCGCCGCCCTGATAGCTGGTGCTGCTCTTCACCTTCTCTTGTTGCACTATCTGCAGGCAGAACAGCAGTGGGGATCTGTGGTTTCCTAGAGAAAGCACATCTCATGGTGCTCGTCCTCGCCAGAGACTCTTTCCGAAAAGGCAAACGTCCCACTCCTCCTTCCATAAAGAAGGTCGCAGCCCATGAAGCACTTGCGGGTCTTCACCTTCTCTTGGTGCCCTATCTACAGGCACAACGGCACTGAGGATCTCTGCTTTCCTAGAGACAGCACATCTCATGGTGCTTGTCCTCGGCACAGCCTCTTCCCGAAAAGGCAAACGTCCGACTCCTTCTCCCACAAGGAAGGTCGCAGCCCTGAAAGCTGGTGCTGCTCTTCACCTTCTCTTGGTGCAGTATCTACAGGCACAAAAACAAAGGCGATATGTGGCTTCCTAGAGACAGCACATCTCATGGTGCTCGTCCTCGGCTGAGCCTCTTTCCGAAAAGGCAAACGTCCGACTCCTTCTCCCACAAGGAAGGTCGCCGCCCTGAAAGCTGGTGCTGCTCTTCACCTTCTCTTGGTGCACTATCTACAGGCACAAAAACACAGGGGATCTGTGGTTTCCTAGAGACAGCACATCTCATGGTGCTTTTCATCGGCAGAGCCTCTTCCCGAAAAGGCAAACGTCCGACTCCTTCTCCCACAAGGAAGGTCGCAGCCCTGAAAGCTGGTGCTGCTCTTCACCTTCTCTTGGTGCACTATCTAGAGGCACAAAAACACAGGGGATCTGTGGCTTCCTAGAGACAGCACATCTCATGGTGCTCGTCCTCGGCAGAGCCTCTTTCCGAAAAGGCAAACGTCCGACTCCTTCTCCCACAAGGAAGGTCGCAGCCCTTGAAGCACTTGCGGGTCTTCACCCTCTCTTGGTGCCCTATCTACAGGCACAACAGCACTGAGGATCTCTGCTTTCCTAGAGACAGCACATCTCCTGGTGCTCGTCCTCGGCAGAGCCTCTTTCCGAAAAAGCAAACGTCCCACTCCTTCTCCCACAAGGAAGGTCGCAGCCCTGAAAGTTGGTGCTTCTCTTCACATTCTCTTGGTGCACTATCTATAGGCAGAACAGCACTGAGGATCTGTGCTTAACTAGAGACAGCACATCTCCTGGTGCTCGTCCTCGGCAGAGCCTCTTTCCGAAAAGGCAAATGTCCGACTCCTTCTCCCACAAGGAAGGTCGCAGCCCTGAAAGCTGGTGCTGCTCTTCACCTTCTCTTGGTGCACTATCTACAGGCAGAACAGCAGTGGGGATCTGTGCTTAACTAGAGACAGCACATCTCCTGGTGCTCGTCCTCGGCAGAGCCTCTTTCCGAAAAGGCAAACGTCCCACTCCTTCTCCCACAAGGAAGGTCGCAGCCCTGAAAGCTGGTGCTGCTCTTCACCTTCTCTTCGTGCACTATCTACAGGCACAAAAGCACTGGGGATCTGTGGTTTCCTAGAGACAGCACATCTCATGGTGCTTGTCCTCGGCAGAGCCTCTTTCCGAAAAAGCAAACGTCCCACTCCTTCTCCCACAAGGAAGGTCGCAGCCCTGAAAGCTGGTGCTGCTCTTCACCTTCTCTTGGTGCACTATATACAGGCACAAAAACACTGGGGATCTGTGGTTTCCTAGAGACAGCACATCTCATGGTGCTCGTCCTCGGCAGAGCCTCTTTCCGAAAAAGCAAACGTCCGACTCCTTCTCCCACAAGGAAGGTCGCAGCCCTGAAAGTTGGTGCTGCTCTTCACATTCTCTTGGTGCACTATCTATAGGCAGAACAGCACTGAGGATCTGTGCTTAACTAGAGACAGCACATCTCCTGGTGCTCGTCCTCGGCAGAGCCTCTTTCCGAAAAAGCAAACGTCCGACTCCTTCTCCCACAAGGAAGGTCGCAGCCCTGAAAGTTGGTGCTGCTCTTCACATTCTCTTGGTGCACTATCTATAGGCAGAATAGCACTGAGGATCTGTGCTTAACTAGAGACAGCACATCTCCTGGTGCTCGTCCTCGGCAGAGCCTCTTCCCGAAAAGGCAAACGTCCGACTCCTTCTCCCACAAGGAAGGTCGCAGCCCTGAAAGCTGGTGCTGCTCTTCACCTTCTCTTGGTTCACTATCTACAGGCAGAGCAGCACTGGGGATCTGTGCTTTCCTAGAGACAGCACATCTCATGGTGTTTGTCCTCGGCAGAGCCTCTTCCCGAAAAAGCAAACGTCCGACTCCTTCTCCCACAAGGAAGGTCGCAGCCCTGAAAGCTGGTGCTGCTCTTCACCTTCTCTTCGTGCACTATCTACAGGCACAACAGCACTGAGGATCTCTGCTTTCCTAGAGACAGCACATCTCATGGTGCTCGTCCTCGGCAGAGCCTCTTTCCGAAAAGGCAAACGTCCGACTCCTTCTCCCACAAGGAAGGTCGCAGCCCTGAAAGCTGGTGCTGCTCTTCACCTTCTCTTGGTGCACTTTCTACAGGCACAAAAGCACTGGGGATCTGTGGTTTCCTAGAGACAGCACATCTCATGGTGCTCGTCCTCGGCAGAGCCTCTTACCGAAAAGGCAAACGTCCGACTCCTTCTCCCACAAGGAAGGTCGCCGCCCTGAAAGCTGGTGCTGCTCTTCACCTTCTCTTGGTGCACTATGTAAAGGCACAACAGCACTCGGGATCTGTGCTTAAGTAGAGACAGCACATCTCATGGTGCTCGTCCTCGGCAGAGCCTCTTCCCAAAAAGGCAAACGTCCGACTCCTTCTCCCACAAGGAAGGTCGCAGCCCTGAAAGCTGGTGCTGCTCTTCACCTTCTCTTGGTTCACTATCTACAGGCACAAAAGCACTGGGGATCTGTGGTTTCCTAGAGACAGCACATCTCATGGTGCTCGTCCTCGGCAGAGCCTCTTTCCGAAAAGGCAAACGTCCGACTCCTTCTCCCACAAGGAAGGACGCAGCCCTGAAAGCTGGTGCTGCTCTTCACCTTCTCTTGGAGCACTATCTACAGGCGCAAAAGCACTGGGGATCTGTGGCTTCCTAGAGACAGCACATCTCATGGTGCTCGTCCTTGGCAGAGCCTCTTCCCGAAAAGGCACACGTCCGACTCCTTCTCCCACAAGGAAGGTCGCAGCCCTGAAAGCTGGTGCTGCTCTTCACCTTCTCTTGGTGCACTATCTACAGGCACAACAGCAGTGGGGATCTGTGGTTTCCTAGAGACAGCATATCTCATTGTGCTTGTCCTCAGCAGAGCCTCTTTCCGAAAAGGCAAACGTCCGACTCCTTCTCCCACAAGGAAGGTCGCAGCCCTGAAAGCTGGTGCTGCTCTTCACCTTCCGTTGGTGCCCTATCTACAGGCACAACAGCACTGAGGATCTCTGCTTTCCTAGAGACAGCACATCTCCTGGTGCTCGTCCTCGGCAGTGCCTCTTTCCGAAAAAGCAAACTTCCGACTCCTTCTCCCACAAGGAACGTCAGCGCCCTGAAAGCTGGTGCTGCTCTTCACCTTCTCTTGGTGCACTATCTACAGGCACAACAGCACTGGGGATCTGTGCTTTCCTAGAGACAGCACATCTCATGGTGCTCGTCCTCGGCAGAGCCTCTTTCCGAAAAGGCAAACGTCCGACTCCTTCTCCCACAAGGAAGGTCGCCGCCCTGAAAGCTGGTGCTGCTCTTCACCTTCTCTTGGTGCACTATCTACAGGCACAAAAACACAGGGGATCTGTGGTTTCCTAGAGACAGCACATCTCATGGTGCTTTTCATCGGCAGAGCCTCTTCCCGAAAAGGCAAACGTCCGACTCCTTCTCCCACAAGGAAGGTCGCAGCCCTGAAAGCTGGTGCTGCTCTTCACCTTCTCTTGGTGCACTATCTAGAGGCACAAAAACACAGGGGATCTGTGGCTTCCTAGAGACAGCACATCTCATGGTGCTCGTCCTCGGCAGAGCCTCTTTCCGAAAAGGCAAACGTCCGACTCCTTCTCCCACAAGGAAGGTCGCAGCCCTTGAAGCACTTGCGGGTCTTCACCCTCTCTTGGTGCCCTATCTACAGGCACAACAGCACTGAGGATCTCTGCTTTCCTAGAGACAGCACATCTCCTGGTGCTCGTCCTCGGCAGAGCCTCTTTCCGAAAAAGCAAACGTCCCACTCCTTCTCCCACAAGGAAGGTCGCAGCCCTGAAAGTTGGTGCTTCTCTTCACATTCTCTTGGTGCACTATCTATAGGCAGAACAGCACTGAGGATCTGTGCTTAACTAGAGACAGCACATCTCCTGGTGCTCGTCCTCGGCAGAGCCTCTTTCCGAAAAGGCAAATGTCCGACTCCTTCTCCCACAAGGAAGGTCGCAGCCCTGAAAGCTGGTGCTGCTCTTCACCTTCTCTTGGTGCACTATCTACAGGCAGAACAGCAGTGGGGATCTGTGCTTAACTAGAGACAGCACATCTCCTGGTGCTCGTCCTCGGCAGAGCCTCTTTCCGAAAAGGCAAACGTCCCACTCCTTCTCCCACAAGGAAGGTCGCAGCCCTGAAAGCTGGTGCTGCTCTTCACCTTCTCTTCGTGCACTATCTACAGGCACAAAAGCACTGGGGATCTGTGGTTTCCTAGAGACAGCACATCTCATGGTGCTTGTCCTCGGCAGAGCCTCTTTCCGAAAAAGCAAACGTCCCACTCCTTCTCCCACAAGGAAGGTCGCAGCCCTGAAAGCTGGTGCTGCTCTTCACCTTCTCTTGGTGCACTATATACAGGCACAAAAACACTGGGGATCTGTGGTTTCCTAGAGACAGCACATCTCATGGTGCTCGTCCTCGGCAGAGCCTCTTTCCGAAAAAGCAAACGTCCGACTCCTTCTCCCACAAGGAAGGTCGCAGCCCTGAAAGTTGGTGCTGCTCTTCACATTCTCTTGGTGCACTATCTATAGGCAGAACAGCACTGAGGATCTGTGCTTAACTAGAGACAGCACATCTCCTGGTGCTCGTCCTCGGCAGAGCCTCTTTCCGAAAAAGCAAACGTCCGACTCCTTCTCCCACAAGGAAGGTCGCAGCCCTGAAAGTTGGTGCTGCTCTTCACATTCTCTTGGTGCACTATCTATAGGCAGAATAGCACTGAGGATCTGTGCTTAACTAGAGACAGCACATCTCCTGGTGCTCGTCCTCGGCAGAGCCTCTTCCCGAAAAGGCAAATGTCCGACTTCTTCTCCCACAAGGAAGGTCGCAGCCCTGAAAGCTGGTGCTGCTCTTCACTTCTCTTGGTGCACTATCTACAGGCACAACAGCACTGGGGATCTGTGGTTTCCTAGAGACAGCATATCTCATTGTGCTTGTCCTCAGCAGAGCCTCTTTCCGAAAAGGCAAACGTCCGACTCCTTCTCCCACAAGGAAGGTCGCAGCCCTGAAAGCTGGTGCTGCTCTTCACCTTCTCTTCGTGCCCTATCTACAGGCACAACAGCACTGAGGATCTCTGCTTTCCTAGAGACAGCACATCTCATGGTGCTCGTCCTCGGCAGAGCCTCTTCCCGAAAAGGCAAACGTCCGACTCCTTCTCCCACAAGGAAGGTCGCCGCCCTGAAAGCTGGTGCTGCTCTTCACCTTCTCTTGGTGCACTATCTACAGGCACAACAGCACTGGGGATCTGTGCTTTCCTAGAGACAGCACATCTCATGGTGCTCGTCCTCGGCAGAGCCTCTTTCCGAAAAGGCAAACGTCCGACTCCTTCTCCCACAAGGAAGGTCGCCGCCCTGAAAGCTGGTGCTGCTCTTCACCTTCTCTTGGTGCACTATCTACAGGCACAAAAGCTCTGGGGATCTGTGGTTTCCTAGAGACAGCACATCTCATGGTGCTTTTCATCGGCAGAGCCTCTTCCCGAAAAGGCAAATGTCCGACTCCTTCTCCCACAGGGAAGGTCGCAGCCCTGAAAGCTGGTGCTGCTCTTCACCTTCTCTTGGTGCACTATCTACAGGCACAAAAACACAGGGTATCTGTGGCTTCCTAGAGACAGCACATCTCATGGTGCTTGTCCTCGGCAGAGCCTCTTTCCGAAAAGGCAAACGTCCGACTCCTTCTCCCACAAGGCAGGTCGCAGCCCTTGAAGCACTTGCGGGTCTTCACCCTCTCTTGGTGCCCTATCTACAGGCACAACAGCACTGAGGATCTCTGCTTTCCTAGAGACAGCACATCTCCTGGTGCTCGTCCTCGTCAGAGCCTCTTTCCGAAAAAGCAAACGTCCGACTCCTTCTCCCACAAGGAAGGTCGCAGCCCTGAAAGTTGGTGCTGCTCTTCACATTCTCTTGGTGCACTATCTATAGGCAGAACAGCACTGAGGATCTGTCTTAACTAGAGACAGCACATCTCCTGGTGCTCGTCCTCGGCAGAGCCTCTTCCCGAAAAGGCAAATGTCCGACTTCTTCTCCCACAAGGAAGGTCGCAGCCCTGAAAGCTGGTGCTGCTCTTCACCTTCTCTTGGTTCACTATCTACAGGCACAAAAGCACTGGGGATCTGTGGTTTCCTAGAGACAGCACATCTCATGGTGCTCGTCCTCGGCAGAGCCTCTTTCCGAAAAGGCAAACGTCCGACTCCTTCTCCCACAAGGAAGTTCGCAGCCCTGAAAGCTGTTGCTGCTCTTCACCTTCTCTTGGTGCACTATCTACAGGCACAAAAGCACTGGGGATCTGTGCTTTCCTAGAGACAGCACATCTCATGGTGCTCGTCCTCGGCAGAGCCTATTTCCGAAAAGGCAAACGTCCGACTCCTTCTCCCACAAGGAAGGTCGCAGCCCTGAAAGCTGGTGCTGCTCTTCACCTTCTCTTGGAGCACTATCTACAGGCGCAAAAGCACTGGGGATCTGTGGCTTCCTAGAGACAGCACATCTCATGGTGCTCGTCCTTGGCAGAGCCTCTTCCCGAAAAGGCACACGTCCGACTCCTTCTCCCACAAGGAAGGTCGCAGCCCTGAAAGCTGGTGCTGCTCTTCACCTTCTCTTGGTGCACTATCTACAGGCACAACAGCAGTGGGGATCTGTGGTTTCCTAGAGACAGCATATCTCATTGTGCTTGTCCTCAGCAGAGCCTCTTTCCGAAAAGGCAAACGTCCGACTCCTTCTCCCACAAGGAAGGTCGCAGCCCTGAAAGCTGGTGCTGCTCTTCACCTTCCGTTGGTGCCCTATCTACAGGCACAACAGCACTGAGGATCTCTGCTTTCCTAGAGACAGCACATCTCCTGGTGCTCGTCCTCGGCAGAGCCTCTTTCCGAAAAAGCAAACTTCCGACTCCTTCTCCCACAAGGAACGTCACCGCCCTGAAAGCTGGTGCTGCTCTTCACCTTCTCTTGGTGCACTATCTACAGGCACAACAGCACTGGGGATCTGTGCTTTCCTAGAGACAGCACATCTCATGGTGCTCGTCCTCGGCAGAGCCTCTTTCCGAAAAGGCAAACGTCCGACTCCTTCTCCCACAAGGAAGGTCGCCGCCCTGAAAGCTGGTGCTGCTCTTCACCTTCTCTTGGTGCACTATCTACAGGCACAAAAGCTCTGGGGATCTGTGGTTTCCTAGAGACAGCACATCTCATGGTGCTCGTCCTCGGCAGAGCCTCTTTCCGAAAAGGCAAACGTCCGACTCCTTCTCCCACAAGGAAGGTCGCAGCCCTTGAAGCAATTGCGGGTCTTCACCCTCTCTTGGTGCCCTATCTACAGGCACAACAGCACTGAGGATCTCTGCTTTCCTAGAGACAGCACATCTCCTGGTGCTCGTCCTCGGCAGAGCCTCTTTCCGAAAAAGCAAACGTCCGACTCCTTCTCCCACAAGGAAGGTCGCAGCCCTGAAAGTTGGTGCTGCTCTTCACATTCTCTTGGTGCACTATCTATAGGCAGAACAGCACTGAGGATCTGTGCTTAACTAGAGACAGCACATCTCCTGGTGCTCGTCCTCGGCAGAGCCTCTTTCCGAAAAAGCAAACGTCCGACTCCTTCTCCCACAAGGAAGGTCGCAGCCCTGAAAGCTGGTGCTGCTCTTCACTTCTCTTGGTGCACTATCTACAGGCACAACAGCACTGGGGATCTGTGGTTTCCTAGAGACAGCATATCTCATTGTGCTTGTCCTCAGCAGAGCCTCTTTCCGAAAAGGCAAACGTCCGACTCCTTCTCCCACAAGGAAGGTCGCAGCCCTGAAAGCTGGTGCTGCTCTTCACCTTCCGTTGGTGCCCTATCTACAGGCACAACAGCACTGAGGATCTCTGCTTTCCTAGAGACAGCACATCTCATGGTGCTCGTCCTCGGCAGAGCCTCTTTCCGAAAAGGCAAACGTCCGACTCCTTCTCCCACAAGGAAGGTCGCAGCCCTGAAAGCTGGTGCTGCTCTTCACCTTCTCTTGGTGCACTATCTACAGGCACAACAGCACTGGGGATCTGTGCTTTCCTAGAGACAGCACATCTCATGGTGCTCGTCCTCGGCAGAGCCTCTTTCCGAAAAGGCAAACGTCCGACTCCTTCTCCCACAAGGAAGGTCGCCGCCCTGAAAGCTGGTGCTGCTCTTCACCTTCTCTTGGTGCACTATCTACAGGCACAAAAGCTTTGGGGATCTGTGGTTTCCTAGAGACAGCACATCTCATGGTGCTTTTCATCGGCAGAGCCTCTTCCCGAAAAGGCAAATGTCCGACTCCTTCTCCCACAGGGAAGGTCGCAGCCCTGAAAGCTGGTGCTGCTCTTCACCTTCTCTTGGTGCACTATCTACAGGCACAAAAACACAGGGGATCTGTGGCTTCCTAGAGACAGCACATCTCATGGTGCTTGTCCTCGGCAGAGCCTCTTTCCGAAAAGGCAAACGTCCGACTCCTTCTCCCACAAGGCAGGTCGCAGCCCTTGAAGCACTTGCGGGTCTTCACCCTCTCTTGGTGCCCTATCTACAGGCACAACAGCACTGAGGATCTCTGCTTTCCTAGAGACAGCACATCTCCTGGTGCTCGTCCTCGGCAGAGCCTCTTTCCGAAAAAGCAAACGTCCGACTCCTTCTCCCACAAGGAAGGTCGCAGCCCTGAAAGTTGGTGCTGCTCTTCACATTCTCTTGGTGCACTATCTATAGGCAGAACAGCACTGAGGATCTGTCTTAACTAGAGACAGCACATCTCCTGGTGCTCGTCCTCGGCAGAGCCTGTTCCCGAAAAGGCAAATGTCCGACTTCTTCTCCCACAAGGAAGGTCGCAGCCCTGAAAGCTGGTGCTGCTCTTCACCTTCTCTTGGTTCACTATCTACAGGCACAAAAGCACTGGGGATCTGTGGTTTCCTAGAGACAGCACATCTCATGGTGCTCGTCCTCGGCAGAGCCTCTTTCCGAAAAGGCAAACGTCCGACTCCTTCTCCCACAAGGAAGTTCGCAGCCCTGAAAGCTGTTGCTGCTCTTCACCTTCTCTTGGTGCACTATCTACAGGCACAAAAGCACTGGGGATCTGTGCTTTCCTAGAGACAGCACATCTCATGGTGCTCGTCCTCGGCAGAGCCTATTTCCGAAAAGGCAAACGTCCGACTCCTTCTCCCACAAGGAAGGTCGCAGCCCTGAAAGCTGGTGCTGCTCTTCACCTTCTCTTGGAGCACTATCTACAGGCACAACAGCAGTGGGGATCTGTGGCTTCCTAGAGACAGCACATCTCATGGTGCTCGTCCTTGGCAGAGCCTCTTCCCGAAAAGGCACACGTCCGACTCCTTCTCCCACAAGGAAGGTCGCAGCCCTGAAAGCTGGTGCTGCTCTTCACCTTCTCTTGGTGCACTATCTACAGGCACAACAGCAGTGGGGATCTGTGGTTTCCTAGAGACAGCATATCTCATTGTGCTTGTCCTCAGCAGAGCCTCTTTCCGAAAAGGCAAACGTCCGACTCCTTCTCCCACAAGGAAGGTCGCAGCCCTGAAAGCTGGTGCTGCTCTTCACCTTCCGTTGGTGCCCTATCTACAGGCACAACAGCACTGAGGATCTCTGCTTTCCTAGAGACAGCACATCTCCTGGTGCTCGTCCTCGGCAGTGCCTCTTTCCGAAAAAGCAAACTTCCGACTCCTTCTCCCACAAGGAACGTCACCGCCCTGAAAGCTGGTGCTGCTCTTCACCTTCTCTTGGTGCACTATCTACAGGCACAACAGCACTGGGGATCTGTGCTTTCCTAGAGACAGCACATCTCATGGTGCTCGTCCTCGGCAGAGCCTCTTTCCGAAAAGGCAAACGTCCCACTCCTTCTCCCACAAGGAAGGTCGCCGCCCTGAAAGCTGGTGCTGCTCTTCACCTTCTCTTGGTGCACTATCTACAGGCACAAAAGCTCTGGGGATCTGTGGTTTCCTAGAGACAGCACATCTCATGGTGCTCGTCCTCGGCAGAGCCTCTTTCCGAAAAGGCAAACGTCCGACTCCTTCTCCCACAAGGAAGGTCGCAGCCCTTGAAGCAATTGCGGGTCTTCACCCTCTCTTGGTGCCCTATCTACAGGCACAACAGCACTGAGGATCTCTGCTTTCCTAGAGACAGCACATCTCCTGGTGCTCGTCCTCGGCAGAGCCTCTTTCCGAAAAAGCAAACGTCCGACTCCTTCTCCCACAAGGAAGGTCGCAGCCCTGAAAGCTGGTGCTGCTCTTCACCTTCTCTTGGTGGACTATCTACAGGCACAACAGCACTGGGGATCTCTGCTTTCCTAGAGACAGCACATCTCATGGTGCTCGTCCTCGGCAGAGCCTCTTCCCGAAAAGGCAAATGTCCGAATCCTTCTCCCACAAGGAAGGTCGCAGCCCTGAAAGCTGGTGCTGCTCTTCACCTTCTCTTGGTGCACTATCTACAGGCACAAAAGCACTGGGGATCTGTGCTTTCCTAGAGACAGCACATCTCATGGTGCTCGTCCTCGGCAGAGCCTCTTACCGAAAAGGCAAACGTCCGACTCCTTCTCCCACAAGGAAGGTCGCAGCCCTGAAAGCTGGTGCTGCTCTTCACCTTCTCTTGGTGCACTATCTAAAGGCACAAAAACACAGGGGATCTGTGGCTTCCTAGAGACAGCACATCTCATGGTGCTCGTCCTCGGCAGAGCCTCTTCCCGAAAAGGCAAACGTCCGACTCCTTCTCCCACAAGGAAGGTCGCAGCCCTTGAAGCACTTGTGGGTCTTCACCCTCTCTTGGTGCCCTATCTACAGGCACAACAGCACTGAGGATCTCTGCTTTCCTAGAGACAGCACATCTCCTGGTGCTCGTCCTCGGCAGAGCCTCTTTCCGAAAAAGCAAACGTCCCACTCCTTCTCCCACAAGGAAGGTCGCCGCCCTGAAAGCTGGTGCTGCTCTTCACCTTCTCTTGGTGCACTATCTACAGGCACAAAATCTCTGGGGATCTGTGGTTTCCTAGAGACAGCACATCTCATGGTGCTCGTCCTCGGCAGAGCCTCTTCCCGAAAAGGCAAACGTCCCACACCTTCTCCCACAAGGAAGGTCGCAGCCCTGAAAGCTGGTGCTGCTCTTCACCTTCTCTTGGTGCACTATCTACAGTCACAAAAACACAGGGGATCTGTGGCTTCCTAGAGACAGCACATCTCATGGTGCTCGTCCTCGGCAGAGCCTCTTCCCGAAAAGGCAAACGTCCGACTCCTTCTCCCACAAGGAAGGTCGCAGCCCTTGAAGCACTTGCGGGTCTTCACCCTCTCTTGGTGCACTATCTACAGGCACAAAAGCACTGGGGATCTGTGCTATCCTAGAGACAGCACATCTCATGGTGCTCGTCCTCGGCAGAGCCTATTTCCGAAAAGGCAAACGTCCGACTCCTTCTCCCACAAGGAAGGTCGCAGCCCTGAAAGCTGGTGCTGCTCTTCACCTTCTCTTGGAGCACTATCTACAGGCGCAAAAGCACTGGGCATCTGTGGCTTCCTAGAGACAGCACATCTCATGGTGCTCATCCTTGGCAGAGCCTCTTCCCGAAAAGGCACACGTCCGACTCCTTCTCCCACAAGGAAGGTCGCAGCCCTGAAAGCTGGTGCTGCTCTTCACCTTCTCTTGGTGCACTATCTACAGGCACAACAGCACTGGGGAACTGTGGTTTCCTAGAGACAGCATATCTCATGGTGCTTGTCCTCAGCAGAGCATCTTCCCGAAAAGGCAAACGTCCGACTCCTTCTCCCACAAGGAAGGTCGCAGCCCTTGAAGCACTTGTGGGTCTTCACCCTCTCTTGGTGCCCTATCTACAGGCACAACAGCACTGAGGATCTCTGCTTTCCTAGAGACAGCACATCTCCTGGTGCTCGTCCTCGGCAGAGCCTCTTTCCGAAAAAGCAAACGTCCGACTCCTTCTCCCACAAGGAAGGTCGCCGCCCTGAAAGCTGGTGCTGCTCTTCACCTTCTCTTGGTGCACTATCTACAGGCACAAAATCTCTGGGGATCTGTGGTTTCCTAGAGACAGCACATCTCATGGTGCTCGTCCTCGGCAGAGCCTCTTCCCGAAAAGGCAAACGTCCCACACCTTCTCCCACAAGGAAGGTCGCAGCCCTGAAAGCTGGTGCTGCTCTTCACCTTCTCTTGGTGCACTATCTACAGGCACAAAAACACAGGGGATCTGTGGCTTCCTAGAGACAGCACATCTCATGGTGCTCGTCCTCGGCAGAGCCTCTTTCCGAAAAGGCAAACGTCCGACTCCTTCTCCCACAAGGAAGGTCGCAGCCCTTGAAGCACTTGCGGGTCTTCACCCTCTCTTGGTGCACTATCTACAGGCACAAAAGCACTGGGGATCTGTGCTATCCTAGAGACAGCACATCTCATGGTGCTCGTCCTCGGCAGAGCCTATTTCCGAAAAGGCAAACGTCCGACTCCTTCTCCCACAAGGAAGGTCGCAGCCCTGAAAGCTGGTGCTGCTCTTCACCTTCTCTTGGAGCACTATCTACAGGCGCAAAAGCACTGGGCATCTGTGGCTTCCTAGAGACAGCACATCTCATGGTGCTCGTCCTCAGCAGAGCCTCTTTCCGAAAAAGCAAACCTCCCACTCCTTCTCCCAGAAGGAAGGTCGCAGCCCTGAAAGCTGGTGCTGCTCTTCACCTTCTCTTGGTGCACTATCTACAGGCACAACAGCACTGGGGATCTGTGGTTTCCTAGAGACAGCACATCTCATGGTGCTCGTCCTCGGCAGAGCCTCTTCCCGAAAAGGCAAACGTCTGACTCCTTCTCCCACAAGGAAGGTCGCAGCCCTTGAAGCACTTGCGGGTCTTCACCCTCTCTTGGTGCCCTATCTACAGGCACAACAGCACTGAGGATCTCTGCTTTCCTAGAGACAGCTCATCTCCTGGTGCTCGTCCTCGGCAGAGCCTCTTCCCGAAAAAGCAAACGTCCCACTCCTCCCACAAGGAAGGTCGCAGCCCTGAAAGTTGGTGCTTCTCTTCACATTCTCTTGGTGCACTATCTATAGGCAGAACAGCACTGAGGATCTGTGCTTAACTAGAGACAGCACATCTCCTGGTGCTCGTCCTCGGCAGAGCCTCTTTCCGAAAAGGCAAATGTCCGACTCCTTCTCCCACAAGGAAGGTCGCAGCCCTGAAAGCTGGTGCTGCTCTTCACCTTCTCTTGGAGCACTATCTACAGGCACAACAGCACTGAGGATCTCTGCTTTCCAAGAGACAGCACATCTCATGGTTCTCGTCCTCGGCAGAGCCTCTTTCCGAAAAGGCAAACGTCCGACTCCTTCTCCCACAAGGAAGGTCGCAGCCCTGAAAGCTGGTGCTGCTCTTCACCTTCTCTTGGTGCACTATCTACAGGCACAAAAGCACTGGGGATCTTTGCTTTCCTAGAGACAGCACATCTCATGGTGCTTGTCCTCGGCAGAGCCTCTTCCCGAAAAGGCAAATGTCCGACTCCTTCTCCCACAAGGAAGGTCGCAGCCCTGAAAGCTGGTGCTGCTCTTCACCTTCTCTTGGTGCACTATCTACAGGCACAACAGCACTGGGGATCTGTGGTTTCCTAGAGACAGCATATCTCATGGTGCTTGTCCTCAGCAGAGCATCTTCCCGAAAAGGCAAACGTCCGACTCCTTCTCCCACAAGGAAGGTCGCAGCCCTGAAAGCTGGTGCTGCTCTTCACCTTCTCTTGGTGCACTATCTAAAGGCACAAAAACACAGGGGATCTGTGGCTTCCTAGAGACAGCACATCTCATGGTGCTCGTCCTCGGCAGAGCCTCTTCCCGAAAAGGCAAACGTCCGACTCCTTCTCCCACAAGGAAGGTCGCAGCCCTTGAAGCACTTGCGGGTCTTCACCCTCTCTTGGTGCCCTATCTACAGGCACAACAGCACTGGGGATCTGTGCTTAACTAGAGACAGCACATCTCCTGGTGCTCGTCCTCGGCAGAGCCTCTTTCCGAAAAAGCAAACGTCCGACTCCTTCTCCCACAAGGAAGGTCGCAGCCCTGAAAGCTGGTGCTGCTCTTCAGCTTCTCTTGGTGCACTATCTACAGGCACAACAGCACTCGGGATCTGTGCTTAAGTAGAGACAGCACATCTCATGGTGCTCGTCCTCGGCAGAGCCTCTTACCGAAAAGGCAAACGTCCGACTCCTTCTCCCACAAGGAAGGTCGCAGCCCTGAAAGCTGGTGCTGCTCTTCACCTTCTCTTGGTGCACTATCTAAAGGCACAAAAACACAGGGGATCTGTGGCTTCCTAGAGACAGCACATCTCATGGTGCTCGTCCTCGGCAGAGCCTCTTCTCGAAAAGGCAAACGTCCGACTCCTTCTCCCACAAGGAAGGTCGCAGCCCTTGAAGCACTTGTGGGTCTTCACCCTCTCTTGGTGCCCTATCTACAGGCACAACAGCACTGAGGATCTCTGCTTTCCTAGAGACAGCACATCTCCTGGTGCTCGTCCTCGGCAGAGCCTCTTTCCGAAAAAGCAAACGTCCCACTCCTTCTCCCACAAGGAAGGTCGCCGCCCTGAAAGCTGGTGCTGCTCTTCACCTTCTCTTGGTGCACTATCTACAGGCACAAAATCTCTGGGGATCTTTGCTTTCCTAGAGACAGCACATCTCATGGTGCTCGTCCTCGGCAGAGCCTCTTCCCGAAAAGGCAAACGTCCCACACCTTCTCCCACAAGGAACGTCACCGCCCTGAAAGCTGGTGCTGCTCTTCACCTTCTCTTGGTGCACTATCTACAGGCACAAAAACACAGGGGATCTGTGGCTTCCTAGAGACAGCACATCTCATGGTGCTCGTCCTCGGCAGAGCCTCTTTCCGAAAAGGCAAACGTCCGACTCCTTCTCCCACAAGGAAGGTCGCAGCCCTTGAAGCACTTGTGGGTCTTCACCCTCTCTTGGTGCCCTATCTACAGGCACAACAGCACTGAGGATCTCTGCTTTCCTAGAGACAGCACATCTCCTGGTGCTCGTCCTCGGCAGAGCCTCTTTCCGAAAAAGCAAACGTCCCACTCCTTCTCCCACAAGGAAGGTCGCCGCCCTGAAAGCTGGTGCTGCTCTTCACCTTCTCTTGGTGCACTATCTACAGGCACAAAATCTCTGGGGATCTGTGGTTTCCTAGAGACAGCACATCTCATGGTGCTCGTCCTCGGCAGAGCCTCTTCCCGAAAAGGCAAACGTCCCACACCTTCTCCCACAAGGAAGGTCGCAGCCCTGAAAGCTGGTGCTGCTCTTCACCTTCTCTTGGTGCACTATCTACAGGCACAAAAACACAGGGGATCTGTGGTTTCCTAGAGACAGCACATCTCATGGTGCTCGTCCTCGGCAGAGCCTCTTTCCGAAAAGGCAAACGTCCGACTCCTTCTCCCACAAGGAAGGTCGCAGCCCTTGAAGCACTTGCGGGTCTTCACCCTCTCTTGGTGCACTATCTACAGGCACAAAAGCACTGGGGATCTGTGCTATCCTAGAGACAGCACATCTCATGGTGCTCGTCCTCGGCAGAGCCTATTTCCGAAAAGGCAAACGTCCGACTCCTTCTCCCACAAGGAAGGTCGCAGCCCTGAAAGCTGGTGCTGCTCTTCACCTTCTCTTGGAGCACTATCTACAGGCGCAAAAGCACTGGGCATCTGTGGCTTCCTAGAGACAGCACATCTCATGGTGCTCATCCTTGGCAGAGCCTCTTCCCGAAAAGGCACACGTCCGACTCCTTCTCCCACAAGGAAGGTCGCAGCCCTGAAAGCTGGTGCTGCTCTTCACCTTCTCTTGGTGCACTATCTACAGGCACAACAGCACTGGGGATCTGTGGTTTCCTAGAGACAGCATATCTCATGGTGCTTGTCCTCAGCAGAGCATCTTCCCGAAAAGGCAAACGTCCGACTCCTTCTCCCACAAGGAAGGTCGCAGCCCTGAAAGCTGGTGCTGCTCTTCACCTTCTCTTGGTGCACTATCTACAGGCACAACAGCACTCGGGATCTGTGCTTAAGTAGAGACAGCACATCTCATGGTGCTCGTCCTCGGCAGAGCCTCTTTCCGAAAAGGCAAACGTCCGACTCCTTCTCCCACAAGGAAGGTCGCAGCCCTGAAAGCTGGTGCTGCTCTTCACCTTCTCTTGGTGCACTATCTACAGGCACAAAAGCACTGGGGATCTTTGCTTTCCTAGAGACAGCACATCTCATGGTGCTTGTCCTCGGCAGAGCCTCTTCCCGAAAAGGGAAATGTCCGACTCCTTCTCCCACAAGGAAGGTCGCAGCCCTGAAAGCTGGTGCTGCTCTTCACCTTCTCTTGGTGCACTATCTACAGGCACAAAAGCTCTGGGGATCTGTGGTTTCCTAGAGACAGCACATCTCATGGTGCTCGTCCTCGGCAGAGCCTCTTTCCGAAAAGGCAAACGTCCGACTCCTTCTCCCACAAGGAAGGTCGCAGCCCTTGAAGCACTTGCGGGTCTTCACCCTCTCTTGGTGCCCTATCTACAGGCACAACAGCACTGAGGATCTCTGCTTTCCTAGAGACAGCACATCTCCTGGTGCTCGTCCTCGGCAGAGCCTCTTTCCGAAAAAGCAAACGTCCGACTCCTTCTCCCATAAGGAAGTTCGCAGCCCTGAAAGCTGGTGCTGCTCTTCACCTTCTCTTGGTGGACTATCTACAGGCACAACAGCACTGGGGATCTCTGCTTTCCTAGAGACAGCACATCTCATGGTGCTCGTCCTCGGCAGAGCCTCTTTCCGAAAAGGCAAACGTCCGACTCCTTCTCCCACAAGGAAGGTCGCCGCCCTGAAAGCTGGTGCTGCTCTTCACCTTCTCTTGGTGCACTATCTACAGGCACAAAAGCTCTGGGGATCTGTGGTTTCCTAGAGACAGCACATCTCCTGGTGCTCGTCCTCGGCAGAGCCTCTCTCCGAAAAGGCAAACGTCCGACTCCTTCTCCCACAAGGAAGGTCGCAGCCCTTGAAGCACTTGCGGGTCTTCACCTTCTCTTGCTGCCCTATCTACAGGCACAACAGCACTGAGGATCTCTGCTTTCCTAGAGACAGCACATCTCATGGTGCTCGTCCTCGGCAGAGCCTCTTTCCGAAAAAGCAAACGTCCGACTCCTTCTCCCACAAGGAAGGGCGCAGCCATGAAAGCTGCTGCTGCTCTTCACCTTCTCTTGGTGCACTATCTACAGGCACAACAGCACTGGGGATCTGTGCTTTCCTAGAGACAGCACATCTCATGGTGCTCGTCCTCGCCAGAGCCTCTTTCCGAAAAAGCAAACGTCCCACTCCTTCTCCCACAAGGAAGGTCGCAGCCCTGAAGCACTCACGGGTCTTCACCTTCTCTTGGTGCACTATCTACAGGCAGAACAGCACTGAGGATCTCTGCTTTCCTAGAGACAGCACATCTCCTGGTTCTCGTCTTCGGCAGAGCCTCTTTCCGAAAAATCAAACGTCCGACTCCTTCTCCCACAAGGAAGGTCACAGCCCTGAAAGCTGGTGCTGCTCTTCACCTTCTCTTGTTGCACTATCTACAGGCAGAACAGCAGCGGGGATCTTAGATTAACTAGAGACAGAATGTCTCCTAGTGCTCGTCCTCGGCAGAACCTCTTTCTGAAAAGGCAAAAGTCCCACTACTTGTCCCACAAGGAAGGTCGCAGCCCTGAAAGCTGTTGCTGCTCTTCACCTTCTCTTGGTGCACTATCTACAGGCACAACAGCACTGGGGACCTGTGCTTTCCTAGAGACAGCACATCTCATGGTGCTCGTCCTCGGCAGAGCCTCTTTCCGAAAAAGCAAACCGTCGAGTACGTCTCCCACAAGGAAGGTCGCCGCCCTGAAAGCTGGTGCTGCTCTTCACCTTCTCTTGGTGCACTATCTACAGGCACAACAGCACTGGGGATCTGTGGTTTCGTAGAGACAGCACATCTCATGGTGCTCGTCCTCGGCAGAGCCTCTTTCCGAAAAGGCAAACGTCCGACTCCTTCCTCCACAAGGAAGGTTGCAGCCCTGAAAGCTGGTGCTGCTATTCACCTCCTCTTGGTGCACTATCTACAGGCACAAGAGCACTGGGGATCCGTGGTTTCCTAGAGACAGCACATCTCATGGTGCTCGTCCTCGGCAGAGCCTCTTCCCGAAAAGGCAAACATCCGACTCCTTCTCCCACAAGGAAGGTCGCAGCCCTGAAAGCTGGTGCTGCTCTTCACCTTCTCTTGGTGCACTATCTACAGGCACAAAAGCACTGGGGATCTGTGGTTTCCTAGAGACAGCACATCTCATGGTGCTCGTCCTCGGCAGAGCCTCTTTCCGAAAAGGTAAACGTTCCACTCCTTCTCCCACAAGGAAGGTCGCAGCCCTTGAAGCACTTGCGGGTCTTCACCTTCTCTTGGTGCACTATCTACAGGCACAACGGCACTGATGATCTCTGCTTTCCTATAGACAGCACATCTCATGGTGCTCGTCCTCGGCAGAGCCTCTTTCCGAAAAAGCAAACGTCCCACTCCTTCTCCCACAAGGAAGGTCGCAGCCCTGAAAGCTGGTGCTGCTCTTCACCTTCTCTTGGTGCACTATCTACAGGCACAACAGCACTGGGGATCTGTGGTTTCCTAGAGACAGCACATCTCATGGTGCTTGTCCTCGGCAGAGCCTCTTTCCGAAAAGGCAAACGTCCCACTCCTTCTTCCACAAGGAAGGTCGCAGCCCTTGAAGCACTTGCGGGTCTTCACCTTCTCTTGGTGCACTATCTACAGGCACAACAGCAGTGGGGATCTTAGATTAACTAGAGACAGAATATCTCCTGGTGCTCGTCATCGGCAGAGCCTCTTCCCGAAAAGGCAAACGTCCCACTCCTTGAAGGTCGCAGCCCTGAAAGCTGGTGCTGCTATTCACCTTCTCTTGGTGCACTATCTACAGGCACAACAGCACTGGGGATCTGTGCTTTCCTAGAGACAGCACATCTCATGGTGCTCGTCCTCGGCAGAGCCTCTTCCCGAAAAGGCAAACGTCCCACTCATTCTCCCACAAGGAAGGTCGCAGCCCTGAAAGCTGGTGCTGCTCTTCACCTTCTCTTGGTGCACTATCTACAGGCACAACAGCAGTGGGGATCTGTGCTTTCCTAGAGACAGCACATCTCATGGTGCTCGTCCTCGGCAGAGCCTCTTTCCGAAAAGGCAAACGTCCGACTCCTTCTCCTACAAGGAAGGTCGCAGCCCTGAAAGCTGGTGCTGCTATTCACCTCCTCTTGGTGCACTATCTACAGGCACAAGAGCACTGGGGATCCGTGGTTTCCTAGAGACAGCACATCTCATGGTGCTCGTCCTCGGCAGAGCCTCTTCCCGAAAAGGCAAACATCCGACTCCTTCTCCCACAAGGAAGGTCGCAGCCCTGAAAGCTGGTGCTGCTCTTCACCTTCTCTTGGTGCACTATCTACAGGCACAAAAGCACTGGGGATCTGTGGTTTCCTAGAGACAGCACATCTCATGGTGCTCGTCCTCGGCAGAGCCTCTTTCCGAAAAGGCAAACGTTCCACTCCTTCTCCCACAAGGAAGGTCGCAGCCCTTGAAGCACTTGCGGGTCTTCACCTTCTCTTGGTGCACTATCTACAGGCACAACGGCACTGAGGATCTGTGCTTTCCTAGAGACAGCACATCTCATGGTGCTCGTCCTCGGCAGAGCCTCTTTCCGAAAAAGCAAACGTCCCACTCCTTCTCCCACAAGGAAGGTCGCAGCCCTGAAAGCTGGTGCTGCTCTTCACCTTCTCTTGGTGCACTATCTACAGGCACAACAGCACTGGGGATCTGTGCTTTCCTATAGACAGCACATCTCATGGTGCTCGTCCTCGGCAGAGCCTCTTTCCGAAAAAGCAAACGTCCCATTCCTTCTCCCATAAGGAACGTCACCGCCCTGAAAGCTGGTGCTGCTCTTCACCTTCTCTTGGTGCACTATCTACAGGCACAACAGCACTGGGGATCTGTGCTTTCCTAGAGACAGCACATCTCATGGTGCTCGTCCTCGGCAGAGCCTCTTTCCGAAAAGGCAAACGTCCGACTCCTTCTCCCACAAGGAAGGTCGCCGCCCTGAAAGCTGGTGCTGCTCTTCACCTTCTCTTGGTGCACTATCTACAGGCACAAAAGCTCTGGGGATCTGTGGTTTCCTAGAGACAGCACATCTCATGGTGCTTTTCATCGGCAGAGCCTCTTCCCGAAAAGGCAAACGTCCGACTCCTTCTCCCACAAGGAAGGTCGCAGCCCTGAAAGCTGGTGCTGCTCTTCACCTTCTCTTGGTGCACTATCTACAGGCACAAAAACACAGGGGATCTGTGGCTTCCTAGAGACAGCACATCTCATGGTGCTCGTCCTCGGCAGAGCCTCTTCCCGAAAAAGCAAACGTCCCACTCCTCCCACAAGGAAGGTCGCAGCCCTGAAAGTTGGTGCTTCTCTTCACATTCTCTTGGTGCACTATCTATAGGCAGAACAGCACTGAGGATCTGTGCTTAACTAGAGACAGCACATCTCCTGGTGCTCGTCCTCGGCAGAGCCTCTTTCCGAAAAGGCAAATGTCCGACTCCTTCTCCCACAAGGAAGGTCGCAGCCCTGAAAGCTGGTGCTGCTCTTCACCTTCTCTTGGAGCACTATCTACAGGCACAACAGCACTGAGGATCTCTGCTTTCCAAGAGACAGCACATCTCATGGTTCTCGTCCTCGGCAGAGCCTCTTTCCGAAAAGGCAAACGTCCGACTCCTTCTCCCACAAGGAAGGTCGCAGCCCTGAAAGCTGGTGCTGCTCTTCACCTTCTCTTGGTGCACTATCTACAGGCACAAAAGCACTGGGGATCTTTGCTTTCCTAGAGACAGCACATCTCATGGTGCTTGTCCTCGGCAGAGCCTCTTCCCGAAAAGGCAAATGTCCGACTCCTTCTCCCACAAGGAAGGTCGCAGCCCTGAAAGCTGGTGCTGCTCTTCACCTTCTCTTGGTGCACTATCTACAGGCACAACAGCACTGGGGATCTGTGGTTTCCTAGAGACAGCATATCTCATGGTGCTTGTCCTCAGCAGAGCATCTTCCCGAAAAGGCAAACGTCCGACTCCTTCTCCCACAAGGAAGGTCGCAGCCCTGAAAGCTGGTGCTGCTCTTCACCTTCTCTTGGTGCACTATCTAAAGGCACAAAAACACAGGGGATCTGTGGCTTCCTAGAGACAGCACATCTCATGGTGCTCGTCCTCGGCAGAGCCTCTTCCCGAAAAGGCAAACGTCCGACTCCTTCTCCCACAAGGAAGGTCGCAGCCCTTGAAGCACTTGCGGGTCTTCACCCTCTCTTGGTGCCCTATCTACAGGCACAACAGCACTGGGGATCTGTGCTTAACTAGAGACAGCACATCTCCTGGTGCTCGTCCTCGGCAGAGCCTCTTTCCGAAAAAGCAAACGTCCGACTCCTTCTCCCACAAGGAAGGTCGCAGCCCTGAAAGCTGGTGCTGCTCTTCAGCTTCTCTTGGTGCACTATCTACAGGCACAACAGCACTCGGGATCTGTGCTTAAGTAGAGACAGCACATCTCATGGTGCTCGTCCTCGGCAGAGCCTCTTACCGAAAAGGCAAACGTCCGACTCCTTCTCCCACAAGGAAGGTCGCAGCCCTGAAAGCTGGTGCTGCTCTTCACCTTCTCTTGGTGCACTATCTAAAGGCACAAAAACACAGGGGATCTGTGGCTTCCTAGAGACAGCACATCTCATGGTGCTCGTCCTCGGCAGAGCCTCTTCTCGAAAAGGCAAACGTCCGACTCCTTCTCCCACAAGGAAGGTCGCAGCCCTTGAAGCACTTGTGGGTCTTCACCCTCTCTTGGTGCCCTATCTACAGGCACAACAGCAATGAGGATCTCTGCTTTCCTAGAGACAGCACATCTCCTGGTGCTCGTCCTCGGCAGAGCCTCTTTCCGAAAAAGCAAACGTCCCACTCCTTCTCCCACAAGGAAGGTCGCCGCCCTGAAAGCTGGTGCTGCTCTTCACCTTCTCTTGGTGCACTATCTACAGGCACAAAATCTCTGGGGATCTGTGGTTTCCTAGAGACAGCACATCTCATGGTGCTCGTCCTCGGCAGAGCCTCTTCCCGAAAAGGCAAACGTCCCACACCTTCTCCCACAAGGAAGGTCGC
The DNA here is from genome assembly GCF_026419915.1 of Harpia harpyja. Classification (NCBI taxonomy): domain Eukaryota; kingdom Metazoa; phylum Chordata; class Aves; order Accipitriformes; family Accipitridae; genus Harpia; species Harpia harpyja. Next base: position 11,278,207 of record NC_068949.1, read on the forward strand.
AGCCCTGAAAGCTGGTGCTGCTCTTCACCTTCTCTTGGTGCACTATCTACAGGCACAAAAACACAGGGGATCTGTGGCTTCCTAGAGACAGCACATCTCATGGTGCTCGTCCTCGGCAGAGCCTCTTTCCGAAAAGGCAAACGTCCGACTCCTTCTCCCACAAGGAAGGTCGCAGCCCTTGAAGCACTTGCGGGTCTTCACCCTCTCTTGGTGCACTATCTACAGGCACAAAAGCACTGGGGATCTGTGCTATCCTAGAGACAGCACATCTCATGGTGCTCGTCCTCGGCAGAGCCTATTTCCGAAAAGGCAAACGTCCGACTCCTTCTCCCACAAGGAAGGTCGCAGCCCTGAATGCTGGTGCTGCTCTTCACCTTCTCTTGGAGCACTATCTACAGGCGCAAAAGCACTGGGCATCTGTGGCTTCCTAGAGACAGCACATCTCATGGTGCTCATCCTTGGCAGAGCCTCTTCCCGAAAAGGCACACGTCCGACTCCTTCTCCCACAAGGAAGGTCGCAGCCCTGAAAGCTGGTGCTGCTCTTCACCTTCTCTTGGTGCACTATCTACAGGCACAACAGCACTGGGGATCTGTGGTTTCCTAGAGACAGCATATCTCATGGTGCTTGTCCTCAGCAGAGCATCTTCCCGAAAAGGCAAACGTCCGACTCCTTCTCCCACAAGGAAGGTCGCAGCCCTTGAAGCACTTGTGGGTCTTCACCCTCTCTTGGTGCCCTATCTACAGGCACAACAGCACTGAGGATCTCTGCTTTCCTAGAGACAGCACATCTCCTGGTGCTCGTCCTCGGCAGAGCCTCTTTCCGAAAAAGCAAACGTCCCACTCCTTCTCCCACAAGGAAGGTCGCAGCCCTGAAAGCTGGTGCTGCTCTTCACCTTCTCTTGGTGCACTATCTACAGGCACAACAGCACTGGGGATCTGTGCTTTCCTATAGACAGCACATCTCATGGTGCTCGTCCTCGGCAGAGCCTCTTTCCGAAAAAGCAAACGTCCCATTCCTTCTCCCATAAGGAACGTCACCGCCCTGAAAGCTGGTGCTGCTCTTCACCTTCTCTTGGTGCACTATCTACAGGCACAACAGCACTGGGGATCTGTGCTTTCCTAGAGACAGCACATCTCATGGTGCTCGTCCTCGGCAGAGCCTCTTTCCGAAAAGGCAAACGTCCGACTCCTTCTCCCACAAGGAAGGTCGCCGCCCTGAAAGCTGGTGCTGCTCTTCACCTTCTCTTGGTGCACTATCTACAGGCACAAAAGCTCTGGGGATCTGTGGTTTCCTAGAGACAGCACATCTCATGGTGCTTTTCATCGGCAGAGCCTCTTCCCGAAAAGGCAAACGTCCGACTCCTTCTCCCACAAGGAAGGTCGCAGCCCTGAAAGCTGGTGCTGCTCTTCACCTTCTCTTGGTGCACTATCTACAGGCACAAAAACACAGGGGATCTGTGGCTTCCTAGAGACAGCACATCTCATGGTGCTCGTCCTCGGCAGAGCCTCTTCCCGAAAAGGCAAACGTCCGACTCCTTCTCCCACAAGGAAGGTCGCAGCCCTTGAATCACTTGCGGGTCTTCACCCTCTCTTGGTGCCCTATCTACAGGCACAACAGCACTGAGGATCTCTGCTTTCCTAGAGACAGCTCATCTCCTGGTGCTCGTCCTCGGCAGAGCCTCTTCCCGAAAAAGCAAACGTCCCACTCCTCCCACAAGGAAGGTCGCAGCCCTGAAAGTTGGTGCTTCTCTTCACATTCTCTTGGTGCACTATCTATAGGCAGAACAGCACTGAGGATCTGTGCTTAACTAGAGACAGCACATCTCCTGGTGCTCGTCCTCGGCAGAGCCTCTTTCCGAAAAGGCAAATGTCCGACTCCTTCTCCCACAAGGAAGGTCGCAGCCCTGAAAGCTGGTGCTGCTCTTCACCTTCTCTTGGAGCACTATCTACAGGCACAACAGCACTGAGGATCTCTGCTTTCCAAGAGACAGCACATCTCATGGTTCTCGTCCTCGGCAGAGCCTCTTTCCGAAAAGGCAAACGTCCGACTCCTTCTCCCACAAGGAAGGTCACAGCCCTGAAAGCTGGTGCTGCTCTTCACCTTCTCTTGGTGCACTATCTACAGGCACAAAAGCACTGGGGATCTTTGCTTTCCTAGAGACAGCACATCTCATGGTGCTTGTCCTCGGCAGAGCCTCTTCCCGAAAAGGCAAATGTCCGACTCCTTCTCCCACAAGGAAGGTCGCAGCCCTGAAAGCTGGTGCTGCTCTTCACCTTCTCTTGGTGCACTATCTACAGGCACAACAGCACTGGGGATCTGTGGTTTCCTAGAGACAGCATATCTCATGGTGCTTGTCCTCAGCAGAGCATCTTCCCGAAAAGGCAAACGTCCGACTCCTTCTCCCACAAGGAAGGTCGCAGCCCTGAAAGCTGGTGCTGCTCTTCACCTTCTCTTGGTGCACTATCTAAAGGCACAAAAACACAGGGGATCTGTGGCTTCCTAGAGACAGCACATCTCATGGTGCTCGTCCTCGGCAGAGCCTCTTCCCGAAAAGGCAAACGTCCGACTCCTTCTCCCACAAGGAAGGTCGCAGCCCTTGAAGCACTTGCGGGTCTTCACCCTCTCTTGGTGCCCTATCTACAGGCACAACAGCACTGGGGATCTGTGCTTAACTAGAGACAGCACATCTCCTGGTGCTCGTCCTCGGCAGAGCCTCTTTCCGAAAAAGCAAACGTCCGACTCCTTCTCCCACAAGGAAGGTCGCAGCCCTGAAAGCTGGTGCTGCTCTTCACCTTCTCTTGGTGCACTATCTACAGGCACAACAGCACTCGGGATCTGTGCTTAAGTAGAGACAGCACATCTCATGGTGCTCGTCCTCGGCAGAGCCTCTTACCGAAAAGGCAAACGTCCGACTCCTTCTCCCACAAGGAAGGTCGCAGCCCTTGAAGCACTTGTGGGTCTTCACCCTCTCTTGGTGCCCTATCTACAGGCACAACAGCAATGAGGATCTCTGCTTTCCTAGAGACAGCACATCTCCTGGTGCTCGTCCTCGGCAGAGCCTCTTTCCGAAAAAGCAAACGTCCCACTCCTTCTCCCACAAGGAAGGTCGCAGCCCTGAAAGCTGGTGCTGCTCTTCACCTTCTCTTGGTGCACTATCTACAGGCACAAAATCTCTGGGGATCTGTGGTTTCCTAGAGACAGCACATCTCATGGTGCTCGTCCTCGGCAGAGCCTCTTCCCGAAAAGGCAAACGTCCCACACCTTCTCCCACAAGGAAGGTCGCAGCCCTGAAAGCTGGTGCTGCTCTTCACCTTCTCTTGGTGCACTATCTACAGGCACAAAAACACAGGGGATCTGTGGCTTCCTAGAGACAGCACATCTCATGGTGCTCGTCCTCGGCAGAGCCTCTTTCCGAAAAGGCAAACGTCCGACTCCTTCTCCCACAAGGAAGGTCGCAGCCCTTGAAGCACTTGCGGGTCTTCACCCTCTCTTGGTGCACTATCTACAGGCACAAAAGCACTGGGGATCTGTGCTATCCTAGAGACAGCACATCTCATGGTGCTCGTCCTTGGCAGAGCCTCTTCCCGAAAAGGCACACGTCCGACTCCTTCTCCCACAAGGAAGGTCGCAGCCCTGAAAGCTGGTGCTGCTCTTCACCTTCTCTTGGTGCACTATCTACAGGCACAACAGCACTGGGGATCTGTGGTTTCCTAGAGACAGCATATCTCATGGTGCTTGTCCTCGGCAGAGCCTCTTTCCGAAAAGGCAAACGTCCGACTCCTTCTCCCACAAGGAAGGTCGCCGCCCTGAAAGCTGGTGCTGCTCTTCACCTTCTCTTGGTGCACTATCTACAGGCACAAAAGCTCTGGGGATCTGTGGTTTCCTAGAGACAGCACATCTCATGGTGCTTTTCATCGGCAGAGCCTCTTCCCGAAAAGGCAAACGTCCGACTCCTTCTCCCACAAGGAAGGTCGCAGCCCTGAAAGCTGGTGCTGCTCTTCACCTTCTCTTGGTGCACTATCTACAGGCACAAAAACACAGGGGATCTGTGGCTTCCTAGAGACAGCACATCTCATGGTGCTCGTCCTCGGCAGAGCCTCTTCCCGAAAAAGCAAACGTCCCACTCCTCCCACAAGGAAGGTCGCAGCCCTGAAAGTTGGTGCTTCTCTTCACATTCTCTTGGTGCACTATCTATAGGCAGAACAGCACTGAGGATCTGTGCTTAACTAGAGACAGCACATCTCCTGGTGCTCGTCCTCGGCAGAGCCTCTTTCCGAAAAGGCAAATGTCCGACTCCTTCTCCCACAAGGAAGGTCGCAGCCCTGAAAGCTGGTGCTGCTCTTCACCTTCTCTTGGAGCACTATCTACAGGCACAACAGCACTGAGGATCTCTGCTTTCCAAGAGACAGCACATCTCATGGTTCTCGTCCTCGGCAGAGCCTCTTTCCGAAAAGGCAAACGTCCGACTCCTTCTCCCACAAGGAAGGTCGCAGCCCTGAAAGCTGGTGCTGCTCTTCACCTTCTCTTGGTGCACTATCTACAGGCACAAAAGCACTGGGGATCTTTGCTTTCCTAGAGACAGCACATCTCATGGTGCTTGTCCTCGGCAGAGCCTCTTCCCGAAAAGGCAAATGTCCGACTCCTTCTCCCACAAGGAAGGTCGCAGCCCTGAAAGCTGGTGCTGCTCTTCACCTTCTCTTGGTGCACTATCTACAGGCACAACAGCACTGGGGATCTGTGGTTTCCTAGAGACAGCATATCTCATGGTGCTTGTCCTCAGCAGAGCATCTTCCCGAAAAGGCAAACGTCCGACTCCTTCTCCCACAAGGAAGGTCGCAGCCCTGAAAGCTGGTGCTGCTCTTCACCTTCTCTTGGTGCACTATCTAAAGGCACAAAAACACAGGGGATCTGTGGCTTCCTAGAGACAGCACATCTCATGGTGCTCGTCCTCGGCAGAGCCTCTTCCCGAAAAGGCAAACGTCCGACTCCTTCTCCCACAAGGAAGGTCGCAGCCCTTGAAGCACTTGCGGGTCTTCACCCTCTCTTGGTGCCCTATCTACAGGCACAACAGCACTGGGGATCTGTGCTTAACTAGAGACAGCACATCTCCTGGTGCTCGTCCTCGGCAGAGCCTCTTTCCGAAAAAGCAAACGTCCGACTCCTTCTCCCACAAGGAAGGTCGCAGCCCTGAAAGCTGGTGCTGCTCTTCAGCTTCTCTTGGTGCACTATCTACAGGCACAACAGCACTCGGGATCTGTGCTTAAGTAGAGACAGCACATCTCATGGTGCTCGTCCTCGGCAGAGCCTCTTACCGAAAAGGCAAACGTCCGACTCCTTCTCCCACAAGGAAGGTCGCAGCCCTGAAAGCTGGTGCTGCTCTTCACCTTCTCTTGGTGCACTATCTAAAGGCACAAAAACACAGGGGATCTGTGGCTTCCTAGAGACAGCACATCTCATGGTGCTCGTCCTCGGCAGAGCCTCTTCTCGAAAAGGCAAACGTCCGACTCCTTCTCCCACAAGGAAGGTCGCAGCCCTTGAAGCACTTGTGGGTCTTCACCCTCTCTTGGTGCCCTATCTACAGGCACAACAGCAATGAGGATCTCTGCTTTCCTAGAGACAGCACATCTCCTGGTGCTCGTCCTCGGCAGAGCCTCTTTCCGAAAAAGCAAACGTCCCACTCCTTCTCCCACAAGGAAGGTCGCCGCCCTGAAAGCTGGTGCTGCTCTTCACCTTCTCTTGGTGCACTATCTACAGGCACAAAATCTCTGGGGATCTGTGGTTTCCTAGAGACAGCACATCTCATGGTGCTCGTCCTCGGCAGAGCCTCTTCCCGAAAAGGCAAACGTCCCACACCTTCTCCCACAAGGAAGGTCGCAGCCCTGAAAGCTGGTGCTGCTCTTCACCTTCTCTTGGTGCACTATCTACAGGCACAAAAACACAGGGGATCTGTGGCTTCCTAGAGACAGCACATCTCATGGTGCTCGTCCTCGGCAGAGCCTCTTTCCGAAAAGGCAAACGTCCGACTCCTTCTCCCACAAGGAAGGTCGCAGCCCTTGAAGCACTTGCGGGTCTTCACCCTCTCTTGGTGCACTATCTACAGGCACAAAAGCACTGGGGATCTGTGCTATCCTAGAGACAGCACATCTCATGGTGCTCGTCCTCGGCAGAGCCTATTTCCGAAAAGGCAAACGTCCGACTCCTTCTCCCACAAGGAAGGTCGCAGCCCTGAATGCTGGTGCTGCTCTTCACCTTCTCTTGGAGCACTATCTACAGGCGCAAAAGCACTGGGCATCTGTGGCTTCCTAGAGACAGCACATCTCATGGTGCTCATCCTTGGCAGAGCCTCTTCCCGAAAAGGCACACGTCCGACTCCTTCTCCCACAAGGAAGGTCGCAGCCCTGAAAGCTGGTGCTGCTCTTCACCTTCTCTTGGTGCACTATCTACAGGCACAACAGCACTGGGGATCTGTGGTTTCCTAGAGACAGCATATCTCATGGTGCTTGTCCTCAGCAGAGCATCTTCCCGAAAAGGCAAACGTCCGACTCCTTCTCCCACAAGGAAGGTCGCAGCCCTTGAAGCACTTGTGGGTCTTCACCCTCTCTTGGTGCCCTATCTACAGGCACAACAGCACTGAGGATCTCTGCTTTCCTAGAGACAGCACATCTCCTGGTGCTCGTCCTCGGCAGAGCCTCTTTCCGAAAAAGCAAACGTCCCACTCCTTCTCCCACAAGGAAGGTCGCAGCCCTGAAAGCTGGTGCTGCTCTTCACCTTCTCTTGGTGCACTATCTACAGGCACAACAGCACTGGGGATCTGTGCTTTCCTATAGACAGCACATCTCATGGTGCTCGTCCTCGGCAGAGCCTCTTTCCGAAAAAGCAAACGTCCCATTCCTTCTCCCATAAGGAACGTCACCGCCCTGAAAGCTGGTGCTGCTCTTCACCTTCTCTTGGTGCACTATCTACAGGCACAACAGCACTGGGGATCTGTGCTTTCCTAGAGACAGCACATCTCATGGTGCTCGTCCTCGGCAGAGCCTCTTTCCGAAAAGGCAAACGTCCGACTCCTTCTCCCACAAGGAAGGTCGCCGCCCTGAAAGCTGGTGCTGCTCTTCACCTTCTCTTGGTGCACTATCTACAGGCACAAAAGCTCTGGGGATCTGTGGTTTCCTAGAGACAGCACATCTCATGGTGCTTTTCATCGGCAGAGCCTCTTCCCGAAAAGGCAAACGTCCGACTCCTTCTCCCACAAGGAAGGTCGCAGCCCTGAAAGCTGGTGCTGCTCTTCACCTTCACTTGGTGCACTATCTACAGGCACAAAAACACAGGGGATCTGTGGCTTCCTAGAGACAGCACATCTCATGGTGCTCGTCCTCGGCAGAGCCTCTTCCCGAAAAGGCAAACGTCCGACTCCTTCTCCCACAAGGAAGGTCGCAGCCCTTGAATCACTTGCGGGTCTTCACCCTCTCTTGGTGCCCTATCTACAGGCACAACAGCACTGAGGATCTCTGCTTTCCTAGAGACAGCTCATCTCCTGGTGCTCGTCCTCGGCAGAGCCTCTTCCCGAAAAAGCAAACGTCCCACTCCTCCCACAAGGAAGGTCGCAGCCCTGAAAGTTGGTGCTTCTCTTCACATTCTCTTGGTGCACTATCTATAGGCAGAACAGCACTGAGGATCTGTGCTTAACTAGAGACAGCACATCTCCTGGTGCTCGTCCTCGGCAGAGCCTCTTTCCGAAAAGGCAAATGTCCGACTCCTTCTCCCACAAGGAAGGTCGCAGCCCTGAAAGCTGGTGCTGCTCTTCACCTTCTCTTGGAGCACTATCTACAGGCACAACAGCACTGAGGATCTCTGCTTTCCAAGAGACAGCACATCTCATGGTTCTCGTCCTCGGCAGAGCCTCTTTCCGAAAAGGCAAACGTCCGACTCCTTCTCCCACAAGGAAGGTCGCAGCCCTGAAAGCTGGTGCTGCTCTTCACCTTCTCTTGGTGCACTATCTACAGGCACAAAAGCACTGGGGATCTGTGGTTTCCTAGAGACAGCATATCTCATGGTGCTTGTCCTCAGCAGAGCATCTTCCCGAAAAGGCAAACGTCCGACTCCTTCTCCCACAAGGAAGGTCGCAGCCCTGAAAGCTGGTGCTGCTCTTCACCTTCTCTTGGTGCACTATCTAAAGGCACAAAAACACAGGGGATCTGTGGCTTCCTAGAGACAGCACATCTCATGGTGCTCGTCCTCGGCAGAGCCTCTTTCCGAAAAGGCAAACGTCCGACTCCTTCTCCCACAAGGAAGGTCGCAGCCCTTGAAGCACTTGCGGGTCTTCACCCTCTCTTGGTGCACTATCTACAGGCACAAAAGCACTGGGGATCTGTGCTATCCTAGAGACAGCACATCTCATGGTGCTCGTCCTCGGCAGAGCCTATTTCCGAAAAGGCAAACGTCCGACTCCTTCTCCCACAAGGAAGGTCGCAGCCCTGAATGCTGGTGCTGCTCTTCACCTTCTCTTGGAGCACTATCTACAGGCGCAAAAGCACTGGGCATCTGTGGCTTCCTAGAGACAGCACATCTCATGGTGCTCATCCTTGGCAGAGCCTCTTCCCGAAAAGGCACACGTCCGACTCCTTCTCCCACAAGGAAGGTCGCAGCCCTGAAAGCTGGTGCTGCTCTTCACCTTCTCTTGGTGCACTATCTACAGGCACAACAGCACTGGGGATCTGTGGTTTCCTAGAGACAGCATATCTCATGGTGCTTGTCCTCAGCAGAGCATCTTCCCGAAAAGGCAAACGTCCGACTCCTTCTCCCACAAGGAAGGTCGCAGCCCTTGAAGCACTTGTGGGTCTTCACCCTCTCTTGGTGCCCTATCTACAGGCACAACAGCACTGAGGATCTCTGCTTTCCTAGAGACAGCACATCTCCTGGTGCTCGTCCTCGGCAGAGCCTCTTTCCGAAAAAGCAAACGTCCCACTCCTTCTCCCACAAGGAAGGTCGCAGCCCTGAAAGCTGGTGCTGCTCTTCACCTTCTCTTGGTGCACTATCTACAGGCACAACAGCACTGGGGATCTGTGCTTTCCTATAGACAGCACATCTCATGGTGCTCGTCCTCGGCAGAGCCTCTTTCCGAAAAAGCAAACGTCCCATTCCTTCTCCCATAAGGAACGTCACCGCCCTGAAAGCTGGTGCTGCTCTTCACCTTCTCTTGGTGCACTATCTACAGGCACAACAGCACTGGGGATCTGTGCTTTCCTAGAGACAGCACATCTCATGGTGCTCGTCCTCGGCAGAGCCTCTTTCCGAAAAGGCAAACGTCCGACTCCTTCTCCCACAAGGAAGGTCGCCGCCCTGAAAGCTGGTGCTGCTCTTCACCTTCTCTTGGTGCACTATCTACAGGCACAAAAGCTCTGGGGATCTGTGGTTTCCTAGAGACAGCACATCTCATGGTGCTTTTCATCGGCAGAGCCTCTTCCCGAAAAGGCAAACGTCCGACTCCTTCTCCCACAAGGAAGGTCGCAGCCCTGAAAGCTGGTGCTGCTCTTCACCTTCACTTGGTGCACTATCTACAGGCACAAAAACACAGGGGATCTGTGGCTTCCTAGAGACAGCACATCTCATGGTGCTCGTCCTCGGCAGAGCCTCTTCCCGAAAAGGCAAACGTCCGACTCCTTCTCCCACAAGGAAGGTCGCAGCCCTTGAATCACTTGCGGGTCTTCACCCTCTCTTGGTGCCCTATCTACAGGCACAACAGCACTGAGGATCTCTGCTTTCCTAGAGACAGCTCATCTCCTGGTGCTCGTCCTCGGCAGAGCCTCTTCCCGAAAAAGCAAACGTCCCACTCCTCCCACAAGGAAGGTCGCAGCCCTGAAAGTTGGTGCTTCTCTTCACATTCTCTTGGTGCACTATCTATAGGCAGAACAGCACTGAGGATCTGTGCTTAACTAGAGACAGCACATCTCCTGGTGCTCGTCCTCGGCAGAGCCTCTTTCCGAAAAGGCAAATGTCCGACTCCTTCTCCCACAAGGAAGGTCGCAGCCCTGAAAGCTGGTGCTGCTCTTCACCTTCTCTTGGAGCACTATCTACAGGCACAACAGCACTGAGGATCTCTGCTTTCCAAGAGACAGCACATCTCATGGTTCTCGTCCTCGGCAGAGCCTCTTTCCGAAAAGGCAAACGTCCGACTCCTTCTCCCACAAGGAAGGTCGCAGCCCTGAAAGCTGGTGCTGCTCTTCACCTTCTCTTGGTGCACTATCTACAGGCACAAAAGCACTGGGGATCTGTGGTTTCCTAGAGACAGCATATCTCATGGTGCTTGTCCTCAGCAGAGCATCTTCCCGAAAAGGCACACGTCCGACTCCTTCTCCCACAAGGAAGGTCGCAGCCCTGAAAGCTGGTGCTGCTCTTCACCTTCTCTTGGTGCACTATCTAAAGGCACAAAAACACAGGGGATCTGTGGCTTCCTAGAGACAGCACATCTCATGGTGCTCGTCCTCGGCAGAGCCTCTTCCCGAAAAGGCAAACGTCCGACTCCTTCTCCCACAAGGAAGGTCGCAGCCCTTGAAGCACTTGCGGGTCTTCACCCTCTCTTGGTGCCCTATCTACAGGCACAACAGCACTGGGGATCTGTGCTTAACTAGAGACAGCACATCTCCTGGTGCTCGTCCTCGGCAGAGCCTCTTTCCGAAAAAGCAAACGTCCGACTCCTTCTCCCACAAGGAAGGTCGCAGCCCTGAAAGCTGGTGCTGCTCTTCACCTTCTCTTGGTGCACTATCTACAGGCACAACAGCACTCGGGATCTGTGCTTAAGTAGAGACAGCACATCTCATGGTGCTCGTCCTCGGCAGAGCCTCTTACCGAAAAGGCAAACGTCCGACTCCTTCTCCCACAAGGAAGGTCGCAGCCCTTGAAGCACTTGTGGGTCTTCACCCTCTCTTGGTGCCCTATCTACAGGCACAACAGCAATGAGGATCTCTGCTTTCCTAGAGACAGCACATCTCCTGGTGCTCGTCCTCGGCAGAGCCTCTTTCCGAAAAAGCAAACGTCCCACTCCTTCTCCCACAAGGAAGGTCGCCGCCCTGAAAGCTGGTGCTGCTCTTCACCTTCTCTTGGTGCACTATCTACAGGCACAAAATCTCTGGGGATCTGTGGTTTCCTAGAGACAGCACATCTCATGGTGCTCGTCCTCGGCAGAGCCTCTTCCCGAAAAGGCAAACGTCCCACACCTTCTCCCACAAGGAAGGTCGCAGCCCTGAAAGCTGGTGCTGCTCTTCACCTTCTCTTGGTGCACTATCTACAGGCACAAAAACACAGGGGATCTGTGGCTTCCTAGAGACAGCACATCTCATGGTGCTCGTCCTCGGCAGAGCCTCTTTCCGAAAAGGCAAACGTCCGACTCCTTCTCCCACAAGGAAGGTCGCAGCCCTTGAAGCACTTGCGGGTCTTCACCCTCTCTTGGTGCACTATCTACAGGCACAAAAGCACTGGGGATCTGTGCTATCCTAGAGACAGCACATCTCATGGTGCTCGTCCTCGGCAGAGCCTATTTCCGAAAAGGCAAACGTCCGACTCCTTCTCCCACAAGGAAGGTCGCAGCCCTGAAAGCTGGTGCTGCTCTTCACCTTCTCTTGGAGCACTATCTACAGGCGCAAAAGCACTGGGCATCTGTGGCTTCCTAGAGACAGCACATCTCATGGTGCTCATCCTTGGCAGAGCCTCTTCCCGAAAAGGCACACGTCCGACTCCTTCTCCCACAAGGAAGGTCGCAGCCCTGAAAGCTGGTGCTGCTCTTCACCTTCTCTTGGTGCACTATCTACAGGCACAACAGCACTGGGGATCTGTGGTTTCCTAGAGACAGCATATCTCATGGTGCTTGTCCTCAGCAGAGCATCTTCCCGAAAAGGCAAACGTCCGACTCCTTCTCCCACAAGGAAGGTCGCAGCCCTTGAAGCACTTGTGGGTCTTCACCCTCTCTTGGTGCCCTATCTACAGGCACAACAGCACTGAGGATCTCTGCTTTCCTAGAGACAGCACATCTCCTGGTGCTCGTCCTCGGCAGAGCCTCTTCCCGAAAAGGCAAACGTCCCACACCTTCTCCCACAAGGAAGGTCGCAGCCCTGAAAGCTGGTGCTGCTCTTCACCTTCTCTTGGTGCACTATCTACAGGCACAAAAACACAGGGGATCTGTGGTTTCCTAGAGACAGCACATCTCATGGTGCTCGTCCTCGGCAGAGCCTCTTTCCGAAAAGGCAAACGTCCGACTCCTTCTCCCACAAGGAAGGTCGCAGCCCTTGAAGCACTTGCGGGTCTTCACCCTCTCTTGGTGCACTATCTACAGGCACAAAAGCACTGGGGATCTGTGCTATCCTAGAGACAGCACATCTCATGGTGCTCGTCCTCGGCAGAGCCTATTTCCGAAAAGGCAAACGTCCGACTCCTTCTCCCACAAGGAAGGTCGCAGCCCTGAAAGCTGGTGCTGCTCTTCACCTTCTCTTGGAGCACTATCTACAGGCGCAAAAGCACTGGGCATCTGTGGCTTCCTAGAGACAGCACATCTCATGGTGCTCATCCTTGGCAGAGCCTCTTCCCGAAAAGGCACACGTCCGACTCCTTCTCCCACAAGGAAGGTCGCAGCCCTGAAAGCTGGTGCTGCTCTTCACCTTCTCTTGGTGCACTATCTACAGGCACAACAGCACTGGGGATCTGTGGTTTCCTAGAGACAGCATATCTCATGGTGCTTGTCCTCAGCAGAGCATCTTCCCGAAAAGGCAAACGTCCGACTCCTTCTCCCACAAGGAAGGTCGCAGCCCTGAAAGCTGGTGCTGCTCTTCACCTTCTCTTGGTGCACTATCTACAGGCACAACAGCACTCGGGATCTGTGCTTAAGTAGAGACAGCACATCTCATGGTGCTCGTCCTCGGCAGAGCCTCTTTCCGAAAAGGCAAACGTCCGACTCCTTCTCCCACAAGGAAGGTCGCAGCCCTGAAAGCTGGTGCTGCTCTTCACCTTCTCTTGGTGCACTATCTACAGGCACAAAAGCACTGGGGATCTTTGCTTTCCTAGAGACAGCACATCTCATGGTGCTTGTCCTCGGCAGAGCCTCTTCCCGAAAAGGCAAACGTCCGACTCCTTCTCCCACAAGGAAGGTCGCAGCCCTGAAAGCTGGTGCTGCTCTTCACCTTCTCTTGGTGCACTATCTACAGGCACAAAAGCTCTGGGGATCTGTGGTTTCCTAGAGACAGCACATCTCATGGTGCTCGTCCTCGGCAGAGCCTCTTTCCGAAAAGGCAAACGTCCGACTCCTTCTCCCACAAGGAAGGTCGCAGCCCTTGAAGCACTTGCGGGTCTTCACCCTCTCTTGGTGCCCTATCTACAGGCACAACAGCACTGAGGATCTCTGCTTTCCTAGAGACAGCACATCTCCTGGTGCTCGTCCTCGGCAGAGCCTCTTTCCGAAAAAGCAAACGTCCGACTCCTTCTCCCATAAGGAAGTTCGCAGCCCTGAAAGCTGGTGCTGCTCTTCACCTTCTCTTGGTGGACTATCTACAGGCACAACAGCACTGGGGATCTCTGCTTTCCTAGAGACAGCACATCTCATGGTACTCGTCCTCGGCAGAGCCTCTTCCCGAAAAGGCAAATGTCCGACTCCTTCTCCCACAAGGAAGGTCGCAGCCCTGAAAGCTGGTGCTGCTCTTCACCTTCTCTTGGTGCACTATCTACAGGCACAACAGCACTGGGGATCTGTGCTTTCCTAGAGACAGCACATCTCATGGTGCTCGTCCTCGGCAGATCCTCTTTCCGAAAAGGCAAACGTCCCACTCCTTCTCCCACAAGGAAGGTCGCAGCCCTGAAAGCTGGTGCTGCTCTTCACCTTCTCTTGGTGCACTATCTACAGGCACAAAAGCACTGGGGATCTGTGCTATCCTAGAGACAGCACATCTCATGGTGCTCGTCCTCGGAAGAGCCTCTTTCCGAAAAGGCAAACGTCCGACTCCTTCTCCCACAAGGAAGGTCGCAGCCCTGAAAGCTGGTGCTGCTCTTCACCTTCTCTTGGAGCACTATCTACAGGCGCAAAAGCACTGGGCATCTGTGGCTTCCTAGAGACAGCACATCTCATGGTGCTCATCCTTGGCAGAGCCTCTTCCCGAAAAGGCACACGTCCGACTCCTTCTCCCACAAGGAAGGTCGCAGCCCTGAAAGCTGGTGCTGCTCTTCACCTTCTCTTGGTGCACTATCTACAGGCACAACAGCACTGGGGATCTGTGGTTTCCTAGAGACAGCATATCTCATGGTGCTTGTCCTCAGCAGAGCCTCTTCCCGAAAAGGCAAACGTCCGACTCCTTCTCCCACAAGGAAGGTCGCAGCCCTGAAAGCTGGTGCTGCTCTTCACCTTCTCTTGGTGCACTATCTACAGGCACAAAAGCAGTGGGATCTCTGCTTTCCTAGAGACAGCACATCTCATGGTGCTCGTCCTCGGCAGAGCCTCTTTCCGAAAAAGCAAACGTCCGACTCCTTCTCCCACAAGGAAGGTCGCAGCCCTGAAAGCTGGTGCTGCTCTTCACCTTCTCTTGGTGCACTATCTACAGGCACAACAGCACTGGGGATCTGTGCTTTCCTAGAGACAGCACATCTCATGGTGCTCGTCCTCGGCAGAGCCTTTTTCCGAAAAGGCAAACGTCTGACTCCTTCTCCCACAAGGAAGGTCGCAGCCCTGAAAGCTGGTGCTGCTCTTCACCTTCTCTTCGTGCACTATCTACAGGCACAAAAGCTCTGGGGATCTGTGGTTTCCTAGAGACAGCACATCTCCTGGTGCTCGTCCTCGGCAGAGCCTCTTCCCGAAAAGGCAAACGTCCGACTCCTTCTCCCACAAGGAAGGTCGCAGCCCTTGAAGCACTTGCGGGTCTTCACCTTCCGTTGGTGCCCTATCTACAGGCACAACAGCACTGGGGATCTGTGGTTTCCTAGAGACAGCACATCTCATGGTGCTCGTCCTCGGCAGAACCTCTTTCTGAAAAGGCAAACGTCCCACTCCCTCTCCCACAAGGAAGGTCGCAGCCCTGAAAGCTGGTGCTGCTTTTCACCTTCTCTTGGTGCACTATCTACAGGCACAACAGCACTGGGGATCTGTGCTTTCCTAGAGACACCACATCTCATGGTGCTCGTCCTCTGCAGAGCCTCTTTCCGAAAAGGCAAAAGTCCGACTGCTTGTCCCACAAGGAAGGTCGCAGCCCTGAAAGCTGGTGCTGCTCTTCACCTTCCGTTGGTGCCCTATCTACAGGCAGAACAGCTCTGAGGATCTCTGCTTTCCTAGAGACAGCACATCTCATGGTGCTCATCCTCGGCAGAGCCACTTTCCGAAAAGGCAAACGTCCCACTCCTTGAAGGTCGCAGCCCTGAAAGCTGTTGCTGCTCTTCACCTTCTCTTGGTGCACTATCTACAGGCACAACAGCACTGGGGATCTGTGCTTTCCTAGAGACAGCACATCTCATGGTGCTCGTCCTCGGCAGAGCCTCTTTCCGAAAAAGCAAACGTCCCACTCCTTCTCCCACAAGGAAGGTCGCAGCCTGAAGCACTCACGGGTCTTCACCTTCTCTTGGTGCACTATCTACAGGCAGAACAGCACTGAGGATCTCTGCTTTCCTAGAGACAGCACATCTCCTGGTTCTCGTCTTCGGCAGAGCCTCTTTCCGAAAAATCAAACGTCCGACTCCTTCTCCCACAAGGAAGGTCACAGCCCTGAAAGCTGGTGCTGCTCTTCACCTTCTCTTGTTGCACTATCTACAGGCAGAACAGCAGCGGGGATCTTAGATTAACTAGAGACAGAATATCTCCTAGTGCTCGTCCTCGGCGGAACCTCTTTCTGAAAAGGCAAAAGTCCCACTACTTGTCCCACAAGGAAGGTCGCAGGCCTGAAAGCTGTTGCTGCTCTTCACCTTCTCTTGGTGCACTATCTACAGGCACAACAGCACTGGGGACCTGTGCTTTCCTAGAGACAGCACATCTCATGGTGCTCGTCCTCGGCAGAGCCTCTTTCCGAAAAAGCAAACCGTCGAGTACGTCTCACACAAGGAAGGTCGCCGCCCTGAAAGCTGGTGCTGCTCTTCACCTTCTCTTGGTGCACTATCTACAGGCACAACAGCACTGGGGATCTGTGGTTTCGTAGAGACAGCACATCTCATGGTGCTCGTCCTCGGCAGAGCCTCTTTCCGAAAAGGCAAACGTCCGACTCCTTCTTCCACAAGGAAGGTTGCAGCCCTGAAAGCTGGTGCTGCTATTCACCTCCTCTTGGTGCACTATCTACAGGCACAAGAGCACTGGGGATCCGTGGTTTCCTAGAGACAGCACATCTCATGGTGCTCGTCCTCGGCAGAGCCTCTTCCCGAAAAGGCAAACATCCGACTCCTTCTCCCACAAGGAAGGTCGCAGCCCTGAAAGCTGGTGCTGCTCTTCACCTTCTCTTGGTGCACTATCTACAGGCACAAAAGCACTGGGGATCTGTGGTTTCCTAGAGACAGCACATCTCATGGTGCTCGTCCTCGGCAGAGCCTCTTTCCGAAAAGGTAAACGTTCCACTCCTTCTCCCACAAGGAAGGTCGCAGCCCTTGAAGCACTTGCGGGTCTTCACCTTCTCTTGGTGCACTATCTACAGGCACAACGGCACTGATGATCTCTGCTTTCCTATAGACAGCACATCTCATGGTGCTCGTCCTCGGCAGAGCCTCTTTCCGAAAAAGCAAACGTCCGACTCCTTCTCCCACAAGGAAGGTCGCAGCCCTGAAAGCTGGTGCTGCTCTTCACCTTCTCTTGGTGCACTATCTACAGGCACAACAGCACTGGGGATCTGTGGTTTCCTAGAGACAGCACATCTCATGGTGCTTGTCCTCGGCAGAGCCTCTTTCCGAAAAGGCAAACGTCCCACTCCTTGAAGGTCGCAGCCCTGAAAGCTGGTGCTGCTATTCACCTTCTCTTGGTGCACTATCTACAGGCACAACAGCACTGGGGATCTGTGCTTTCCTAGAGACAGCACATCTCATGGTGCTCGTCCTCGGCAGAGCCTCTTCCCGAAAAGGCAAACGTCCCACTCATTCTCCCACAAGGAAGGTCGCAGCCCTGAAAGCTGGTGCTGCTCTTCACCTTCTCTTGGTGCACTATCTACAGGCACAACAGCACTGGGATCTGTGCTTTCCTAGAGACAGCACATCTCATGGTGCTCGTCCTCGGCAGAGCCTGTTTCCGAAAAAGCAAACGTCCCACTCCTTCTCCCATAAGGAAGGTCACCCGCCCTGAAAGCTGTGCTGCTCTTCACCTCTCTTGGTGCACTATCTACAGGCACAACAGCAGTGGGGATCTTAGATTAACTAGAGACAGAATATCTCCTGGTGCTCGTCCTCGCAGAACCTCTTTCTGAAAAGACAAACGTCCGACTCCTTCTCCCACAAGGAAGGTCGCAGCCCTTGAAGCACTTGCGGGTCTTCACCTTCTCTTGGTGCCCTATCTACAGGCACAACAGCACTGAGGATCTGTGCTTTCCTAGAGGACAGCACATCTCATGGTGCTCGTCCTCGGCAGAGCCTCTTTCCGAAAAAGCAAACGGCCGAGCCCTTCTCCCACAAGGAAGGTCGCAGCCTGAAAGCTGGTGCTGCTCTTCACCTTCTCTTGGTGCACTATCTACAGGCACAACAGCAGTGGGGATCTGTGCTTTCCTAGAGACAGCACATCTCATGGTGCTCGTCCTCGGCAGAGCCTCTTTCCGAAAAGGCAAACGTCCGACTCCTTCTCCTACAAGGAAGGTCGCAGCCCTGAAAGCTGGTGCTGCTATTCACCTCCTCTTGGTGCACTATCTACAGGCACAGAGCACTGGGGATCCGTGGTTTCCTAGAGACAGCACATCTATGGTGCTCGTCCTCGGCAGAGCCTCTTCCCGAAAAGGCAAACATCCGACTCCTTCTCCCACAAGGAAGGTCGCAGCCCTGAAAGCTGGTGCTGCTATTCACCTTCTCTTGGTGCACTATCTACAGGCACAAAAGCACTGGGGATCTGTGGTTTCCTAGAGACAGCACATCTCATGGTGCTCGTCCTCAGGCAGAGCCTCTTTCCGAAAAGGCAAACGTTCCACTCCTTCTCCCACAAGGAAGGTCGCAGCCCTTGAAGCACTTGCGGGTCTTTGGTGCACTATCTACAGGCACAACGGCACTGAGGATCTGTGCTTTCCTAGAGACAGCACATCTCATGGTGCTCGTCCTCGGCAGAGCCTCTTTCCGAAAAAGCAAACGTCCCACTCCTTCTCCCACAAGGAAGGTCGCAGCCCTGAAAGCTGGTGCTGCTCTCACCTTCTCTTGGTGCACTATCTACAGGCACAACAGCACTGGGGATCTGTGCTTTCCTATAGACAGCACATCTCATGGTGCTCGTCCTCGGCAGAGCCTCTTTCCGAAAAAGCCAAACGTCCATTCCTTCTCCCACAAGGAAGGTCACCGCCCTGAAAGTTGGTGCTGATCTTCACCTTCTCTTGGTGCACTATCTACAGGCACAACAGCACTGGGGATCTTAGATTAACTAGAGACAGAATATCTCCTGGTGCTCGTCCCGCGGCAGAGCCTCTTCCGAAAAGGCAAACGTCCCACTCCTTCTCCCACAAGGAAGGTCGCAGCCCTGAAAGCTGGTGCTGCTCTTCACCTTCTCTTGGTGCACTATCTACAGACACAACAGCACTGGGGATCTGTGCTTTCCTAGAGACAGCACATCTCCTGGTGCTCGTCCTCGGCAGAGCCTCTTTCCGAAAAATCAAACGTCCCACTCCTTCTCCCATAAGGAAGGTCACCGCCCTGAAAGCTGGTGCTGATCTTGACCTTCTCTTGTTGCACTATCTACAGGCACAACAGGCAGTGGGGATCTTAGATTAACTAGAGACAGAATATCTTCTGGTGCTCGTCCTCGGCAGAACCTCTTTCTGAAAAGGCAAACGTCCCACTCCTTGAAGGTCGCAGCCCTGAAAGCTGTTGCTGCTCTTCACCTTCTCTTGGTGCACTATCTACAGGCACAACAGCACTGGGGATCTGTGCTTTCCTAGAGACAGCACATCTCATGGTGCTCGTCCTCGGCAGAGCCTCTCTCCGAAAAGGCAAACGTCCGACTCCTTCTCCACAAGGAAGGTCGCAGCCTTGAAGCACTTGCGGGTCTTCACCTTCTCTTGCTGCCCTATCTACAGGCAGAACAGCACTGAGGATCTCTGCTTTCCTAGAGACAGCACATCTCATGGTGCTCGTCCTCGGCAGAGCCTCTTTCCGATAAAGCAAATGTCCGACTCCTTCTCCCACAAGGAAGGGCGCAGCCCTGAAAGCTGCTGCTGCTCTTCACCTTCTCTTGGTGCACTATCTACTGGCACAAACAGCACTGGGGATCTGTGCTTTCCTAGAGACAGCACATCTCATGGTGCTCGTCTCGGCAGAGCCTCTTTCCGAAAAAGAAACGTCCCACTCCTTCTCCCACAAGGAATGTCGCAGCCCTGAAGCACTCACGGGTCTTCACCTTCTCTTGGTGCACTATCTACAGGCAGAACAGCACTGAGGATCTGTGCTTTCCTAGAGACAGCACATCTCATGGTGCTCGTCCTCGGCAGAGCCTCTTCCGAAAAGGCAAACGTCCGACTCCTTCTCCACAAGGAAGCTCGCCGCCCTGAAAGCTGGTGCTGCTATTCACCTTCTCTGTTGCACTATCTACAGGCACAACAGCACTGGGGATCTGTGGTTTCCTAGAGACACACATCTCATGGTGCTCGTCCTCGGCAGAGCCTCTTCCCGAAAAGGCAAACGTCTGACTCCTTCTCCCACAAGGAAGGTCACAGCCCTGAAAGCTGGTGCTGCTCTTCACCTTCTCTTGTTGCACTATCTACAGGCAGAACAGCAGCGGGGATCTTAGATTAACTAGAGACAGAATATCTCCTAGTGCTCGTCCTCGGCAGAACCTCTTTCTGAAAAGGCAAAAAGTCCCACTACTTGTCCCACAAGGAAGGTCGCAGCCCTGAAAGCTGTTGCTGCTCTTCACCTTCTCTTGGTGCACTATCTACAGGCAGAACAGCACTGGGGACCTGTGCTTTCCTAGAGACTGCACATCTCATGGTGCTCGTCCTCGGCAGAGCCTCTTCCGAAAAAGCAAACGGTCGAGTACGTCTCCCACAAGGAAGGTCGCCGCCCTGAAAGCTGGTGCTCCTCTCACCTTCTCTTGGTGCCCTATCTACAGGCACCAACAGAACACTGAGGATCGGTGCTTTCCTATAGACAGCAAATCTCTTGGTGCTCGTCCTCGGCAGAGCCTCTTTCCGAAAAAGCAAAACGTCCGACTCCTTCTCCCACAAGGAAGGTCGCAGCCCTGAAAGCTGGTGCTGCTCTTCACCTTCTCTTGGTGCACTATCTACAGGCACAACAGCACTGGGGATCTGTGCTTCCTAGAGACAGCACATCTCATGGTGCTCGTCCTCGGCAGAGCCTTTTTCCGAAAAGGCAAACGTCTGACTCCTTCTCCCACAAGGAAGGTCGCAGCCCTGAAAGCTGGTGCTGCTCTTCACCTTCTCTTCGTGCACTATCTACAGGCACAAAAGCTCTGGGATCTGTGGTTTCCTAGAGACAGCACATCTCCTGGTGCTCGTCCTCGGCAGAGCCTCTTTCCGAAAAGGCAAACGTCCGACTCCTTCTCCACAAGGAAGGTCGCAGCCCTTGAAGCACTTGCGGGTCTTCACCTTCCGTTGGTGCCCTATCTACAGGCACAACAGCACTGGGGATCTGTGGTTTCCTAGAGACAGCACATCTCATGGTGCTCGTCCTCGGCAGAACCTCTTTCTGAAAGGCAAACGTCCCACTCCCTCTCCCACAAGGAAGGTCGCAGCCCTGAAAGCTGGTGCTGCTTTTCACCTTCTCTTGGTGCACTATCTACAGGCAGAACAGCAGTGGGGATCTGTGCTTTCCTAGAGACACCACATCTCATGGTGCTCGTCCTCTGCAGAGCCTCTTTCCGAAAAGGCAAAAGTCCGACTGCTTGTCCACAAGGAAGGTCGCAGCCCTGAAAGCTGGTGCTGCTCTTCACCTTCCGTTGGTGCCCTATCTACAGGCAGAACAGCTCTGAGGATCTCTGCTTTCCTAGAGACAGCACATCTCATGGTGCTCATCCTCGGCAGAGCCACTTTCGAAAAGGCAAACGTCCCACTCTTGAAGTCGCAGCCCTGAAAGCTGTTGCTGCTCTTCACCTTCTCTTGGTGCACTATCTACAGGCACAACAGCACTGGGGATCTGTGCTTTCCTAGAGACAGCACATCTCATGGTGCTCGTCCTCGGCAGAGCCTCTTTCCGAAAAGGCAACGTCCGACTCCTTCTCCCACAAGGAAGGTCGCCGCCCTGAAAGCTGGTGCTGCTCTTCACCTTCTCTTGGTGCACTATCTACAGGCACAAAAGCTCTGGGATCTGTGGTTTCCTAGAGACAGCACATCTCCTGGTGCTCGTCCTCGGCAGAGCCTCTCTCCGAAAAGGCAAACGTCCGACTCCTTCTCCCACAAGGAAGGTCGCAGCCCTTGAAGCACTTGCGGGTCTTCACCTTCTCTTGCTGCCCTATCTACAGGCACAACAGCACTGAGGATCTCTTGCTTTCCTAGAGACAGCACATCTCATGGTGCTCGTCCTCGGCAGAGCCTCTTTCCGAAAAAGCAAACGTCCGACTCCTTCTCCCACCAAGGAAGGGCGCAGCCCTGAAAGCTGCTGCTGCTCTTCACCTTCTCTTGGTGCACTATCTACAGGCACAACAGCACTGGGGATCTGTGCTTTCCTAGAGACAGCACATCTCATGGTGCTCGTCCTCGGCAGAGCCTCTTTCCGAAAAAGCAAACGTCCCACTCCTTCTCCCACAAGGAAGGTCGCAGCCCTGAAGCACTCACGGGTCCTTCACCTTCTCTTGGTGCACTATCTACAGGCAGAACAGCACTGAGATCTCTGCTTTCCTAGAGACAGCACATCTCCTGGTTCTCGTCTTCGGCAGAGCCTCTTTCCGAAAAATCAAACGTCCGACTCCTTCTCCCACAAGGAAGGTCACAGCCCTGAAAGCTGGTGCTGCTCTTCACCTTCTCTTGTTGCACTATCTACAGGCAGAACAGCAGCGGGGATCTTAGATTAACTAGAGACAGAATATCTCCTAGTGCTCGTCCTCGGCGGAACCTCTTTCTGAAAAGCAAAAGTCCCACTACTTGTCCCACAAGGAAGGTCGCAGCCCTGAAAGCTGTTGCTGCTCTTCACCTTCTCTTGGTGCACTATCTACAGGCACAACAGCACTGGGACCTGTGCTTTCCTAGAGACAGCACATCTCATGGTGCTCGTCCTCGGCAGAGCCTCTTTCCGAAAAAGCAAACCGTCGAGTACGTCTCACACAAGGAAGGTCGCCGCCCTGAAAGCTGGTGCTGCTCTTCACCTTCTCTTGGTGCACTATCTACAGGCACAACAGCACTGGGGATCTGTGGTTTCGTGAGAGACAGCACATCTCATGGTGCTCGTCCTCGGCAGAGCCTCTTTCCGAAAAGGCAAACGTCCGACTCCTTCTTCCACAAGGAAGGTTGCAGCCCTGAAAGCTGGTGCTGCTATTCACCTCCTCTTGGTGCACTAATCTACAGGCACAAGAGCACTGGGGATCCGTGGTTTCCTAGAGACAGCACATCTCATGGTGCTCGTCCTCGGCAGAGCCTCTTCCCGAAAAGGCAAACATCGACTCCTTCTCCCACAAGGAAGGTCGCAGCCCTGAATGCTGGTGCTGCTCTTCACCTTCTCTTGGTGCACTATCTACAGGCACAAAAGCACTGGGGATCTGTGGTTTCCTAGAGACAGCACATCTCATGGTGCTCGTCCTCGGCAGAGCCTCTTTCCGAAAAGGTAAACGTTCCACTCCTTCTCCCACAAGGAAGGTCGCAGCCCTTGAAGCACTTGCGGGTCTTCACCTTCTCTTGGTGCACTATCTACAGGCACAACGGCACTGATTGATCTCTGCTTTCCTATAGACAGCACATCTCATGGTGCTCGTCCTCGGCAGAGCCTCTTCCGAAAAAGCAAACGTCCCACTCCTTGAAGGTCGCAGCCCTGAAAGCTGGTGCTGCTATTCACCTTCTCTTGTGCACTATCTACAGGCACAACAGCACTGGGGATCTGTGGTTTTCCTAGAGACAGCACATCTCATGGTGCTTGTCCTCGGCAGAGCCTCTTTCCGAAAAGGCAAACGTCCCACTCCTTGAAGGTCGCAGCCCTGAAAGCTGGTGCTGCTATTCACCTTCTCTTGGTGCACTATCTACAGGCACAACAGCACTGGGGATCTGTGCTTCCCTAGAGACAGCACATCTCATGGTGCTCGTCCTCGGCAGAGCCTCTTCCCGAAAAGGCAAACGTCCCACTCATTCTCCCACAAGGAAGGTCGCAGCCTGAAAGCTGGTGCTGCTCTTCACCTGAAAGCTGGTGCTGCTCTTCACCTTCTCTTGGTGCACTATCTACAGGCACAACAGCAATGAGGATCTCTGCTTTCCTAGAGACAGCACATCTCATGGTGCTCGTCCTCGGCAGAGCCTGTTTCCGAAAAAAGCAAACGTCCCACTCCTTCTCCCATAAGGAAGGTCACCGCCCTGAAAGCTGGTGCTGCTCTTCACCTTCTCTTGGTGCACTATCTACAGGCACAACAGCAGTGGGGATCTTAGATTAACTAGAGACAGAATATCTCCTGGTGCTCGTCCTCGCAGAACCTCTTTCTGAAAAGACAAACGTCCGACTCCTTCTCCCACAAGGAAGGTCGCAGCCCTTGAAGCACTTGCGGGTCTTCACCTTCTCTTGGTGCCCTATCTACAGGCACAACAGCACTGAGGATCTGTGCTTTCCTAGAGACAGCACATCTCATGGTGCTCGTCCTCGGCAGAGCCTCTTTCCGAAAAAGCAAACGGCCGAGCCCTTCTCCCACAATGGAAGGTCGCAGCCCTGAAAGCTGGTGCTGCTCTTCACCTTCTCTTGGTGCACTATCTACAGGCACAACAGCAGTGGGGATCTGTGCTTTCCTAGAGACAGCACATCTCATGGTGCTCGTCCTCGGCAGAGCCTCTTTCCGAAAAGGCAAACGTCCGACTCCTTCTCCTACAAGGAAGGTCGCAGCCCTGAAAGCTGGTGCTGCTATTCACCTCCTCTTGGTGCACTATCTACAGGCACAAGAGCACTGGGGATCCGTGGTTTCCTAGAGACAGCACATCTCATGGTGCTCGTCCTCGGCAGAGCCTCTTCCCGAAAAGGCAAACATCCGACTCCTTCTCCCACAAGGAAGGTCGCAGCCCTGAAAGCTGGTGCTGCTATTCACCTTCTCTTGGTGCACTATCTACAGGCACAAAAGCACTGGGGATCTGTGGTTTCCTAGAGACAGCACATCTCATGGTGCTCGTCCTCGGCAGAGCCTCTTTCCGAAAAGGCAAACGTCCACTCCTTCTCCCACAAGGAAGGTCGCAGCCCTTGAAGCACTTGCGGGTCTTCACCTTCTCTTGGTGCACTATCTACAGGCACAACGGCACTGAGGATCTGTGCTTTCCTAGAGACAGCACATCTCATGGTGCTCGTCCTCGGCAGAGCCTCTTTCCGAAAAAGCAAACGTCCCACTCCTTCTCCCACAAGGGAAGGTCGCAGCCCTGAAAGCTGGTGCTGCTCTTCACCTTCTCTTGGTGCACTATCTACAGGCACAACAGCACTGGGGATCTGTGCTTTCCTATAGACAGCACATCTCATGGTGCTCGTCCTCGGCAGAGCCTCTTTCCGAAAAAGCAAACGTCCCATTCCTTCTCCCACAAGGAAGGTCACCGCCCTGAAAGTTGGTGCTGATCTTCACCTTTCTCTTGGTGCACTATCTACAGGCACAACAGCACTGGGGATCTTAGATTAACTAGAGACAGAATATCTCCTGGTGCTCGTCCTCGGCAGAGCCTCTTCCCGAAAAGGCAAACGTCCCACTCCTTCTCCCACAAGGAAGGTCGCAGCCCTGAAAGCTGGTGCTGCTCTTCACCTTCTCTTGGTGCACTATCTACAGACACAACAGCACTGGGGATCTGTGCTTTCCTAGAGACAGCACATCTCCTGGTGCTCGTCCTCGGCAGAGCCTCTTTCCGAAAAATCAAACGTCCCACTCCTTCTCCCATAAGGAAGGTCACCGCCCTGAAAGCTGGTGCTGATCTTGACCTTCTCTTGTTGCACTATCTACAGGCACAACAGCAGTGGGGATCTTAGATTAACTAGAGACAGAATATCTTCTGGTGCTCGTCCTCGGCAGAACCTCTTTCTGAAAAGGCAAACGTCCCACTCCTTGAAGGTCGCAGCCCTGAAAGCTGTTGCTGCTCTTCACCTTCTCTTGGTGCACTATCTACAGGCACAACAGCACTGGGGATCTGTGCTTTCCTAGAGACAGCACATCTCATGGTGCTCGTCCTCGGCAGAGCCTCTCTCCGAAAAGGGCAAACGTCCGACTCCTTCTCCCACAAGGAAGGTCGCAGCCCTTGAAGCACTTGCGGGTCTTCACCTTCTCTTGCTGCCCTATCTACAGGCAGAACAGCACTGAGGATCTCTGCTTTCCTAGAGACAGCACATCTCATGGTGCTCGTCCTCGGCAGAGCCTCTTTCCGATAAAGCAAATGTCCGACTTCCTTCTCCCACAAGGAAGGGCGCAGCCCTGAAAGCTGCTGCTGCTCTTCACCTTCTCTTGGTGCACTATCTACTGGCACAACAGCACTGGGGATCTGTGCTTTCCTAGAGACAGCACATCTCATGGTGCTCGTCCTCGGCAGAGCCTCTTTCCGAAAAAGAAAACGTCCCACTCCTTCTCCCACAAGGAATGTCGCAGCCCTGAAGCACTCACGGGTCTTCACCTTCTCTTGGTGCACTATCTACAGGCAGAACAGCACTGAGGATCTGTGCTTTCCTAGAGACAGCACATCTCATGGTGCTCGTCCTCGGCAGAGCCTCTTTCCGAAAAGGCAAACGTCCGACTCCTTCTCCCACAAGGAAGCTCGCCGCCCTGAAAGCTGGTGCTGCTATTCACCTTCTCTTGTTGCACTATCTACAGGCACAACAGCACTGGGGATCTGTGGTTTCCTAGAGACAGCACATCTCATGGTGCTCGTCCTCGGCAGAGCCTCTTCCCGAAAAGGCAAACGTCTGACTCCTTCTCCCACAAGGAAGGTCACAGCCCTGAAAGCTGGTGCTGCTCTTCACCTTCTCTTGTTGCACTATCTACAGGCAGAACAGCAGCGGGGATCTTAGATTAACTAGAGACAGAATATCTCCTAGTGCTCGTCCTCGGCAGAACCTCTTTCTGAAAAGGCAAAAGTCCCACTACTTGTCCCACAAGGAAGGTCGCAGGCCCTGAAAGCTGTTGCTGCTCTTCACCTTCTCTTGGTGCACTATCTACAGGCAGAACAGCACTGGGGACCTGTGCTTTCCTAGAGACAGCACATCTCATGGTGCTCGTCCTCGGCAGAGCCTCTTTCCGAAAAAGCAAACGGTCGAGTACGTCTCCACAAGGAAGGTCGCCGCCCTGAAAGCTGGTGCTCCTCTTCACCTTCTCTTGGTGCACTATCTACAGGCACAACAGCACTGGGGATCTGTGGTTTCGTAGAGACAGCACATCTCATGGTGCTCGTCCTCGGCAGAGCCTCTTTCCGAAAAGGCAAACGTTCCGACTCCTTCTCCCACAAGGAAGGTTGCAGCCCTGAAAGCTGGTGCTGCTATTCACCTCCTCTTGGTGCACTATCTACAGGCACAAGAGCACTGGGGATCGTGGTTTCCTAGAGACAGCACATCTCATGGGTGCTCGTCCTCGGCAGAGCCTCTTCCCGAAAAGGCAAACATCCGACTCCTTCTCCCACAAGGAAGGTCGCAGCCCTGAAAGCTGGT
The DNA here is from genome assembly GCF_026419915.1 of Harpia harpyja. Lineage (NCBI taxonomy): Eukaryota > Metazoa > Chordata > Aves > Accipitriformes > Accipitridae > Harpia > Harpia harpyja. Next base: position 11,305,124 of record NC_068949.1, read on the forward strand.
GCTGCTCTTCACCTTCTCTTGGTGCACTATCTACAGGCACAAAAGCACTGGGGATCTGTGCTTTCCTAGAGACAGCACATCTCATGGTGCTCGTCCTCGGCAGAGCCTCTTTCCGAAAAGGCAAACGTTCCACTCCTTCTCCCACAAGGAAGGTCGCAGCCCTTGAAGCACTTGCGGGTCTTCACCTTCTCTTGGTGCACTATCTACAGGCACAACGGCACTGATGATCTCTGCTTTCCTATAGACAGCACATCTCATGGTGCTCGTCCTCGGCAGAGCCTCTTTCCGAAAAAGCAAACGTCCCACTCCTTCTCCCACAAGGAAGGTCGCAGACCTGAAAGCTGGTGCTGCTCTTCACCTTCTCTTGGTGCACTATCTACAGGCACAACAGCAGTGGGGATCTGTGGTTTCCTAGAGACAGCACATCTCATGGTGCTCGTCCTCGGCAGAGCCTCTTCCCGAAAAGGCAAACGTCCCACTCCTTCTCCCACAAGGAAGGTCGCAGCCCTTGAAGCACTTGCGGGTCTTCACCTTCTCTTGGTGCACTATCTAGAGGCACAACAGCAGTGGGGATCTTAGATTAACTATAGATAGAATATCTCCTGGTGCTCGTCCTCGGCAGAGCCTCTTCCCGAAAAGGCAAACGTCCCACTCCTTGAAGGTCGCAGCCCTGAAAGCTGGTGCTGCTCTTCACCTTATCTTGGTGCACTATCTACAGGCACAACAGCACTGGGGATCTGTGCTTTCCTAGAGACAGCACATCTCATGGTGCTCGTCCTCGGCAGAGCCTCTTCCCGAAAAGGCAAACGTCCCACTCATTCTCCCACAAGGAAGGTCGCAGCCCTGAAAGCTGGTGCTGCTCTTCACCTTCTCTTGGTGCACTATCTACAGGCACAACAGCAGTGGGGATCTTAGATTAACTAGAGACAGAATATCTCCTGGTGCTCGTCGTCGCAGAACCTCTTTCTGAAAAGACAAACGTCCCACTACTTATCCCACAAGGAAAGTCGCAGCCCTGAAAGCTGGTGCTGCTCTTCACCTTCTCTTGGTGCACTATCTACAGGCACAACAGCACTGGGGATCTGTGCTTTCCTAGAGACAGCACATCTCATGGTGCTCGTCCTCGGCAGAACCTCTTTCCGAAAAGGCAAACGTCCGACTCCTTCTCCCACAAGGAAGGTCGCCGCCCTGAAAGCTGGTGCTGCTCTTCACCTTCTCTTCGTGCACTATCTACAGGCACAAAAGCTCTGGGGATCTGTGGTTTCCTAGAGACAGCACATCTCATGGTGCTCGTCCTCGGAAGAGCCTCTCTCCGAAAAGGCAAACGTCCGACTCCTTCTCCCACAAGGAAGGTCGCAGCCCTTGAAGCACTTGCGGGTCTTCACCTTCTCTTGGTGCCCTATCTACAGGCACAACAGCACTGAGGATCTCTGCTTTCCTATAGACAGCACATCTCATGGTGCTCGTCCTCGGCAGAGCCTCTTTCCGAAAAAGCAAACGGCCGAGCCCTTCTCCCACAAGGAAGGTCGCAGCCCTGAAAGCTGGTGCTGCTCTTCACCTTCTCTTGGTGCACTATCTACAGGCACAAAAGCACTGAGGATCTCTGCTTTCCTAGAGACAGCACATCTCATGGTGCTCGTCCTCGGCAGAGCCTCTTCCCGAAAAAGCAAACGTCCCACTCCTTCTCCGAAATGGAAGGTCGCCGCCCTGTAAGCTGGTGCTGCTCTTCACCTTCTCTTGGTGCACTATCTACAGGCACAAAAGCACTGGGGATCTGTGGTTTCCTAGAGACAGCACATCTCATGGTGCTCGTCCTCGGCAGAGCCTCTTTCCGAAAAAGCAAACGTCCGTCTCCTTCTCCCACAAGGAATGTCGCCGCCCTGAAAGCTGGTGCTGCTCTTCACCTTCTCTTGGTGCACTATCTACAGGCACAACAGCACTGGGGATCTGTGCTTTCCTAGAGACAAAAGATCTCAATGTGCTCATCCTCGGCAGTGCCTCCTTCTGAAAAGGCAAACTTCCCACTACTTCTCCCACAAGGAAGGTCGCAGCCCTTGAAGCACTTGCGGGTCTTCACCTTCTCTTGGTGCACTATCTACAGGCAGAACAGCACTGAGGATCTCTGCTTTCCTAGAGACAGCACATCTCATGGTGCTCGTCCTCGGCAGAGCCTCTTTCCGAAAAAGCAAACGTCCGACTCCTTCTCTCACAAGGAAGGTCGCAGCCCTGAAAGCTGGTGCTGCTCTTCACCTTCTCTTGGTGCACTATCTACAGGCACAACAGCACTGGGGATCTATGGTTTCCTAGAGGCAGCACATCTCATGGTGCTCGTCCTCGGCAGAGCCTCTTCCCGAAAAGGCAAACGTCCGACTCCTTCTCCCACAAGGAAGGTCGCAGCCCTGAAAGCTGGTGCTGCTCTTCACCTTCTCCTGGTGCCCTATCTACAGGAACAACAGCACTGAGGATCTCTGCTTTCCTAGAGACAGCACATCTCCTGGTGCTCGTCCTCGGCAGAGCCTCTTTCCGAAAAAGCAAACGTCCCACTCCTTCTCCCACAAGGAAGGTCGCAGCACTGAAGCACTCGCGGGTCTTCACCTTCTCTTGGTGCACTATCGACAGGCACAACGGCACTGAGGATCTCTGCTTTCCTAGAGACAGCACATATCATGGTGCTCGTCCTCGGCAGAGCCTCTTTCCGAAAAAGCAAACGTCCGACTCCTTCTCCCACAAGGAAGGTCGCAGCCCTGAAAGCTGGTGCTGCTCTTCACCTTCTCTTGGTGCACTATCTACAGGCACAACAGCACTGGGGATCTGTGCTTTCCTAGAGACAGCAGGTCTCATGGTGCTCGTCCTCGGCAGAGCCTCTTTCCGAAAAATCAAACGTCCCAGTCCTTCTCCCACAAGGAAGGTCACCGCCCTGAAAGCTGGTGCTGATCTTCACCTTCTCTTGTTGCACTATCTGCAGGCAGAACAGCAGTGGGGATCTGTGGTTTCCTAGAGACAGCACATCTCATGGTGCTCGTCCTCGGCAGAGCCTCTTTCCGAAAAGGCAAACGTCCCACTCCTTCTCCCAAATGGAAGGTCGCAGCCCTGAAAGCTGGTGCTGCTCTTCACCTTCTCTTCATGCACTCTCTACAGGCACAACAGCAGTGGGGATCTTAGATTAACTAGATACAGAATATCTCCTGGTGCTCGTCCTCGGCAGAACCTCTTTCTGAAAAGGCAAACGTCCCACTACTTCTCCCACAAGGAAGGTCGCAGCCCTTGAAGCACTTGCGGGTCTTCACCTTCTCTTGGTGCCCTATCTACAGGCAGAAGAGCAGTGGGGATCTGTGGTTTCCTAGAGACAAAAGATCTCAATGTGCTCATCCTCGACAGTGCCTCCTTCTGGAAAGGCAAACGTCCCACTACATCTCCCACAAGGAAGGTCGCAGCCCTTGAAGCACTTGCGGGTCTTCACCTTCTCTTGGTGCACTATCTACAGGCAGAACAGCACTGAGGATCTCTGCTTTCCTAGAGACAGCACATCTCATGGTGCTCGTCCTCGGCAGAGCCTCTTTCCGAAAAAGCAAACGTCCGACTCCTTCTCTCACAAGGAAGGTCGCAGCCCTGAAAGCTGGTGCTGCTCTTCACCTTCTCTTGGTGCACTATCTACAGGCACAACAGCAGTGGGGATCTGTGGTTTCCTAGAGGCAGCACATCTCATGGTGCTCGTCCTCGGCAGAGCCTCTTCCCGAAAAGGCAACCGTCCGACTCCTTCTCCCACAAGGAAGGTCGCAGCCCTGAAAGCTGGTGCTGCTCTTCACCTTCTCCTGGTGCCCTATCTACAGGAACAACAGCACTGAGGATCTCTGCTTTCCTAGAGACAGCACATCTCCTGGTGCTCGTCCTCGGCAGAGCCTCTTTCCGAAAAAGCAAACGTCCCACTCCTTCTCCCACAAGGAAGGTCGCAGCACTGAAGCACTCGCGGGTCTTCACCTTCTCTTGGTGCACTATCTACAGGCAGAACAGCAGTGGGGATCTGTGCTTTCCTAGAGACAGCACATATCATGGTGCTCGTCCTCGGCAGAGCCTCTTTCCGAAAAAGCAAACGTCCGACTCCTTCTCCCACAAGGAAGGTCGCAGCCCTGAAAGCTGGTGCTGCTCTTCACCTTCTCTTGGTGCACTATCTACAGGCACAACAGCACTGGGGATCTGTGCTTTCCTATAGACAGCACATCTCATGGTGCTCGTCCTCGGCAGAGCCTCTTTCCGAAAAATCAAACGTCCCAGTCCTTCTCCCACAAGGAAGGTCACCGCCCTGAAAGCTGGTGCTGATCTTCACCTTCTCTTGTTGCACTATCTGCAGGCAGAACAGCAGTGGGGATCTGTGGTTTCCTAGAGACAGCACATCTCATGGTGCTCGTCCTCGGCAGAGCCTCTTTCCGAAAAGGCAAACGTCCCACTCCTTCTCCCAAATGGAAGGTCGCAGCCCTGAAAGCTGGTGCTGCTCTTCACCTTCTCTTCATGCACTCTCTACAGGCACAACAGCAGTGGGGATCTTAGATTAACTAGATACAGAATATCTCCTGGTGCTCGTCCTCGGCAGAACCTCTTTCTGAAAAGGCAAACGTCCCACTACTTCTCCCACAAGGAAGGTCGCAGCCCTTGAAGCACTTGCGGGTCTTCACCTTCTCTTGGTGCCCTATCTACAGGCAGAAGAGCAGTGGGGATCTGTGGTTTCCTAGAGACAGCACATCTCATGGTGCTCGTCCTCGGCAGAGCCTCTTTCCGAAAAAGCAAACGTCCGACTCCTTCTCCCACAAGGAAGGTCGCCGCCCTGAAAGCTGGTGCTGCTCTTCACCTTCTCTTGGTGCACTATCTACAGGCACAAAAGCACTGGGGATCTGTGGTTTCCTAGAGACAGCACATCTCATGGTGCTCGTCCTCGGCAGAGCCTCTTCCCGAAAAGTCAAACATCCGACTCCTTCTCCCACAAGGAAGGTCGCAGCCCTGAAAGCTGGTGCTGCTCTTCACCTTCTCTTGGTGCACTATCTACAGGCACAACAGCACTGGGGATCTCTGCTTTCCTAGAGACAACACATCTCATGGTGCTCGTCCTCGGCAGAGCCTCTTTCCGAAAAGGCAAACGTCCCACTCCTTCTCCCACAAGGAAGTTCGCAGCCCTTGAAGCACTTGCGGGTCTTCACCTTCTCTTGGTGCCCTATCTACAGGCACAACAGCACTGAGGATCTGTGCTTTCCTATAGACAGCAAATCTCATGGTGCTCGTCCTCGGCAGAGCCTCTTTCCGAAAAAGCAAATGTCCGACTCCTTCTCCCACAAGGAAGGTCGCAGCCCCGAAAGCTGGTGCTGCTCTTCACCTTCTCTTGGTGCACTATCTACAGGCAGAACAGCAGTGGGGATCTGTGCTTTCCTAGAGACAGCACGTCTCATGGTGCTCGTCCTCGGCAGAGCCTCTTTCCGAAAAGGCAAACGTCCCACTCCTTCTCCCACAAGGAAGGTCGCAGCCCTTGAAGCACTTGCGGGTCTTCACCTTCTCTTGGTGCACTATCCACAGGCACAACGGCACTGAGGATCTCTGCTTTCCTAGAGACAGCACATCTCCTGGTGCTCGTCCTCGGCAGAGCCTCTTTCCGAAAAAGCAAACGTCCCACTCCTTCTCCCACAAGGAAGGTCGCAGCCCTTGAAGCACGTGCAGGTCTTCACCTTCTCTTGGTGCCCTATCTACAGGCACAACGGCACTGAGGATCTCTGCTTTCCTAGAGACAGCACATCTCCTGGTGCACGTCCTCGGCAGAGCCTCTTTCCGAAAAAGCAAACGTCCGACTCCTTCTCCCACATGGAAGGTCGCCGCCCTGAAAGCTGGTGCTGCTCTTCACCTTCCCTTGGCACCTTATCTACAGGCACAATAGCAGTGGCGATCTGTGCTTTCCTAGAGACAGCACATCTCATGGTGCTCGTCCTCGGCAGATCCTCTTTCCGAAAAAGCAAACGTCCCACTCCTTCTCCCACAAGGAAGATCGCCGCCCTGAAAGCTGGTGCTGCTCTTCACCTTCTCTTGGTGCACTATCTACAGGCACAACAGCACTGAGGATCTGTGATTTCCTAGAGACAGCACATCTCATGGTGCTCGTCCTCGGCAGAGCCTCTTTCCGAAAAAGAAAACGTCCGACTCCTTCTCCCACAAGGAAGGTCGCCGCCCTGAAAGCTGGTGCTGCTCTTCACCTTCTCTTGGTGCACTATCTACAGGCACAACAGCACTGGGGATCTGTGCTTTCCTAGAGACAGCACATCTCATGGTGCTTGTCCTCGGCAGAGCCTCTTCCCGAAAAGGCAAACGTCCCACTCCTTCTCCCACAAGGAAGGTCGCAGCCCTTGAAGAACTTGCGGGTCTTCAACTTCTCTTGGTGCACTATCTACAGGCACAACGCCACTGAGGATCTCTGCTTTCCTATAGACAGCACATCTCATGGTGCTCATCCTCGGCAGAGCCTCTTTCCGATAAAGCAAACGGCCGACTCCTTCTCCCACAAGGAAGGGCGCAGCCCTTGAAGCACTTGCGGGTCTTCACCTTCCGTTGGTGCCCTATCTACAGGCACAACAGCACTGGGGATCTGTGGTTTCCTAGAGACAGCACATCTCATGGTGCTCGTCCTCGGCAGAGCCTCTTTCCGAAAAAGCAAATGTCCCACCTGCTCCCACAAGGAAGGTCGCAGCCCTTGAAGCTCTTGCGGGTCTTCACCTTCTCTTGGTGCACTATCTACAGGCACAACAGCACTGAGGATCTCTGCTTTCCTAGAGACAGCACATCTCCTGGTGCTCGTCCTCGGCAGAGCCTCTTTCCGAAAAGGCAAACGTCCGACTCCTTCTCCCACAAGGAAGGTCGCAGCCCTGAAAGCTGGTGCTGCTCTTCACCTTCTCTTGGTGCACTATCTACAGGCACAAAAGCACTGGGGATCTGTGGTTTCCTAGAGACAGCACATCTCATGGTGCTCGTCCTCGGCAGAGCCTCTTTCCGAAAAGGCAAACGTCCGACTCCTTCTCCCACATGGAAGGTCGCAGCCCTGAAAGCTGGTGCTGCTCTTCACCTTCTCTTGTTGCTCTACCTACAGGCAGAACAGCAGTGGGGACCTGTGCTTTCCTAGAGACAGCACATCTCATGGTGCTTGTCCTCGGCAGAGCCTCTTTCCGAAAAAGCAAACGTCCGACTCCTTCTCCCACAAGGAAGGTCGCAGCCCGTGAAGCACTTGCGGGTCTTCATCTTCTCTTGCTGCCCTATCTACAGGCACAACGGCACTGAGGATCTCTGCTTTCCTAGAGACAGCACATCTCATGGTGCACGTCCTCGGCAGAGCCTCTTTCCGATAAAGCAAACGTCCGACTCCTTCTCCCACATTGAAGGTCGCCGCCCTGAAAGCTGGTGCTGCTCTTCACCTTCCCTTGGCACCTTATCTACAGGCAAAACAGCAGTGGGGATCTGTGATTTCCTATAGACAGACGTCTCATGGTGCTCGTCCTCACCAGATCCTCTCTCCGAAAACGCAAACGTCCCACTCCTTCTCCCACAAGCAAGGGGGCAGCCCTTGAAACACTTGCGGGTCTTCACATTCTCTTGGTGCACTATCTACAGGCACAACAGCACTGAGGATCTGTGCTTTCCGAGAGTCAGCACATCTTATGGTTCTCGTCCTCGGCAGAACCTCTTTCTGAAAAGGCAAACGTCCCACTCCTCCTCCCACAAGGAAGGTCACAGCCCTTGAAGCACGTGCGGGTCTTACCTTCTCTTTGTGCCCTATCTACAGGCACAACAGCACTGAGGATCTCTGATTTCCTAGAGACAGCACATCTCATGGTGCTCGTCTTCGGCAGAACCTCTTTCCAAAAAAGCAAACGTCCGAATCCTTCTCCCACAAGGAAGGTCGCCGCCCTGAAAGCTGCTGCTGCTCTTCACCTTCAATTGGTGCACTATCTGCAGGCAGAAGAGCAGTGGGGATCTGTGCTTAAGTAAAGACAGCAAATCTCATGGTGCTCGTCCTCGGCAGAGCCTCTTTCCAAAAAGGCAAATGTCCGACTCCTTCTCCCACAAGGAAGGTCGCAGCCCTGAAAGATGGTGCTGCTCTTCATCTTCCCTTGGCACCTTATCTAGAGGCAGAACAGCAGTGGGGATATGTGCTTTCCTATAGACAGCACGTCACATGGTGCTCGTCCTCGGCAGAGCCTCTTTCCAAAAAGGCAAACGTCCGACTCCTTCTCCCACAAGGAAGGTAGCAGCCCTTGAAGCACTTGCGGGTCTTCACCTTCTCTTGGTGCCCTATCTACAGGCACAACAGCACTGAGGATCTCTGCTTTCCTAGAGACAGCACATCTCCTGGTGCTCGTCCTCGGCAGAGCCTCTTTCCGAAACTGCAAACGTCCGAATCCTTCTCCTTCAAAAAAGATCGCCGTCCTGAAAGCTGGTGCTGCTCTTCACCTTCTCTTGGTGCACTGTCTACAGGCAGAACAGCAGTGGCGATCTGTGCTTTCCTAGAGACAGCACATCTCATGGTGCTCGTCCTCGGCAGAGCCTCTTTCCGAAAAAGCAAACGTCCAACTCCTTCTCCCACATGAAAGGGCACAGCCCTGAAAGCTGGTGCTGCTCTTCACCTTCTCTTGGTGCACTATCTACAGGCAGAAGAGCAGTGGGGATCTGTGCTTTCCTAGATACAGCACATCTCATGGTGCTCGTCCTCGCCAGAGCCTCTTTCCGAAAAAGCAAACATCCGACTCCTTCTCCCACAAGGAAGGTCGCCGCCCTGAAAGCTGGTGCTGCTCTTCACCTTCTCTTGGTGCACTATCTAGAGGCACAAAAGCACTGGGGATCTGTGGCTTCATAGAGACAGCACATCTCATGGTGCTCGTCCTCGGCAGAGCCTCTTTCCTCTAAATCAAACGTCCGACTCCTTCTCCCAGAAGGAAGGTCGCAGCCCTGAAAGCTGGTGCTGCTCGTCACCTTCCCTTGTTGCATTATCTACAGGCAGAACAGCAGTGGGGATCTGTGCCTTCCTAGAGACAGCAAGTCTCATGGTGCTCGTCCTCGGCAGAACCTCTTTCCGAAAAGGCAAACGTCCGACTCCTTCTCCCACAAGAAAGGGCGCAGCCCTTGAAGCACTTGCGGGTATTCACCTTCTCTTGGTGCACTATCTACAGGCACAACAGCACTGAGGATCTCTGCTTTCCTAGAGACAGCACATCTCATGGTGCTTGTCCTCGGCAGAGCCTCGTTCCGAAAAAGCAAACGTCCGACTCCTTCTCCCACAAGGAAGGTCGCAGCCCTGAAAGCTGGTGCTGCTCGTCACCTTCCCTTGTTGCACTATCTACAGGCAGAACAGCAGTGGGGATCTGTGCTTTCCTAGAGACAGCAGGTCTCATGCTGCTCGGCCTTCGCAGAGCCTCTTTCCGAAAAGGCAAACATCCGACTCCTTCTCCCACAAGGAAGGGCGCAGCCCTTGAAGCACTTGCGGGTCTTCAACTTCTCTTTGTGCCCTATCTACAGGAAGAACAGCACTGAGGATCTGTGGTTTCCTAGAGACAGCACATCTCCTGGTGCTCGTCCTCGGCAGAGCCTCTTTCCAAAAAGGCAAACGTCCGACTCCTTCTCCCACAAGGAAGGTCGCCGCCCTGAAAGCTGGTGCTGCTCTTCACCTTCTCTTCGTGCACTATCTACAGGCACAACAGCACTGGGGATCTGTGCTTTCCTAGAGACAGCACGTCTCATGGTGCTCGTCCTCGGCAAAACCTCTTTCCGAAAAGGCAAACGTCCGACTCCTTCTCCCACAAGGAAGGTCGCCGCCCTGAAAGCTGGTGCTGCTCTTCACCTTCTCTTCGTGCACTATCTACAGGCAGAACAGCAGTGGGGATCTGTGCTTTCCTAGACACAGCACATCTCATGGTGCTCGTCCTCGGCAGAGCCTCTTCCCAAAAGGCAAATGTCCGACTCCTTCTCCCACAAGGAAGGTCGCAGCCCTGAAAGCTGGTGCTGCTCTTCACCTTCTCTTGGTGCACTATCTACAGGCATAAAGACACAGGGGATCTGTGCTTTCCTAGAGACAGCAGGTCTCATGGTGCTCGTCCTCGGCAGAGCCTCTTTCCGAAAAAGCAAACGTCCGACTCCTTCTCCCACAAGGAAGGTCGCAGCCCTTGAAGCACTTGCAGATCTTCACCTTCTCTTGGTGCACTATCTACAGGCACAACAGCACTGAGGATCTCTGCTTTCCTAGAGACAGCACATCTCCTGCTGCTCGTCCTCGGCAGAGCCTCTTTCCGAAAAAGCAGACATCCCACTCCTTCTCCCACAAGGCAGGTCGCAGCCCTGAAAGCTGGTGCTGCTCTTCACCTTCTCTTGTTGCACTATCTACAGGCAGAACAGCAGTGGGGATCTGTGCTTTCCTATAGACAGCAGGTCTCATGGTGCTCGTCCTCGGCAGAGCCTCTTCCCGAAAAGGCAAACGTCCGACTCCTTCTCCCACAAGGGAGGTCGCAGCCCTTGAAGCACTTGCGGGTCTTCACCTTCTCTTTGTGCCCTATCTACAAGCACAACAGCACTGAGGATCTCTGCTTTCCTAGAGACAGCACATCTGATGGTGCTCGTCCTCGGCAGAGCCTCTTTCCGAAAAGGCAAACGTCCGACTCCTTCTCCCACAAGGAAGGTCGCAGCCCTGAAAGCTGGTGCTGCTCTTCACCTTCCCTTGGCACCTTATCTACATGCACAATAGCACTGGGTATCTGTGCTTTCCTATAGACAGCACATCTCATGGTGCTCGTCCTCGGCAGAGCCTCTTCCCAAAAAGGCAAACGTCCGACTCCTTCTCCCAAAAGGAAGGTCGCAGCCCTGAAAGCTGGTGCTGCTCTTCACCTTCTCTTGCTTCACTATCGACAGGCATAAAAACACAGGGGATCTGCGGCTTCCTAGAGACAGCACATCTCATGGTGCTCGTCCTCGGCAGAGCCTCTTTCCGAAAAGGCAAACGTCCGACTCCTTCTCCCAGAAGGAAGGTCGCAGCCCTGAAAGCTGGTGCTGCTCTTCACCTTCTCTTGGTGCACTATCTACAGGCACAAAAGCACTGGGGATCTGTGGTTTCCTAGAGACAGCACATCTCATGGTGCTTGTCTTCGGCAGAGCCTCTTCCCGACAAGGCAAATGTCCGACTCCTTCTCCCACAAGGAAGGGCGCAGCCCTGAAAGCTGGTGCTGCTCGTCACCTTCCCTTGTTGCACTATCTACAGGCAGAAGAGCAGCGGGGATCTGTGCTTTCCTAGAGACAGCAGGTCTCATGGTGCTCGTCCTCGGCAGAGCCTCTTTCCGAAAAGGCAAACGTCCCACTCCTTCTCCCACAAGGAAGGGCGCAGCCCTTGAAGCACTTGCGGGTCTTCACCTTCTCTTTGTGCCCTATCTACAAGCACAACAGCACTGAGGATCTCTGCTTTCCTAGAGACAGCACATCTCATGGTGCTCGTCCTCGGCAAAACCTCTTTCCGAAAAGGCAAACGTCCAACTCCTTCTCCCACAAGGAAGGTCGCCGCCCTGAAAGCTGGTGCTGCTCTTCACCTTCTCTTCGTGCACTATCTACAGGCAGAACAGCAGTGGGGATCTGTGCTTTCCTAGAGACAGCACATCTCCTGGTGCTCGTCCTCGGCAGAGCCTCTTCCCAAAAAGGCAAATGTCCGACTCCTTCTCCCACAAGGAAGGTCGCAGCCCTGAAAGCTGCTGCTGCTCTTCACCTTCTCTTGCTTCACTATCTACAGGCATAAAAACACAGGGGATCTGCGGCTTCCTAGAGACAGCACATCTCATGGTGCTCGTCCTCGGCAGAGCCTCTTTCCGAAAAAGCAAACGTCCGACTCCTTCTCCCACAAGGAAGGTCGCAGCCCTTGAAGCACTTGCGGGTCTTCACCTTCTCTTGGTGCACTATCTACAGGCACAACAGCACTGAGGATCTCTGCTTTTCTAGAGACAGCACATCTCCTGGTGCTCGTCCTCTGCAGAGCCTATTTCCGAAAAAGCAGACATCCCACTCCTTCTCCCACAAGGCAGGTCGCAGCCCTGAAAGCTGGTGCTGCTCTTCACCTTCTCTTGTTGCACTATCTACAGGCAGAACAGCAGTGGGGATCTGTGCTTTCCTATAGACAGCAGGTCTCATGGTGCTCGTCCTCGGCAGAGCCTCTTTCCGAAAAGTCAAACGTCCGACTCCTTCTCCCACAAGGGAGGTCGCAGCCCTTGAAGCACTTGCGGGTCTTCACCTTCTCTTTGTGCCCTATCTACAGGCACAACAGCACTGAGGATCTCTGCTTTCCTAGAGACAGCACATCTGATGGTGCTCGTCCTCGGTAGAGCCTCTTTCCGAAAAGGCAAACGTCCGACTCCTTCTCCCACAAGGAAGGTCGCAGCCCTGAAAGCTGGTGCTGCTCTTCACCTTCTCTTGGTGCACTATCTACAGGCACAAAAGCACTGGGGATCTGTGGTTTCCTAGAGACAGCACATCTCATGGTGCTCGTCCTCGGCAGAGCCTCTTTCCGAAAAGGCAAACATCACACTCCTTCTCCCACAAGGAAGGTCGCAGCCCTGAAAGCTGGTGCTGTTCGTCACCTTCCCTTGTTGCACTATCTGCACGCAGAACAGCAGCGGGGATCTGTGCTTTCCTAGAGACAGCAGGTCTCATGGTGCTCGTCCTCGGCAGAGCCTCTTTCCGAAAAGGCAAACGTCCGACTCCTTCTCCCACAAGGAAGGGCGCAGCCCTGAAAGCTGGTGCTGCTCTTCACCTTCTCTTGGTGCACTATCTACAGGCACAAAAGCACTGGGGATCTGTGCTTTCCTAGAGACAGCACATCTCATGGTGCTCGTCCTCGGCAGAGCCTCTTTCCGAAAAGGCAAGCGTCCGACTCCTTCTCCCACAAGGAAGGTCGCAGCCCTGAAAGCTGGTGCTGCTCTTCACCTTCTCTTGGCACCTTATCTACAGGCACAACAGCAGTGGGGATATGTTCTTTCCTAGAGACAGCACATCTCATGGTGCTCGTCCTCAGCAGAACCTCTTTCCGAAAAAGCAAACGTCCGACTCCTTCTCCCACAAGGAAGGGCGCAGCCCTGAAAGCTGGTGCTGCTCTTCACCTTCTCTTGGTGCACTATCTACAGGAACAAAAGCACTGGGGATCTGTGGTTTCCTAGAGACAGCACATCTCATGGTGCTTGTCCTCGGCAGAGCCTCTTCCTGAAAAGGCAAACGTCCGACTCCTTCTCCCACAAGGAAGGTCGCAGCCCTGAAAGCTGGTGCTGCTCTTCACCTTCTCTTGGTTCACTATCTACAGGCACAACAGCACTGAGGATCTCTGCTTTCCTAGAGACAGCACATCTCATGGTGCTCGTCCTCTGCAGAGCCTCTTTCCGTAAAAGCAAACGTCCCCACTCCTTCTCCCACAAGGAAGGTCGCAGCCCTGAAGCACTTGCGGGTCTTCACCTTCTCTTGGTGCACTATCTACAGGCAGAACAGCACTGAGGATCTCTGCTTTCCTAGAGACAGCACATCTCCTGGTGCTCGTCCTCGGCAGAGCCTCTTCCCGAAAAAGCAAACGTCCGACTCCTTCTCCCACAAGGAAGGTCGCCGCACTAATAGCTGGTGCTGCTCTTCACCTTCTCTTGGTGCACTATCTACAGGCACAACAGCACTGGGGATCTGTGCTTTCCTAGAGACAGCACATCTCATGGTGCTCGTCCTCGGCAGAGCCTCTTTCCAGAAAGGCAAACGTCCAACTCCTTCTCCCACAAGGAAGGTCGCAGCCATGAAAGCTGGTGCTGCTCTTCACCTTCTCTTGGTTCACTATCTACAGGCACAACAACACTGAGGATCTCTGCTTTCCTAGAGACAGCACATCTCATGGTGCTCGTCCTCGGCAGAGCCTCTTTCAGAAAAGGCAAACATCCCACTCCTTCTCCCACAAGGAAGGTCGCCGCTCTGAAAGCTGGTGCTGCTCTTCAACTTCTCTTCGTGCACTATGTACAGGCACAAAAGCACTGGGGATCTGTGGTTTCCTAGAGACAGCACATCTCATGGTGCTCATCCTCGGCAGAGCCTCTTCCTAAAAAGGCAAACGTCCGACTCCTTCTCCCACAAGGAAGGTCGCAGCCCTTGAAGCATTTGCGGGTCTTCACCTTCTCTTGGGGCACTATCTACAGGCACAACAGCACTGAGGAATTCTGCTTTCCTAGAGACAGCACATCTCATGGTGCTTGTCCTCGGCAGAGCCTCTTTCCGAAAAGGCAAACGTCCCACTCCTTCTCCCACAAGGAAGGTCGCCGCACTGATAGCTGGTGCTGCTCTTCACATTCTCTTGGTGCACTATCTACAGGCAGAACAGCAGTGGGGATCTGTGCTTAAGTAAAGACAGCACATCTCATGGTGGTCGTCCTCGGCAGAGTCTCTTTCCGAAAAGGCAAACGTCCGACTCCTTCTCCCACAAGGAAGGTCGCAGCCCTGAAAGCTGGTGCTGCTCTTCACCTTCTCATGGTGCACTATCTATAGGCACAAAAACTCAGGGGATCTGTGGCTTCCTAGAGACAGCACATCTCATGGTGCTCGTCCTCGGCAGAGCCTATTTCCGATAAAGCAAACGTCCGACTCCTTCTTCCACAAGGAAGGTCGCAGCCCTGAAGCACTTGCGGGTCTTCACCTTCTCTTGGTGCACTATCTACAGGCACAAGAGCACTGGGGATCTGTGGTTTCCTAGAGACAGCACATCTCATGGTGCTTGTCCTCGGCAGAGCCTTTTCCCGAAAAGGCAAATGTCCGACTCCTTCTCCCACAAGGAAGGTCGCAGCCCTGAAAGCTGGTGCTGCTGTTCAACTTCTCTTGGTGCACTATCTACAGGCACAAAAGCACTGGGGATCTGTGGTTTCCTAGAGACAGCACATCTCATGATGCTCGTCCTCGGCAGAGCCTCTTCCCGAAAAGGCAAACGTCCGACTCCTTCTCCCACAAGGAAGGGCGCAGCCCTGAAAGTTGGTGCTGCTCTTCACCTTGTCTTGGCACCTTATCTACAGGTACAACAGCAGTGGGGATATGTGCTTTCCTAGAGGCAGCACATCTCATGGTGCTCGTCCTCAGCAGAACCTCTTTCCGAAAAAGCAAACGTCCGACTCCTTCTCCCACAAGGAAGGGTGCAGCCCTGAAAGCTGGTGCTGCTCTTCATCTTCTCTTGGTGCACTATCTACAGGCACAACAGCAGTGGGGATCTGTGCCTTCCTAGAGACAGCACGTCTCATGGTGCTCGTCCTCGTCAGAGCCTCTTCCCGAAAAGGCAAACGTCCGACTCCTTCTCCCACAAGGAAGGGCGCAGCCCTGAAAGCTGGTGCTGCTCTTCACCTTCTCTTGGTGCACTATCTACAGGCACAAAAGCACTGAGGATCTGTGGTTTCCTAGAGACAGCACATCTCATGGTGCTCGTCCTCGGCTGAGCCTCTTTCCGAAAAGGCAAACGTCCAACTACTTCTCCCACAAGGAAGGTCGCAGCCCTGAAAGCTGGTGCTGCTCTTCACCTTCTCTTGGTGCACTATCTACAGGCACAAAAGCACTGGGGATCTGTGGTTTCCTAGAGACAGCACATCTCATGGTGCTCGTCCTCGGCAGAGCCTCTTTCCGAAAAGGCAAGCGTCCGACTCCTTCTCCCACAAGGAAGGTCGCCGCCCTGAAAGCTGGTGCTGCTCTTCACCTTCTCTTGGTGCACTATCTACAGGCACAAAAGCACTGGGGATCTGTGTTTTCCAAGAGACAGCACATCTCATGGTACTCGTCCTCGGCAGAGCCTCTTCCCGAAAAGGCAAACGTCCGACTCCTTCTCCCACAAGGAAGGTCGCAGCCCTGAAAGCTGGTGCTGCTCTTCACCTTCTCTTCGTGCACTATCTACAGGCACAAAAGCTCTGGGGATCTGTGGCTTCCTAGAGACAGCACATCTCATGGTGCTCGTCCTTGGCAGAGCCTCTTCCCAAAAAGGCAAACGTCCCACTCCTTCTCCCACAAGAAAGGGCGCAGCCCTTGAAGCACTTGCGGGACTTCACCTTCTGTTGGTGCCCTATCTACAGGCACAACAGCACTGAGGATCTCTGCTTTCCTAGAGACAGCACATCTCCTGGTGCTCGTCCTCGGCAGAACCTCTTTCCGAAAAAGAAAACGTCCCAGTTCTTCTCCCACAAGGAAGGTCGCAGCCCTGAAAGCTGGTGCTGCTCTTCACCTTCTCTTGGTGCACTATCTACAGGCACAACAGCAGTGGGGATCTCTGCTTTCCTAGAGACAGCACATCTCATGGTGCTCGTCCTCGGCAGAGCCTCTTTCCGAAAAGGCAAACGTCCCACTCCTTCTCCCACAAGGAAGGGCGCAGCCCTTGAAGCACTTGCGGGACTTCACCTTCTCTTGGTGCCCTATCTACAGGCACAAAAGCACTGAGGATCTCTGCTTTCCTAGAGACAGCACATCTCATGGTGCTTGTCCTCGGCAGAGCCTCTTTCCGAAAAGGCAAATGTCCGACACCTTCCCCCAAAAGGAAGTTCGCAGACGTGAAAGCTGGTGCTGCTCTTTACCATCCCTTGGTGCCCTATCTACAGGCACAACAGCAGTGGGGATATATGCTTTTCTAGAGACAGCACGTCTCATGGTGCTCGTCCTCGGCAGAGCCTCTTTCCGAAAAGGCAAATGTCCGACACCTTCTCCCACAAGAAAAGTCGCAGCCCTGAAAGCTGCTACTGCTCTTCATCTTCGCTTGGCACCTTATCTACAGGCACAACAGCAGTGGGGATATATGCTTTTCTAGAGACAGCACGTCTCATGGTGCTCGTCCTCGGCAGAGCCTCTTTCCGAAAAGGCAAACGTCCGACTACTTCTCCCACAAGGAAGGGTGCAGCCCTTGAAGCACTTGCGGGTCTTCACCTTCCGTTGGTGCCCTATCTACAGGCAGAACAGCACTGAGGATCTGTGCTTTCCTAGAGACAGCACATCTCCTGCTGCTCGTCCTCGGCAGAACCTCTTTCCGTAAAAGCAAACGTCCCACTCCTTCTCCCACAAGGAAGGGTGCAGCCCTGAAAGCTGGTGCTGCTCTTCATCTTCTCTTGGTGCACTATCTACAGGCACAACAGCAGTGGGGATCTGTGGCTTCCTAGAGACAGCACATCTCCTGGTGCTCGTCCTCATCAGAGCCTCTTCCCGAAAAGGCAAACGTCCGACTCCTTCTCCCACAAGGAAGGTCGCAGCCCTGAAAGCTGGTGCTGCTCTTCACCTTCTCTTGGTGCACTATCTACAGGCACAAAAGCACTGGGGATCTGTGGTTTCCTACAGACAGCACATATCATGGTGCTCGTCCTCGGCTGAGCCTCTTTCCGAAAAGGCAAACGTCCCACTCCTTCTCCCACAAGGAAGGTCGCAGCCCTGAAAGCTGGTGCTGCTCTTCACCTTCTCTTGGTGCACTATCTACAGGCACAAAAGCACTGGGGATCTGTGGTTTCCTAGAGACAGCACATCTCATGGTGCTCGTCCTCGGCAGAGCCTCTTCCCGAAAAGGCAAACGTCCGACTCCTTCTCCCACAAGGAAGGTCGCAGCCCTGAAAGCTGGTGCTGCTCTTCACCTTCTCTTGGTGCACTATCTACAGGCACAAAAGCACTGGGGATCTGTGTTTTCCAAGAGACAGCACATCTCATGGTGCTCGTCCTCGGCAGAGCCTCTTTCCGAAAAGGCAAACGTCCGACTCCTTCTCCCACAAGGAAGGGCGCAGCCCTGAAAGCTGGTGCTGACCTTCATCTTCCCTTGGCACCTTATCTACAGGCAAAACAGCAGTGGGGATATGTGCTTTCCTAGAGACAGCACGTCTCCTGGTGCTTGTCCTGGGCAGAGCTTCTTACCGAAACGGCAAACGTCGAATCCTTCTCCCACAAGGAAGGTCCCAGACATGAAAGCTGGTGCTGCTCTTTACCATCCCTTGGTGCCCTATCTACAGGCACAACAGCACTGAGGATCTCTTCTTTCCTAGAGACAGCACATCTCCTGGTGCTCGTCCTCGGCAGAGCCTCTTTCCGATAAAGCAAACGTCCGACTCCTTCTCCCACAAGAAAAGTCGCAGCCCTGAAAGCTGCTACTGCTCTTCATCTTCGCTTGGCACCTAATCTACAGGCACAACAGCAGTGGGGATATATGCTTTCCTATAGACAGCAGGTCTCATGGTGCTCGTCCTCGGCAGAGCCTCTTTCCGAAAAGGTAAACGTCCGACTCCTTCTCCCACAAGGAAGGTCGCAGCCCTGAAAGCTGGTGCTGCTCTTCAACTTCTCTTGGTTCACTATCTACAGGCACAACAGCACTGAGGATCTCTGCTTTCCTAGAGACAGCACATCTCATGGTGCTCGTCCTTGGCAGAGCCTCTTTCCGAAAAAGCAAACGTCCCCACTCCTTCTCCCACAAGGAAGGTCGCAGCCCTGAAGTACTTGCGGGTCTTCACCTTCTCTTGGTGCACTATCTACAGGCAGAACAGCACTGAGGATCTCTGCTTTCCTAGAGACAGCACATCTCATGGTGCTCGTCCTCGGCAGAGCCTCTTCCCGAAAAAGCAAACGTCCGACTCCTTCTCCCACAAGGAAGGTCGCCGCCCTGAAAGCTGGTGCTGCTCTTCACCTTCTCTTGGTGCACTATCTACAGGCTCAACAGCACTGGGGATCTGTGCTTTCCTAGAGACAGCACATCTCATGGTGCTCGTCCTCGGCAGAGCCTCTTTCCAGAAAGGCAAACGTCCGACTCCTTCTCCCACAAGGAAGGTCGCAGCCCTGAAAGCTGGTGCTGCTCTTCACATTCTCTTGGTGCACTATCTACAGGCAGAACAGCAGTGGGGATCTGTGCTTAAGTAAAGACAGCACATCCCATGGTGCTCGTCCTCGGCAGAGCCTCTTTCCGAAAAGGCAAACGTCCGACTCATTCTCCCACAAGGAAGGTCGCCGCCCTGAAAGCTGGTGCTGCTCTTCAACTTCTCTTCGTGCACTATGTACAGGCACAAAAGCTCTGGGGATCTGTGGTTTCCAAGAGACAGCACATCTCATGGTGCTCATCCTCGGCAGAGCCTCTTCCCAAAAAGTCAAACGTCCGACTCCTTCTCCCACAAGGAAGGTCGCAGCCCTTGAAGCACTTGCGGGTCTTCACCTTCTCTTGGTGCACTATCTACAGGCACAACAGCACTGAGGAATTCTGCTTTCCTAGAGACAGCACATCTCATGGTTCTTGTCCTCGGCAGAGCCTCTTCCCGAAAAGGCAAACGTCCGACTCCTTCTCCCACAAGGAAGGTCGCAGCCCTTGAAGCACTTGCGGGTCTTCACCTTCTCTTGGTTCATTATCTACAGGCAGAACAGCACTGAGGATCTCTGCTTTCCTAGAGACAGCACATCTCATGGTGCTTGTCCTCGGCAGAGCCTCTTTCCGAAAAGGCAAACGTCCCACTCCTTCTCCCACAAGGAAGGTCGCCGCACTGATAGCTGGTGCTGCTCTTCACATTCTCTTGGTGCACTATCTACAGGCAGAACAGCAGTGGGGATCTGTGCTTAAGTAAAGACAGCACATCTCATGGTGGTCGTCCTCGGCAGAGCCTATTTCCGAAAAAGCAAACGTCCGACTCCTTCTCCCACAAGGAAGGTCGCAGCCCTGAAAGCTGGTGCTGCTCTTCACCTTCTCTTGGTGCACTATCTACAGGCACAAAAACTCAGGGGATCTGTGGCTTCCTAGAGACAGCACATCTCCTGGTGCTCGTCCTCGGCAGAGCCTCTTTCCGAAAAAGCAAACGTCCGACTCCTTCTCCCACAAGGAAGGTCGCAGCCCTGAAAGCTGGTGCTGCTCTTCACCTTCTCTTGGTGCACTATCTACAGGCACAAAAGCACTGATGATCTGTGGTTTCCTAGAGACAGCACATCTCATGGTGCTCTTCCTCGGCAGAGCCTCTTTCCGAAAAGACAAACGTCCGACTCCTTCTCCCACAAGGAAGGTCGCAGCCCTGAAAGCTGGTGCTGCTCTTCAACTTCTCTTGGCACCTTATCTACAGGCACAACAGCAGTGGGGATATGTGCTTTCCTAGAGACAGCACATCTCATGGTGCTTGTCCTCGGCAGAGCCTCTTTCCGAAAAAGCAAACGTCCGACTCCTTCTCCCACAAGGAAGGTCGCCGCCCTGAAAGCTGGTGCTGCTCTTCACCTTCTCTTCGTGCACTATCTACAGGCACAAAAGTTCTGGGGATCTGTGGCTTCCTAGAGACAGCACATCTCATGGTGCTCGTCCTCGGCAGAGCCTCTTCCCAAAAAGGAAAACGTCCCACTCCTTCTCCCACAAGGAAGGGCGCAGCCCTTGAAGCACTTGCGGGACTTCACCTTCTGTTGGTGCCCTATCTACAGGCACAACAGCACTGAGGATCTCTGCTTTCCTAGAGACAGCACATCTCCTGGTGCTCGTCCTCGGCAGAACCTCTTTCCGAAAAAGAAAACGTCCCAGTTCTTCTACCACAAGGAAGGTCGCAGCCCTGAAAGCTGGTGCTGCTCTTCACCTTCTCTTGGTGCACTATCTACAGGCAGAACAGCACTGGGGATCTATGCTTTCCTATAGACAGCACATCTCATGGTGCTCTTCCTCGGCAGAGCCTCTTTCCGAAAAGGCAAACGTCCGACTCCTTCTCCCACAAGGAAGGTCGCAGACGTGAAAGCTGGTGCTGCTCTTTACCATCCCTTTGTGCACTATCTACAGGCACAACAGCAGTGGGGATCTGTGCTTTCCTAGAGACAGCACATCTCATGGTGCTCGTCCTCGGCAGAGCCTCTTTCCGATAAAGCAAACGTCCGACTCCTTCTCCCACAAGAAAAGTCGCAGCCCTGAAAGATGCTACTGCTCTTCATCTTCGCTTGGCACCTTATCTAGAGGCAGAACAGCAGTGGGGATATATGCTTTCCTATAGACAGCACGTCTCATGGTGCTCGTCCTCGGCAGAGCCTCTTCCCGAAAAGGCAAACGTCCCACTCCTTCTCCCACAAGGAAGGGCGCAGCCCTGAAAGCTGGTGCTGCTCTTCACCTTCTCTTGGTGCCCTATCTACAGGCACAACAGCACTGAGGATCTCTGCTTTCCTAGAGACAGCACATCTCCTGGTGCTCGTCCTCGGCAGAACCTCTTTCCGAAAAAGAAAACGTCCCAGTTCTTCTCCTACAAGGAAGGTCGCAGCCCTGAAAGCTGGTGCTGCTCTTCACCTTCTCTTGGTGCACTATCTACAGGCAGAACAGCACTGGGGATCTGTGCTTTCCTATAGACAGCACATCTCATGGTGCTCGTCCTCGGCAGAGCCTCTTTCCGAAAAGGCAAACATCCGACTCCTTCTCCCAAAAGGAAGGTCGCAGACGTGAAAGCTGGTGCTGCTCTTTACCATCCCTTGGTGCCCTATCTACAGGCACAACAGCAGTGGGGATCTGTGCTTTCCTAGAGACAGCACATCTCATGGTGCTTGTCCTCGGCAGAGCCTCTTTCCGAAAAAGCAAACGTCCGACTCCTTCTCCCACAAGGAAGGTCGCCGCCCTGAAAGCTGGTGCTGCTCTTCACCTTCTCTTCGTGCACTATCTACAGGCACAAAAGCTCTGGGGATCTGTGGCTTCCTAGAGACAGCACATCTCATGGTGCTCGTCCTCGGCAGAGCCTCTTCCCAAAAAGGCAAACGTCCCACTCCTTCTCCCACAAGGAAGGGCGCAGCCCTTGAAGCACTTGCGGGACTTCACCTTCTGTTGGTGCCCTATCTACAGGCACAACAGCACTGAGGATCTCTGCTTTCCTAGAGACAGCACATCTCCTGGTGCTCGTCCTCGGCAGAACCTCTTTCCGAAAAAGAAAACGTCCCAGTTCTTCTCCCACAAGGAAGGTCGCAGCCCTGAAAGCTGGTGCTGCTCTTCACCTTCTCTTGGTGCACTATCTACAGGCAGAACAGCACTGGGGATCTATGCTTTCCTATAGACAGCACATCTCATGGTGCTCTTCCTCGGCAGAGCCTCTTTCCGAAAAGGCAAACGTCCGACTCCTTCTCCCACAAGGAAGGTCGCAGACGTGAAAGCTGGTGCTGCTCTTTACCATCCCTTTGTGCACTATCTACAGGCACAACAGCAGTGGGGATCTGTGCTTTCCTAGAGACAGCACATCTCATGGTGCTCGTCCTCGGCAGAGCCTCTTTCCGATAAAGCAAACGTCCGACTCCTTCTCCAACAGGAAAAGTCGCAGCCCTGAAAGATGCTACTGCTCTTCATCTTCGCTTGGCACCTTATCTAGAGGCAGAACAGCAGTGGGGATATATGCTTTCCTATAGACAGCACGTCTCATGGTGCTCGTCCTCGGCAGAGCCTCTTCCCGAAAAGGCAAACGTCCGACCCCTTCTCCCACAAGGAAGGGCGCAGCCCTTCAAGCACTTGCGGGTCTTCACCTTCCGTTGGTGCCCTATCTACAGGCACAACAGCACTGAGGATCTCTGCTTTCCTAGAGACAGCACATCTCCTGGTGCTCGTCCTCGGCAGAGCCTCTTTCCGAAAAAGCAAACGTCCCACTCCTTCTCCCACAAGGAAGGTCGCAGCCCTGAAAGCTGGTGCTGCTCTTCACCTTCTCTTGGTGCACTATCAACAGGCACAAAAGCACTGGGGATCTGTGCTTTCCTAGAGACAGCACGTCTCCTGGTGCTTGTCCTGGGCAGAGCTTCTTTCCGAAACGGCAAACGTCCGAATCCTTCTCCCACAAGGAAGGTCGCCGCCCTGAAAGCTGGTGCTGCTCTTTACCATCCCTTGGTGCCCTATCTACAGGCACAACAGCACTGAGGATCTCTGCTTTCCTAGAGACAGCACATCTCCTGGTGCTCGTCCTCGGCAGAGCCTCTTTCCGAAAAGGCAAACGTCCCACTCCTTCTCCCACAAGGAAGGGCGCAGCCCTTGAAGCACTTGCGGGACTTCACCTTCTCTTGGTGCCCTATCTACAGGCACAACAGCACTGAGGATCTCTGCTTTCCTAGAGACAGCACATCTCATGGTGCTTGTCCTCGGCAGAGCCTCTTTCCGAAAAGGCAAATGTCCGACACCTTCTCCCAAAAGGAAGGTCGCAGACGTGAAAGCTGGTGCTGCTCTTTACCATCCCTTGGTGCCCTATCTACAGGCACAACAGCAGTGGGGATCTGTGCTTTCCTAGAGACAGCACATCTCCTGGTGCTTGTCCTCGGCAGAGCCTCTTTCCGAAAAGGCAAATGTCCGACACCTTCTCCCACAAGAAAAGTCGCAGCCCTGAAAGCTGCTACTGCTCTTCATCTTCGCTTGCACCTTATCTACAGGCACAACAGCAGTGGGGATATATGCTTTTCTAGAGACAGCACGTCTCATGGTGCTCGTCCTCGGCAGAGCCTCTTTCCGAAAAGGCAAACGTCCGACTACTTCTCCCACAAGGAAGGGCGCAGCCCTTGAAGCACTTGCGGGTCTTCACCTTCCGTTGGTGCCCTATCTACAGGCAGAACAGCACTGAGGATCTGTGCTTTCCTAGAGACAGCACATCTCATGGTGCTCGTCCTCGGCAGAGCCTCTTTCCAAAAGGCAAACGTCCGTCTCCTTCTCCCACAAGGAAGGTCGCCGCCCTGAAAGCTGGTACTGCTGTTCACCTTCTCATGGTGCACTGTCTACAGCACAACAGCAGGGGGGATCTGTGCTTTCCTATAGACAGCATTTCTCATGGTGGTCGTCCTCGGCAGAGCCTATTTCCGAAAAGGCAAACGTCCGACTCCTTCTCCCACAAGGAAGGTCGCCACCCTGAAAGCTGGTGCTGCTCTTCACCTTCTCTTGGTGCCCTATCTACAGGCACAACAGCACTGAGGATCTCTGCTTTCCTAGAGACAGCACATCTCCTGGTGTTTGTCCTCGGCAGAACCTCTTTCCGAAAAAGAAAACGTGCCAGTTCTTCTCCCACAAGGAAGGTCGCAGCCCTGAAAGCTGGTGCTGCTCTTCACCTTCTCTTGGTGCACTATCTACAGGCAGAACAGCACTGGGGATCTGTGCTTTCCTATAGACAGCACATCTCATGGTGCTCGTCCTCGGCAGAGCCTCTTTCCGAAAAAGCAAACATCCGACTCCTTCTCCCAAAAGGAAGGTCGCAGACGTGAAAGCTGGTGCTGCTCTTTACCATCCCTTGGTGCCCTATCTACAGGCACAACAGCAGTGGGGATCTGTGCTTTCCTAGAGACAGCACATCTCATGGTGCTCGTCCTCGGCAGAGCCTCTTTCCGATAAAGCAAACGTCCGACTCCTTCTCTCACAAGAAAAGTCGCAGCCCTGAAAGCTGCTACTGCTCTTCATCTTCGCTTGGCACCTAATCTACAGGCACAACAGCAGTGGGGATATATGCTTTCCTATAGACAGCACGTCTCATGGTGCTCGTCCTCGGCAGAGCCTCTTTCCGAAAAGGTAAACGTCCGACTCCTTCTCCCACAAGGAAGGTCGCAGCCCTGAAGCACTTGCGGGTCTTCACCTTCTCCTGGTGCACTATCTACAGGCAGAACAGCACTGAGGAATTCTGCTTTCCTAGAGACAGCACATCTCATAGTTCTTGTCCTCGGCAGAGCCTCTTCCCGAAAAGGCAAACGTCCGACTCCTTCTCCCACAAGGAAGGTCGCAGCCCTTGAAGCACTTGCGGGTCTTCACCTTCTCTTGGTTCACTATCTACAGGCACAACAGCACTGATGATCTGTGGTTTCCTAGAGACAGCACATCTCATGATGCTCGTCCTCGGCAGAGCCTCTTTCCGAAAAGGCAAACGTCCCACTCCTTCTCCCACAAGAAAGGTCGCAGCCCTGAAAGCTGGTGCTGCTCTTCACATTCTCTTGGTGCACTATCTACAGGCAGAACAGCAGTGGGGATCTGTGCTTAAGTAAAGACAGCACATCTCATGGTGGTCGTCCTCGGCAGAGCCTATTTCCGAAAAAGCAAACGTCCGACTCCTTCTCCCACAAGGAAGGTCGCAGCCCTGAAAGCTGGTGCTGCTCTTCACCTTCTCTTGGTGCACTATCTACAGGCACAAAAACTCAGGGGATCTGTGGCTTCCTAGAGACAGCACATCTCCTGGTGCTCGTCCTCGGCAGAGCCTCTTTCCGAAAAAGCAAACGTCCGACTCCTTCTCCCACAAGGAAGGTCGCAGCGCTGAAAGCTGGTGCTGCTCTTCACCTTCTCTTGGTGCACTATCTACAGGCACAAAAGCACTGATGATCTGTGGTTTCCTAGAGACAGTACATCTCATGGTGCTCGTCCTCGGCTGACCCTCTTCCCAAAAAGGCAAACGTCCGACTCCTTCTCCCACAAGGAAGGTCGCAGCCCTGAAAGCTGGTGCTGCTCTTCACCTTCTCTTGGTGCACTATCTACAGGCACAAAAGCACTGGCGATCTGTGGTTTCCTAGAGACAGCACATGTCATGGTGCTCGTCCTCGGCAGAGCCTCTTTCCGAAAAGACAAACGTCCGACTCCTTCTCCCACAAGGAAGGTCGCAGCCCTGAAAGCTGGTGCTGCTCTTCAACTTCTCTTGGCACCTTATCTACAGGCACAACAGCAGTGGGGATATGTGCTTTCCTAGAGACAGCACATCTCATGGTGCTTGTCCTCGGCAGAGCCTCTTTCCGAAAAAGCAAACATCCGACTCCTTCTCCCACAAGGAAGGTCGCCGCCCTGAAAGCTGGTGCTGCTCTTCACCTTCTCTTCGTGCACTATCTACAGGCACAAAAGCTCTGGGGATCTGTGGCTTCCTAGAGACAGCACATCTCATGGTGCTCGTCCTCGGCAGAGCCTCTTCCCAAAAAGGCAAACGTCCCACTCCTTCTCCCACAAGGAAGGGCGCAGCCCTTGAAGCACTTGCGGGACTTCACCTTCTGTTGGTGCCCTATCTACAGGCACAACAGCACTGAGGATCTCTGCTTTCCTAGAGACAGCACATCTCCTGGTGCTCGTCCTCGGCAGAACCTCTTTCCGAAAAAGAAAACGTCCCAGTTCTTCTCCCACAAGGAAGGTCGCAGCCCTGAAAGCTGGTGCTGCTCTTCACCTTCTCTTGGTGCACTATCTACAGGCAGAACAGCACTGGGGATCTATGCTTTCCTATAGACAGCACATCTCATGGTGCTCTTCCTCGGCAGAGCCTCTTTCCGAAAAGGCAAACGTCCGACTCCTTCTCCAACAGGAAAAGTCGCAGCCCTGAAAGATGCTACTGCTCTTCATCTTCGCTTGGCACCTTATCTAGAGGCAGAACAGCAGTGGGGATATATGCTTTCCTATAGACAGCACGTCACATGGTGCTCGTCCTCGGCAGAGCCTCTTCCCGAAAAGGCAAACGTCCGACCCCTTCTCCCACAAGGAAGGGCGCAGCCCTTCAAGCACTTGCGGGTCTTCACCTTCCGTTGGTGCCCTATCTACAGGCACAACAGCACTGAGGATCTCTGCTTTCCTAGAGACAGCACATCTCCTGGTGCTCGTCCTCGGCAGAGCCTCTTTCCGAAACGGCAAACGTCCGAATCCTTCTCCCACAAGGAAGGGCGCCGCCCTGAAAGCTGGTGCTGCTCTTTACCATCCCTTGGTGCCCTATCTACAGGCACAACAGCACTGAGGATCTCTGCTTTCCTAGAGACAGCACATCTCCTGGTGCTCGTCCTCGGCAGAGCCTCTTTCCGAAAAGGCAAACGTCCCACTCCTTCTCCCACAAGGAAGGGCGCAGCCCTTGAAGCACTTGCGGGACTTCACCTTCTCTTGGTGCCCTATCTACAGGCACAACAGCACTGAGGATCTCTGCTTTCCTAGAGACAGCACATCTCATGGTGCTTGTCCTCGGCAGAGCCTCTTTCCGAAAAGGCAAATGTCCGACACCTTCTCCCAAAAGGAAGGTCGCAGACGTGAAAGCTGGTGCTGCTCTTTACCATCCCTTGGTGCCCTATCTACAGGCACAACAGCAGTGGGGATCTGTGCTTTCCTAGAGACAGCACATCTCATGGTGCTTGTCCTCGGCAGAGCCTCTTTCCGAAAAGGCAAATGTCCGACACCTTCTCCCACAAGAAAAGTCGCAGCCCTGAAAGCTGCTACTGCTCTTCATCTTCGCTTGGCACCTTATCTACAGGCACAACAGCAGTGGGTATATATGCTTTTCTAGAGACAGCACGTCTCATGGTGCTCGTCCTCGGCAGAGCCTCTTTCCGAAAAGGCAAACGTCCGACTACTTCTCCCACAAGGAAGGGCGCAGCCCTTGAAGCACTTGCGGGTCTTCACCTTCCGTTGGTGCCCTATCTACAGGCAGAACAGCACTGAGGATCTGTGCTTTCCTATAGACAGCATTTCTCATGGTGGTCGTCCTCGGCAGAGCCTATTTCCGAAAAGGCAAACGTCCGACTCCTTCTCCCACAAGGAAGGTCGCCGCCCTGAAAGCTGGTGCTGCTCTTCACCTTCTCTTGGTGCCCTATCTACAGGCACAACAGCACTGAGGATCTCTGCTTTCCTAGAGACAGCACATCTCCTGGTGCTCGTCCTCGGCAGAACCTCTTTCCGAAAAAGAAAACGTCCCAGTTCTTCTCCCACAAGGAAGGTCGCAGCCCTGAAAGCTGGTGCTGCTCTTCACCTTCTCTTGGTGCACTATCAACAGGCAGAACAGCACTGGGGATCTGTGCTTTCCTATAGACAGCACATCTCATGGTGCTCGTCCTCGGCAGAGCCTCTTTCCGAAAAAGCAAACATCCGACTCCTTCTCCCAAAAGGAAGGTCGCAGACGTGAAAGCTGGTGCTGCTCTTTACCATCCCTTGGTGCCCTATCTACAGGCACAACAGCAGTGGGGATCTGTGCTTTCCTAGAGACAGCACATCTCCTGGTGCTCGTCCTCGGCAGAGCCTCTTTCCGATAAAGCAAACGTCCGACTCCTTCTCCCACAAGAAAAGTCGCAGCCCTGAAAGCTGCTACTGCTCTTCATCTTCGCTTGGCACCTAATCTACAGGCACAACAGCAGTGGGGATATATGCTTTCCTATAGACAGCACGTCTCATGGTGCTCGTCCTCGGCAGAGCCTCTTTCCGAAAAGGTAAACGTCCGACTCCTTCTCCCACAAGGAAGGTCGCAGCCCTGAAGCATTTGCGGGTCTTCACCTTCTCTTGGTGCACTATCTACAGGCAGAACAGCACTGAGGATCTCTGCTTTCCTAGAGACAGCACATCTCCTGGTGCTCGTCCTCGGCAGAGCCTCTTCCCGAAAAAGCAAACGTCCGACTCCTTCTCCCACAAGGAAGGTCGCCGCCCTGAAAGCTGGTGCTGCTCTTCACCTTCTCTTGGTGCACTATCTACAGGCAGAACAGCAGTGGGGATCTGTGCTTAAGTAAAGACAGCACATCTCCTGGTGCTCGTCCTCGGCAGAGCCTATTTCCGAAAAAGCAAACGTCCGATTCCTTCTCCCACAAGGAAGGTCGCAGCCCTGAAAGCTGGTGCTGCTCTTCACCTTCTCTTGGTGCACTATCTACAGGCACAAAAACTCAGGGGATCTGTGGCTTCCTAGAGACAGCACATCTCCTGGTGCTCGTCCTCGGCAGAGCCTCTTTCCGAAAAGGCAAACGTCCGACTCCTTCTCCCACAAGGAAGGTCGCAGCCCTGAAAGCTGGTGCTGCTCTTCACCTTCTCTTGGTGCACTATCTACAGGCACAAAAGCACTGATGATCTGTGGTTTCCTAGAGACAGCACATCTCATGGTGCTCGTCCTCGGCTGAGCCTCTTCCCAAAAAGGCAAATGTCCGACTCCTTCTCTCACAAGGAAGGTCGCAGCCCTGAAAGCTGGTGCTGCTCTTCACCTTCTCTTGGTGCACTATCTACAGGCACAAAAGCACTGGGGATCTGTGGTTTCCTAGAGACAGCACATCTCATGGTGCTTGTCCTCGGCAGAGCCTCTTCCCGAAAAGGCAAACGTCCGACTCCTTATCCCAAAAGGAAGGTCGCAGCCCTGAAAGCTGGTGCTGCTCTTCACCTTCTCTTGGTGCACTATCTACAGGCACAAAAGCACTGGGGATCTGTGGTTTCCTAGAGACAGCACATGTCATGGTGCTCGTCCTCGGCAGAGCCTCTTTCCGAAAAGACAAACGTCCGACTCCTTCTCCCACAAGGAAGGTCGCAGCCCTGAAAGCTGGTGCTGCTCTTCAACTTCTCTTGGCACCTTATCTACAGGCACAACAGCAGTGGGGATATGTGCTTTCCTAGAGACAGCACATCTCCTGGTGCTCGACCTCGGCAGAGCCTCTTTCCGAAAAAGCAAACGTCCGACTCCTTCTCCCACAAGGAAGGGCGCAGCCCTTGAAGCACTTGCGGGACTTCACCTTCTGTTGGTGCCCTATCTACAGGCACAACAGCACTGAGGATCTCTGCTTTCCTAGAGACAGCACATCTCCTGGTGCTCGTCCTCGGCAGAACCTCTTTCCGAAAAAGAAAACGTCCCAGTTCTTCTCCCACAAGGAAGGTCGCAGCCCTGAAAGCTGGTGCTGCTCTTCACCTTCTCTTGGTGCACTATCTACAGGCAGAACAGCACTGGGGATCTATGCTTTCCTATAGACAGCACATCTCATGGTGCTCTTCCTCGGCAGAGCCTCTTTCCGAAAAGGCAAACGTCCGACTCCTTCTCCCACAAGGAAGGTCGCAGACGTGAAAGCTGGTGCTGCTCTTTACCATCCCTTTGTGCACTATCTACAGGCACAACAGCAGTGGGGATCTGTGCTTTCCTAGAGACAGCACATCTCCTGGTGCTCGTCCTCGGCAGAGCCTCTTTCCGAAAAAGCAAACGTCCGACTCCTTCTCCCACAAGGAAGGTCGCAGCCCTGAAAGCTGGTGCTGCTCTTCACCTTCTCTTGGTGCACTATCTACAGGCACAAAAGCACTGGGGATCTGTGCTTTCCTAGAGACAGCACGTCTCCTGGTGCTCGTCCTGGGCAGAGCTTCTTTCCGAAACGGCAAACGTCCGAATCCTTCTCCCACAAGGAAGGTCGCCGCCCTGAAAGCTGGTGCTGCTCTTTACCATCCCTTGGTGCCCTATCTACAGGCACAACAGCACTGAGGATCTCTGCTTTCCTAGAGACAGCACATCTCCTGGTGCTCGTCCTCGGCAGAGCCTCTTTCCGAAAAGGCAAACGTCCCACTCCTTCTCCCACAAGGAAGGGCGCAGCCCTTGAAGCACTTGCGGGACTTCACCTTCTCTTGGTGCCCTATCTACAGGCACAACAGCACTGAGGATCTCTGCTTTCCTAGAGACAGCACATCTCATGGTGCTTGTCCTCGGCAGAGCCTCTTTCCGAAAAGGCAAATGTCCGACACCTTCTCCCAAAAGGAAGGTCGCAGACGTGAAAGCTGGTGCTGCTCTTTACCATCCCTTGGTGCCCTATCTACAGGCACAACAGCAGTGGGGATCTGTGCTTTCCTAGAGACAGCACATCTCCTGGTGCTTGTCCTCGGCAGAGCCTCTTTCCGAAAAGGCAAATGTCCGACACCTTCTCCCACAAGAAAAGTCGCAGCCCTGAAAGCTGCTACTGCTCTTCATCTTCGCTTGGCACCTTATCTACAGGCACAACAGCAGTGGGGATATATGCTTTTCTAGAGACAGCACGTCTCATGGTGCTCGTCCTCGGCAGAGCCTCTTTCCGAAAAGGCAAACGTCCGACTACTTCTCCCACAAGGAAGGGCGCAGCCCTTGAAGCACTTGCGGGTCTTCACCTTCCGTTGGTGCCCTATCTACAGGCAGAACAGCACTGAGGATCTGTGCTTTCCTAGAGACAGCACATCTCATGGTGCTCGTCCTCGGCAGAGCCTCTTTCCAAAAGGCAAACGTCCGTCTCCTTCTCCCACAAGGAAGGGCGCAGCCCTGAAAGCTGGTGCTGCTGTTCACCTTCTCATGGTGCACTGTCTACAGGCACAACAGCAGGGGCGATCTGTGCTTTCCTATAGACAGCATTTCTCATGGTGCTCGTCCTCGGCAGAGCCTATTTCCGAAAAGGCAAACGTCCGACTCCTTCTCCCACAAGGAAGGTCGCCGCCCTGAAAGCTGGTGCTGCTCTTCACCTTCTCTTGGTGCCCTATCTACAGGCACAACAGCACTGAGGATCTCTGCTTTCCTAGAGACAGCACATATCTTGGTGCTCGTCCTCGGCAGAACCTCTTTCCGAAAAAGAAAACGTCCCAGTTCTTCTCCCACAAGGAAGGTCGCAGCCCTGAAAGCTGGTGCTGCTCTTCACCTTCTCTTGGTGCACTATCTACAGGCAGAACAGCACTGGGGATCTGTGCTTTCCTATAGACAGCACATCTCATGGTGCTCGTCCTCGGCAGAGCCTCTTTCCGAAAAGGCAAACATCCGACTCCTTCTCCCAAAAGGAAGGTCGCAGACGTGAAAGCTGGTGCTGCTCTTTACCATCCCTTGGTGCCCTATCTACAGGCACAACAGCAGTGGGGATCTGTGCTTTCCTAGAGACAGCACATCTCATGGTGCTCGTCCTCGGCAGAGCCTCTTTCCGATAAAGCAAACGTCCGACTCCTTCTCCCACAAGAAAAGTCGCAGCCCTGAAAGCTGCTACTGCTCTTCATCTTCGCTTGGCACCTAATCTACAGGCACAACAGCAGTGGGGATATATGCTTTCCTATAGACAGCACGTCTCATGGTGCTCGTCCTCGGCAGAGCCTCTTTCCGAAAAGGTAAACGTCCGACTCCTTCTCCCACAAGGAAGGTCGCCGCCCTGAAGCACTTGCGGGTCTTCACCTTCTCTTGGTGCACTATCTACAGGCAGAACAGCACTGAGGATCTCTGCTTTCCTAGAGACAGCACATCTCCTGGTGCTCGTCCTCGGCAGAGGCTCTTCCCGAAAAAGCAAACGTCCGACTCCTTCTCCCACAAGGAAGGTCGCTGCCCTGAAAGCTGGTGCTGCTCTTCACCTTCTCTTGGTGCACTATCTACAGGCTCAACAGCACTGGGGATCTGTGCTTTCCTAGAGACAGCACATCTCATGGTGCTCGTCCTCGGCAGAGCCTCTTTCCAGAAAGGCAAACGTCCGACTCCTTCTCCCACAAGGAAGGGCGCAGCCCTGAAAGCTGGTGCTGCTCTTCACCTTCTCTTGATGCACTATGTACAGGCACAAAAGCTCTGGGGATCTGTGTTTTCCTAGAGACAGCACATCTCATGGTGCTCATCCTCGGCAGAGCCTCTTCCCGAAAAGGCAAACGTCCGACTCCTTCTCCCACAAGGAAGGTCGCAGCCCTTGAAGCACTTGCGGGTCTTCACCTTCTCTTGGTGCACTATCTACAGGCACTAAAGCACTGAGGAATTCTGCTTTCCTAGAGACAGCACATCTCATGGTTCTTGTCCTCGGCAGAGCCTCTTTCCGAAAAGGCAAATGTCCGACACCTTCTCCCAAAAGGAAGGTCGCAGACGTGAAAGCTGGTGCTGCTCTTTACCATCCCTTGGTGCCCTATCTACAGGCACAACAGCAGTGGGGATCTGTGCTTTCCTAGAGACAGCACATCTCATGGTGCTTGTCCTCGGCAGAGCCTCTTTCCGAAAAGGCAAATGTCCGACACCTTCTCCCACAAGAAAAGTCGCAGCCCTGAAAGCTGCTACTGCTCTTCATCTTCGCTTGGCACCTTATCTACAGGCACAACAGCAGTGGGGATATATGCTTTTCTAGAGACAGCACGTCTCATGGTGCTCGTCCTCGGCAGAGCCTCTTTCCGAAAAGGCAAACATCCGACTACTTCTCCCACAAGGAAGGGCGCAGCCCTTGAAGCACTTGCGGGTCTTCACCTTCCGTTGGTGCCCTATCTACAGGCAGAACAGCACTGAGGATCTGTGCTTTCCTAGAGACAGCACATCTCATGGTGCTCGTCCTCGGCAGAGCCTCTTTCCAAAAGGCAAACGTCCGTCTCCTTCTCCCACAAGGAAGGGCGCAGCCCTGAAAGCTGGTGCTGCTGTTCACCTTCTCATGGTGCACTGTCTACAGGCACAACAGCAGGGGGGATCTGTGCTTTCCTATAGACAGCATTTCTCATGGTGCTCGTCCTCGGCAGAGCCTATTTCCGAAAAGGCAAACGTCTGACTCCTTCTCCCACAAGGAAGGTCGCCGCCCTGAAAGCTGGTGCTGCTCTTCACCTTCTCTTGGTGCCCTATCTACAGGCACAACAGCACTGAGGATCTCTGCTTTCCTAGAGACAGCACATATCTTGGTGCTCGTCCTCGGCAGAACCTCTTTCCGAAAAAGAAAACGTCCCAGTTCTTCTCCCACAAGGAAGGTCGCAGCCCTGAAAGCTGGTGCTGCTCTTCACCTTCTCTTGGTGCACTATCTACAGGCAGAACAGCACTGGGGATCTGTGCTTTCCTATAGACAGCACATCTCATGGTGCTCGTCCTCGGCAGAGCCTCTTTCCGAAAAGGCAAACATCCGACTCCTTCTCCCAAAAGGAAGGTCGCAGACGTGAAAGCTGGTGCTGCTCTTTACCATCCCTTGGTGCCCTATCTACAGGCACAACAGCAGTGGGGATCTGTGCTTTCCTAGAGACAGCACATCTCATGGTGCTCGTCCTCGGCAGAGCCTCTTTCCGATAAAGCAAACGTCCGACTCCTTCTCCCACAATAAAAGTCGCAGCCCTGAAAGCTGCTACTGCTCTTCATCTTCGCTTGGCACCTAATCTACAGGCACAACAGCAGTGGGGATATATGCTTTCCTATAGACAGCACGTCTCATGGTGCTCGTCCTCGGCAGAGCCTCTTTCCGAAAAGGTAAACGTCCGACTCCTTCTCCCACAAGGAAGGTCGCCGCCCTGAAGCACTTGCGGGTCTTCACCTTCTCTTGGTGCACTATCTACAGGCAGAACAGCACTGAGGATCTCTGCTTTCCTAGAGACAGCACATCTCCTGGTGCTCGTCCTCGGCAGAGGCTCTTCCCGAAAAAGCAAACGTCCGACTCCTTCTCCCACAAGGAAGGTCGCTGCCCTGAAAGCTGGTGCTGCTCTTCACCTTCTCTTGGTGCACTATCTACAGGCTCAACAGCACTGGGGATCTGTGCTTTCCTAGAGACAGCACATCTCATGGTGCTAGTCCTCGGCAGAGCCTCTTTCCAGAAAGGCAAACGTCCGACTCCTTATCCCACAAGGAAGGGCGCAGCCCTGAAAGCTGGTGCTGCTCTTCACCTTCTCTTGATGCACTATGTACAGGCACAAAAGCTCTGGGGATCTGTGTTTTCCTAGAGACAGCACATCTCATGGTGCTCATCCTCGGCAGAGCCTCTTCCCGAAAAGGCAAACGTCCGACTCCTTCTCCCACAAGGAAGGTCGCAGCCCTTGAAGCACTTGCGGGTCTTCACCTTCTCTTGGTGCACTATCTACAGGCACTAAAGCACTGAGGAATTCTGCTTTCCTAGAGACAGCACATCTCATGGTTCTTGTCCTCGGCAGAGCCTCTTTCCGAAAAGGCAAACGTCCGACTCCTTTTCCCACAAGGAAGGTCGCAGCCCTTGAAGCACTTGCGGGTCTTCACCTTCTCTTGGTTCACTATCTACAGGCAGAACAGCACTGAGGATCTCTGCTTTCCTAGAGACAGCACATCTCATGGTGGTCGTCCTCGGCAGAGCCTATTTCCGAAAAAGCAAGCATCCCACTCCTTCTCCCACAAGGAAGGGCGCAGCCCTGAAAGCTGGTGCTGCTCTTCACCTTCTCTTGGTGCACTATCTACAGGCACAAAAACTCAGGGGATCTGTGGCTTCCTAGAGACAGCACATCTCATGGTGCTCGTCCTCGGCAGAGCCTCTTTCCGAAAAGGCAAACGTCCGACTCCTTATCCCACAAGGGAGGGCGCAGCCCTTGAAGCACTTGCGGGTCTTCACCCTCTCTTGGTGCCCTATTTACAGGCACAACAGCACTGAGGATCTCTGCTTTCCTAGAGACAGCACATCTCCTGGTGCTCGTCGTCGGCAGAGCCTCTTCCCGAAAAAGCAAACGTCCCACTCCTTCTCCCACAAGAAAGTCGCAGCCCTGAAAGCTGGTGCTGCTCTTAACCTTCTCTTCGTGCACTATCTACAGGCACAAAAGCACTGGGGATCTGTGGTTTCCGAGAGGCAGCACATCTCATGGTGCTCGTCCTCGGCAGAGCCTCTTTCCGAAAAGGCAAACGTCTGACTCCTTCTCCCACAAGGAAGGTCGCCGCACTGATAGCTGGTGCTGCTCTTCACCTTCTCTTGGTGCACTATCTACAGGCAGAACAGCAGTGGGGATCTGTGCTTAAGTAAAGACAGCACATCTCATGGTGCTCGTCCTCGGCAGAGCCTATTTCCGAAAAAGCAAACTTCCGATTCCTTCTCCCACAAGGAAGGTCGCAGCCCTGAAAGCTGGTGCTGCTCTTCACCTTCTCTTGGTGCACTATCTACAGGCACAAAAGCACTGGGGATCTGTGGTTTCCTAGAGACAGCACATCTCCTGGTGCTTTTCCTCGGCAGAGCCTCTTCCCGAAAAGGCAAACGTCCGACTCCTTCTTCCACAAGGAAGGTCGCAGCCCTGAAAGCTGGTGCTGCTCTTCACCTTCTCTTGGTGCACTATCTACAGGCACAAAAACTCAGGGGATCTGTGGCTTCCTAGAGACAGCACATCTCCTGGTGCTCGTCCTCGGCAGAGCCTCTTTCCGAAAAGGCAAACGTCCGACTCCTTCTCCCACAAGGAAGGTCGCAGCCCTGAAAGCTGGTGCTGCTCTTCACCTTCTCTTGGTGCACTATCTACAGGCACAAAAGCACTGGGGATCTGTGGTTTCCTAGAGACAGCACATCTCCTGGTGCTTTTCCTCGGCAGAGCCTCTTCCCGAAAAGGCAAACGTCCGACTCCTTCTCCCACAAGGAAGGTCGCAGCCCTGAAAGCTGGTGCTGCTCTTCACCTTCTCTTGGTGCACTATCTACAGGCACAAAAACTCAGGGGATCTGTGGCTTCCTAGAGACAGCACATCTCCTGGTGCTCGTCCTCGGCAGAGCCTCTTTCCGAAAAGGCAAACGTCCGACTCCTTCTCCCACAAGGAAGGTCGCAGCCCTGAAAGCTGGTGCTGCTCTTCACCTTCTCTTGGTGCACTATCTACAGGCACAAAAGCACTGGGGATCTGTGGTTTCCTAGAGACAGCACATCTCATGGTGCTCGTCCTCGGCTGAGCCTCTTCCCAAAAAGGCAAATGTCCGACTCCTTCTCCCACAAGGAAGGTCGCCGCCCTGAAAGCTGGTGCTGCTCTTCACCTTCTCTTGGTGCACTACCTACAGGCACAAAAGCACTGGGGATCTGTGGTTTCCTAGAGACAGCACATCTCATGGTGCTTGTCCTCGGCAGAGCCTCTTCCCGAAAAGGCAAACGTCCGACTCCTTCTCCCACAAGGAAGGTCGCCGCCCTGAAAGCTGGTGCTGCTCTTCACCTTCTCTTGGTGCACTATCTACAGGCACAAAAGCACTGGGGATCTGTGGTTTCCTAGAGACAGCACATCTCATGGTGCTCGTCCTCGGCAGAGCCTCTTTCCGAAAAGACAAACGTCCGACTCCTTCTCCCACAAGGAAGGTCGCAGCCCTGAAAGCTGGTGCTGCTCTTCAACTTCTCTTGGCACCTTATCTACAGGCACAACAACACTGGGGATCTCTGCTTTCCTAGAGACAGCACATCTCCTGGTGCTCGACCTCGGCAGAGCCTCTTTCCGAAAAAGCAAACGTCCCACTCCTTCTCCCACAAGGAAGGTCGCAGCCCTTGAAGCACTTGCGGGTCTTCACCTTCTCTTGGTGCACTATCTACAGGCAGAACAGCACTGAGGATCTCTGCTTTCCTAGAGACAGCACATCTCCTGGTGCTCGTCCTCGGCAGAGCCTCTTTCCGAAAAGGCAAACGTCCCACTCCTTCTCCCACAAGGAAGGGCGCAGCCCTGAAAGCTGGTGCTGCTCTTCACCTTCTCTTGGTGCACTATCTACAGGCACAAAAGCACTGATGATCTGCGGTTTCCTAGAGACAGCACATCTCATGTTGCTCGTCCTCGGCTGAGCCTCTTCCCAAATGGCAAATGTCCGACGCCTTCTCCCACAAGGAAGGTCGCAGCCCTGAAAGCTGGTGCTGCTCTTCACCTTCTCTTGGTGCACTATCTACAGGCACAAAAACTCAGGGGATCTGTGGCTTCCTAGAGACAGCACATCTCCTGGTGCTCGTCCTCGGCAGAGCCTCTTTCCGAAAAGGCAAACGTCCGACTCCTTCTCCCACAAGGAAGGTCGCAGCCCTGAAAGCTGGTGCTGCTCTTCACCTTCTCTTGGTGCACTATCTACAGGCACAAAAGCACTGGGGATCTGTGGTTTCCTAGAGACAGCACATCTCCTGGTGCTTTTCCTCGGCAGAGCCTCTTCCCGAAAAGGCAAACGTCCGACTCCTTCTCCCACAAGGAAGGTCGCAGCCCTGAAAGCTGGTGCTGCTCTTCACCTTCTCTTGGTGCACTATCTACAGGCACAAAAACTCAGGGGATCTGTGGCTTCCTAGAGACAGCACATCTCCTGGTGCTCGTCCTCGGCAGAGCCTCTTTCCGAAAAGGCAAACGTCCGACTCCTTCTCCCACAAGGAAGGTCGCAGCCCTGAAAGCTGGTGCTGCTCTTCACCTTCTCTTGGTGCACTATCTACAGGCACAAAAGCACTGGGGATCTGTGGTTTCCTAGAGACAGCACATCTCATGGTGCTCGTCCTCGGCTGAGCCTCTTCCCAAAAAGGCAAATGTCCGACTCCTTCTCCCACAAGGAAGGTCGCCGCCCTGAAAGCT
Source organism: Harpia harpyja (assembly GCF_026419915.1). NCBI lineage: Eukaryota > Metazoa > Chordata > Aves > Accipitriformes > Accipitridae > Harpia > Harpia harpyja. Next base: position 11,342,977 of record NC_068949.1, read on the forward strand.
GGTGCTGCTCTTCACCTTCTCTTGGTGCACTACCTACAGGCACAAAAGCACTGGGGATCTGTGGTTTCCTAGAGACAGCACATCTCATGGTGCTTGTCCTCGGCAGAGCCTCTTCCCGAAAAGGCAAACGTCCGACTCCTTCTCCCACAAGGAAGGTCGCCGCCCTGAAAGCTGGTGCTGGCTCTTCACCTTCTCTTGGTGCACTATCTACAGGCACAAAAGCACTGGGGATCTGTGGTTTCCTAGAGACAGCACATCTCATGGTGCTCGTCCTCGGCAGAGCCTCTTTCCGAAAAGACAAACGTCCGACTCTTCTCCCACAAGGAAGGTCGCAGCCCTGAAAGCTGGTGCTGCTCTTCAACTTCTCTTGGCACCTTATCTACAGGCACAACAACACTGGGGATCTCTGCTTTCCTAGAGACAGCACATCTCCTGGTGCTCGACCTCGGCAGAGCCTCTTTCCGAAAAAGCAAACGTCCCACTCCTTGTCCCACAAGGAAGGTCGCAGCCCTTGAAGCACTTGCGGGTCTTCACCTTCTCTTGGTGCACTATCTACAGGCAGAACAGCACTGAGGATCTCTGCTTTCCTAGAGACAGCACATCTCCTGGTGCTCGTCCTCGGCAGAGCCTCTTTCCGAAAAGGCAAACGTCCCACTCCTTCTCCCACAAGGAAGGGCGCAGCCCTGAAAGCTGGTGCTGCTCTTCACCTTCTCTTGGTGCACTATCTACAGGCACAAAAGCACTGATGATCTGCGGTTTCCTAGAGACAGCACATCTCATGTTGCTCGTCCTCGGCTGAGCCTCTTCCCAAATGGCAAATGTCCGACGCCTTCTCCCACAAGGAAGGTCGCAGCCCTGAAAGCTGGTGCTGCTCTTCACCTTCTCTTGGTGCACTATCTACAGGCACAACAGCACTGGGGATCTGTGCTTTCCTAGAGACAGCACATCTCATGGTGCTTGTCCTCGGCAGAGCCTCTTCCCGAAAAGGCAAACGTCCGACTCCTTCTCCCACAAGGAAGGTCGCAGTCCTGAAAGCTGTGCTGCTCTTCACCTTCTCTTGGCACCTTATCTACAGGCAGAAGAGCAGTGGGGATATATGCTTTCCTATAGACAGCACGTCTCATGGTGCTCGTCCTCGGCAGAGCCTCTTCCCGAAAAGGCAAACGTCCGACCCCTTCTCCCACAAGGAAGGGCGCAGCCCTTCAAGCACTTGCTGCTCTTCACCTTCTCTTGGTGCCCTATCTACAGGCACAACAGCACTGAGGATCTCTGCTTTCCTAGAGACAGCACATCTCCTGGTGCTCGTCCTCGGCAGAGCCTCTTTCCGAAAAAGCAAACGTCCGATTCCTTCTCCCACAAGGAAGGGCGCAGCCCTGAAAGCTGGTGCTGCTCTTCACCTTCTCTTGGTGCACTATCTACAGGCAGAACAGCACTGGGGATCTGTGCTTTCCTAGAAACAGCACGTCTCCTGGTGCTTGTCCTGGGCAGAGCTTCTTTACGAAACGGCAAACGTCCGAATCCTTCTCCCACAAGGAAGGTCGCCGCCCTGAAAGCTGGTGCTGCTCTTTACCATCCCTTGGTGCCCTATCTACAGGCACAACAGCACTGAGGATCTCTGCTTTCCTAGAGACAGCACATCTCCTGGTGCTCGTCCTCGGCAGAGCCTCTTTCCGAAAAGGCAAACGTCCCACTCCTTCTCCCACAAGGAAGGGCGCAGCCCTTGAAGCACTTGCGGGACTTCACCTTCTCTTGGTGCCCTATCTACAGGCACAACAGCAATGAGGATCTCTGCTTTCCTAGAGACAGCACATCTCATGGTGCTTGTCCTCGGCAGAGCCTCCTTCCGAAAAGGCAAATGTCCGACACCTTCTCCCAAAAGGAAGGTCGCAGACGTGAAAGCTGGTGCTGCTCTTTACCATCCCTTGGTGCCCTATCTACAGGCACAACAGCAGTGGGGATCTGTGCTTTCCTAGAGACAGCACATCTCATGGTGCTTGTCCTCGGCAGAGCCTCTTTCCGAAAAGGCAAATGTCCGACACCTTCTCCCACAAGAAAAGTCGCAGCCCTGAAAGCTGCTACTGCTCTTCATCTTCGCTTGGCACCTTATCTACAGGCACAACAGCAGTGGGGATATATGCTTTTCTAGAGACAGCACGTCTCATCGTGCTCGTCCTCGGCAGAGCCTCTTTCCGAAAAGGCAAACGTCCGACTCCTTCTCCCACAAGGAAGGGCGCAGCCCTTGAAGCACTTGCGGGTCTTCACCTTCCGTTGGTGCCCTATCTACAGGCACAACAGCACTGAGGATCTGTGCTTTCCTAGAGACAGCACATCTCCTGCTGCTCGTCCTCGGCAGAAACTCTTTCCGAAAAAGCAAACGTCCGACTCCTTGTCCCACAAGGAAGGTCGCAGCCCTGAAAGCTGGTGCTGCTCTTCACCTTCTCTTGGTGCACTATCTACAGGCAGAACAGCACTGAGGATCTGTGCTTTCCTAGAGACAGCACATCTCATGGTGCTCGTCCTCGGCAGAGCCTCTTTCCAAAAGGCAAACTTCCGACTCCTTCTCCCACAAGGAAGGTCGCAGCCCTGAAGCACTTGCGGGTCTTCACCTTCTCTTGGTGCACTATCTACAGGCAGAACAGCACTGAGGATCTCTGCTTTCCTAGAGACAGCACATCTCCTGGTGCTCGTCCTCGGCAGAGCCTCTTCCCGAAAAAGCAAACGTCCGACTCCTTCTCCCACAAGGAAGGTCGCCGCCCTGAAAGCTGGTGCTGCTCTTCACCTTCTCTTGGTGCACTATCTACAGGCTCAACAGCACTGGGGATCTGTGCTTTCCTAGAGACAGCACATCTCATGGTGCTCGTCCTCGGCAGAGCCTCTTTCCAGAAAGGCAAACGTCCGACTCCTTCTCCCACAAGGAAGGGCGCAGCCCTGAAAGCTGGTGCTGCTCTTCACCTTCTCTTGGTGCACTATCTACAGGCAGAACAGCAGTGGGGATCTGTGCTTTCCTAGAGACAGCACATCCCATGGTGCTCGTCCTCGGCAGAGCCTCTTTCCGAAAAGGCAAACGTCCCACTCCTTCTCCCACAAGGAAGGTCGCCGCCCTGAAAGCTGGTGCTGCTCTTCAACTTCTCTTCGTGCACTATGTACAGGCACAAAAGCTCTGGGGATCTGTGGTTTCCTATAGACAGCACATCTCATGGTGCTCATCCTCGGCAGAGCCTCTTCCCGAAAAGGCAAACGTCCGACTCCTTCTCCCACAAGGAAGGTCGCAGCCCTTGAAGCACTTGCGGGTCTTCAACTTCTCTTGGTGCACTATCTACAGGCAGAACAGCACTGAGGAATTCTGCTTTCCTAGAGACAGCACATCTCATGGTTCTTGTCCTCGGCAGAGCCTCTTCCCGAAAAGGCAAACGTCCGACTCCTTCTCCCACAAGGAAGGTCGCAGCCCTTGAAGCACTTGCGGGTCTTCACCTTCTCTTGGTTCACTATCTACAGGCAGAACAGCACTGAGGATCTCTGCTTTCCTAGAGACAGCACATCTCATGGTGCTTGTCCTCGGCAGAGCCTCTTTCCGAAAAGGCAAACATCCCACTCCTTCTCCCACAAGGATGGTCGCCGCACTGATAGCTGGTGCTGCTCTTCACATTCTCTTGGTGCACTATCTACAGGCAGAACAGCAGTGGGGATCTGTGCTTAAGTAAAGACAGCACATCTCTTGGTGGTCGTCCTCGGCAGAGCCTATTTCCGAAAAAGCAAACGTCCGACTCCTTCTCCCACAAGGAAGGGCGCAGCCCTGATAGCTGGTGCTGCTCTTCACCTTCTCTTGGTTCACTATCTACAGGCACAACAGCAGTGGGGATCTGTGGCTTCCTAGAGACAGCATATCTGATGGTGCTCGTCCTCGGCAGAGCCTCTTTCCGATAAAGCAAACGTCCGACTCCTTCTCCCACAAGGAAGGTCGCAGCCCTGATAGCTGGTTCTGCTCTTCACATTCTCTTGGTGCACTATCTACAGGCAGAACAGCAGTCGGGATCTGTGCTTAAGTAAAGACAGCACATCTCATGGTGCTCGTCCTCGGCAGAGCCTATTTCCGAAAAAGCAAACGTCCGACTCCTTCTCCCACAAGGAAGGTCGCAGCCCTGAAAGCTGGTGCTGCTCTTCACCTTCTCTTGGTGCACTATCTACAGGCACAACAACACTAGGGATCTCTGCTTTCCTAGAGACAGCACATCTCCTGGTGCTCGTCCTCGGCAGAGCCTCTTTCCGAAAAAGCAAACGTCCCACTCCTTGTCCCACAAGGAAGGTCGCAGCCCTTGAAGCTCTTGCGGGTCTTCACCTTCTCTTGGTGCACTATCTACAGGCAGAACAGCACTGAGGATCTCTGCTTTCCTAGAGACAGCACATCTCCTGGTGCTCGTCCTCGGCAGAGCCTCTTTCCGAAAAGGCAAACGTCCGACTCCTTCTCCCACAAGGAAGGGCGCAGCCCTGAAAGCTGGTGCTGCTCTTCACCTTCTCTTGGTGCACTATCTACAGGCACAACAGCAGTGGGGATCTCTGGCTTCCTAGAGAAAGCACGTCTCATGGTGCTCGTCCTCGTCAGAGCCTCTTTCCGAAAAGGCAAACGTCCGACTCCTTCTCCCACAAGGAAGGGCGCAGCCCTGAAAGCTGGTGCTGCTCTTCACCTTCTCTTGGTGCACTATCTACAGGCACAAAAGCACTGGGGATCTGTGGTTTCCTAGAGACAGCACATCTCATGGTGCTTGTCCTCGGCTGAGCCTCTTTCCCAAAAGGCAAACGTCCGACTCCTTCTCCCACAAGGAAGGGCGCAGCCCTGAAAGCTGGTGCTGCTCTGCACCTTCTCTTGGTGCACTATCTACAGGCACAAAAGCACTGGGGATCTGTGGTTTCCTAGAGACAGCACATCACAGGCTGCTCGTCCTCGGCAGAGCCTCTTTCCGAAAAGGCAAACGTCCGACTCCTTCTCCCACAAGGAAGGTCGCAGCCCTTGAAGCACTAACGGGTCTTCACCTTCTCTTGGTGCCCTATCTACAGGCACAACAGCACTGAGGATCTCTGCTTTCCTAGAGACAGCACATCTCATGGTGCTCGTCCTCGGCAGAGCCTCTTTCCGAAAAGGCAAACGTTCCACTCCTTCTCCCACAAGGAAGGGCGCAGCCCTTGAAGCACTTGCGGGACTTCACCTTCTGTTGGTGCCCTATCTACAGGCACAACAGCACTGAGGATCTCTGCTTTCCTAGAGACAGCACATCTCCTGGTGCTCGTCCTCGGCAGAGCCTCTTCCCGAAAAGGCAAACGTCCGACTCCTTCTCCCACAAGGAAGGGCGCAGCCCTGAAAGCTGGTGCTGCTCTTCACCTTCTCTTCGTGCACTATCTACAGGCACAACAGCACTGAGGATCTCTGCTCTCCTACAGACAGCATATCTCATGGTGCTCGTCCTCGGCAGAGCCTCTTTCCGAAAAAGCAAACGTCCGACTCCTTCTCCCACAAGGAAGGTCACAGCCCTGAAAGCTGGTGCTGCTCTTCACCTTCTCTTGGTGCACTATCTACAGGCAGAACAGCACTGAGGATCTCTGCTTTCCTAGACACAGCACATCTCCTGGTGCTCATCCTCGGCAGAGCCTCTTTTCGAAAAAGCAAACGTCCGACTCCTTCTCCCACAAGGAAGGTCGCAGCCCTGAAAGTTGGTGCTGCTCTTCACCTTCTCTTCGTGCACTATCTACAGGCACAAAAGCTCTGGGGATCTGTGGCTTCCTAGAGACAGCACATCTCATTATGCTCGTCCTCGGCAGAGCCTCTTCCCAAAAAGGCAAACGTCCGACTCCTTCTCCCACAAGGCAGGTCGCAGCCCTGAAAGCTGGTGCTGCTCTTCACCTCCTCTTGGTTCACTATCTACAGGCACAAAAACACAGGGGATCTGTGGCTTCCTAGAGACAGCACATCTCATGGTGCTCGTCCTCGGCAGAGCCTCTTTCCGAAAAGGCAAACGTCCGACTCCTTCTCCCACAAGGAAGGTCTGTTGTGGTTTAACCCCAGCCAGCAACTAAACACCACGCAGCCACTCACTCACTCCCCCCCACCCAGTGGGATGGGGGAGAAAATCGGGAAAAGAAGCAAAACCCGCGGTTTGAGATAAGAACGGTTTAATAGAACAGAAAAGAAGAAACTAATAATGATAGTGATAACACTAATAAAATGACAACAGCGATAATGAAAGGATTGGAATGTACAAATGATACACAGTGCAATTGCTCACCACCCGCCGACCGACACCCAGCCAGTCCCCGAGCGGCGAATCCCTGCCCCCCCACTTCCCCGTTTCTGTACTGGATGGGACGTCACATGGTATGGAATACACCGTTGGCCAGTTTGGGTCAGGTGCCCTGGCTGTGTCCTGTGCCAACTTCTTGTGCCCCTCCAGCTTTCTCACTGGCTGGGCATGAGAAGCTGAAAAATCCTTGACATTAGTCTAAACACTACTGAGCAACAACTGAAAACATCAGTGTTGTCAACATTCTTCGCTCTGAACTCAAAACATAGCACTGTACCAGCTACTAGGAAGACAGTTAACTCTATCCCAGCTGAAACCAGGACAAGGTCGCAGCCCTTGAAGCACTTGCGGGTCTTCACCTTCTCTTGGTGCCCTATCTACAGGCACAACAGCACTGAGGATCTCTGCTTTCCTAGAGACAGCACGTCTCATCGTGCTCGTCCTCGGCAGAGCCTCTTTCCGAAAAAGCAAACGTCCCACTCCTTCTCCCACAAGGAAGGTCGCAGCCCTGAAAGCTGGTGCTGCTCTTCACCTTCTCTTGGTGCACTATCTACAGGCACAAAAGCACTGGGGATCTGTGCTTTGCTATAGACAGCACATCTCATGGTGCTCGTCCTCGGCTGAGCCTCTTTCCGAAAAGACAAACGTCCGACTCCTTCTCCCACAAGGAAGGTCGCAGCCCTGAAAGCTGGTGCGGCTCTTCAACTTCTCTTGGCACCTTATCTACAGGCACAACAGCACTGGGGATCTGTGGTTTCCTAGAGACAGCATATCTCATGGTGCTCGTCCTCGGCAGAGCCTATTTCCGATAAAGCAAACGTCCGACTCCTTCTCCCACAAGGAAGGTCGCAGCCCTGAAGCACTTGCGGGTCTTCACCTTCTCTTGGTGCACTATCTACAGGCAGAACAGCACTGAGGATCTCTGCTTTCCTAGAGACAGCACATCTCCTGGTGCTCGTCCTCGGCAGAGCCTCTTCCCGAAAAAGCAAACGTCCGACTCCTTCTCCCACAAGGAAGGTCGCCGCCCTGAAAGCTGGTGCTGCTCTTCACCTTCTCTTGGTGCACTATCTACAGGCACAAAAACTCAGGGGATCTGTGGCTTCCTAGAGACAGCACATCTCATGGTGCTCGTCCTCGGCAGAGCCTCTTTCCAGAAAGGCAAACGTCCGACTCCTTCTCCCACAAGGAAGGGCGCAGCCCTGAAAGCTGGTGCTGCTCTTCACCTTCTCTTGGTGCACTATCTACAGGCAGAACAGCAGTGGGGATCTGTGCTTTCCTAGAGACAGCACATCCCATGGTGCTCGTCCTCGGCAGAGCCTCTTTCCGAAAAGGCAAAACGTCCGACTCCTTCTCCCACAAGGAAAGGTCGCCGCCCTGAAAGCTGGTGCTGCTCTTCAACTTCTCTTCGTGCACTATGTACAGGCACAAAGCTCTGGGGATCTGTGGTTTCCTAGAGACAGCACATCTCATGGTGCTCATCCTCGGCAGAGCTCTTCCCGAAAAGGCAAACGTCCGACTCCTTCTCCACAAGGAAGGTCGCAGCCCTTGAAGCACTTGCGGGGTCTTCACCTTCTCTTGGTGCACTATCTACAGGCAGAACAGCACTGAGGAATTCTGCTTTCCTAGAGACAGCACATCTCATGGTTCTTGTCCTCGGCAGAGCCTCTCCCCGAAAAGGCAAACGTCCGACTCCTTCTCCCACAAGGAAGGTCGCAGCCCTTGAAGCACTTGCGGGTCTTCACCTTCTCTTGGTTCACTATCTACAGGCAGAACAGCACTGAGGATCTCTGCTTCCTAGAGACAGCACATCCTCATGGTGCTTGTCCTCGGCAGAGCCTCTTTCCGAAAAGGCAAACATCCCACTCCTTCCCACAAGGATGGTCGCCGCACTGATAGCTGGTGCTGCTCTTCACATTCTCTTGGTGCACTATCTACAGGCAGAACAGCAGTGGGGATCTGTGCTTAAGTAAAGACAGCACATCTCTTGGTGGGTCGTCCCTCGGCAGAGCCTATTTCCGAAAAAGCAAACGTCCGACTCCTTCTCCCACAAGGAAGGGCGCAGCCCTGATAGCTGGTGCTGCTCTTCACCTTCTCTTGGTTCACTATCTACAGGCACAACAGCAGTGGGGATCTGTGGCTTCCTAGAGACAGCATATCTGATGGTGCTCGTCCTCGGCAGAGCCTCTTTCCGATAAAGCAAACGTCCGACTCCTTCTCCCACAAGAAGGTCGCAGCCCTGATAGCTGGTTTCTGCTCTTCACATTCTCTTGGTGCACTATCTACAGGCAGAACAGCAGTCGGGATCTGTGCTTAAGTAAAGACAGCACATCTCATGGTGCTCGTCCTCGGCAGAGCCTCTTTCCGAAAAAGCAAACGTCCGACTCCTTCTCCCACAAGGAAGGTCGCAGCCCTGAAAGCTGGTGCTGCTCTTCACCTTCTCTTGGTGCACTATCTACAGGCACAACAACACTAGGGATCTCTGCTTTCCTAGAGACAGCACATCTCCTGGTGCTCGTCCTCAGGCAGAGCCTCTTTCCGAAAAAGCAAACGTCCCACTCCTTGTCCCACAAGGAAGGTCGCAGCCCTTGAAGCTCTTGCGGGTCTTCACCTTCTCTTGGTGCACTATCTACAGGCAGAACAGCACTGAGGATCTCTGCTTTCCTAGAGACAGCACATCTCCTGGTGCTCGTCCTCGGCAGAGCCTCTTTCCGAAAAGGCAAACGTCCGACTCCTTCTCCCACAAGGAAGGGCGCAGCCCTGAAAGCTGGTGCTGCTCTTCACCTTCTCTTGGTGCACTATCTACAGGCACAAAAGCACTGATGATCTGTGGTTTCCTAGAGACAGCACATCTCATGGTGGTCGTCCTCGGCTGAGCCTCTTCCCAAATGGCAAATGTCCGACTCCTTCTCCCACAAGGCAGGTCGCAGCCCTGAAAGCTGGTGCTGCTCTTCACCTTCTCTTGGTGCACGATCTACAGGCACAACAGCACTGGGGATCTGTGCTTTCCTAGAGACATCACATCTCATGGTGCTTGTCCTCGGCAGACCCCTCTTCCCGAAAAGGCAAACGTCCGACTCCTTCTCCCACAAGGAAGGTCGCAGCCTGAAAGCTGGTGCTGCTCTTCACCTTCTCTTGGTGCACTATCTACAGGCACAAAAGCCACTGGGGATCTGTGGTTTCCTAGAGACAGCACATGTCATGGTGCTCGTCCTCGGCAGAGCCTCTTTCCGAAAAGACAAACGTCCGACTCCTTCTCCCACAAGGAAGGTCGCAGCCCTGAAAGCTGGTGCTGCTCTTCAACTTCTCTGGCACCTTATCTACAGGCACAACAGCACTGGGGATCTGTGGTTTTCCTAGAGACAGCATATCTCATGGTGCTCGTCCTCGGCAGAGCCTATTTCCGATAAAGCAAACGTCCGACTCCTTCTCCCACAAGGAAGGTCGCAGCCCTGAAGCACTTGCGGGTCTTCACCTTCTCTTGGTACACTATCTACAGGCAGAACAGCACTGAGGATCTCTGCTTTCCTAGAGACAGCACATCTCATGGTTCTTGTCCTCGGCAGAGCCTCTTCCCGAAAAGGCAAATGTCCGACTCCTTCTCCCAAAAGGAAGGTCGCAGCCCTGAAAGCTGGTGCTGCTGTTCAACTTCTCTTGGTGCACTATCTACAGGCACAAAAAGCACTGGGGATCTGTGGTTTCCAAGAGACAGCACGTCTCATGGTGCTCGTCCTCGTCAGAGCCTCTTTCCGAAAAGGCAAACGTCCGACTCCTTCTCCCACAAGGAAGGGCGCAGCCCTGAAAGCTGGTGCTGCTCTTCACCTCTCTTGGTGCACTATCTACAGGCACAAAAGCACTGGGGATCTGTGGTTTCCTAGAGACAGCACATCTCATGGTGCTTGTCCTCGGCTGAGCCTCTTTCCCAAAAGGCAAACGTCCGACTCCTTCTCCCACAAGGAAGGGCGCAGCCTGAAAGCTGGTGCTGCTCTGCACCTTCTCTTGGTGCACTATCTACAGGCACAAAAGCACTGGGGATCTGTGGTTTCCTAGAGACCAGCACATCACAGGCTGCTCGTCCTCGGCAGAGCCTCTTTCCGAAAAAGCAAACGTCCGACTCCTTCTCCCACAAGGAAGGTCGCAGCCCTTGAAGCACTAACGGTCTTCACCTTCTCTTGGTGCCCTATCTACAGGCACAACAGCACTGAGGATCTCTGCTTTCCTAGAGACAGCACATCTCATGGTGCTCGTCCTCGGCAGAGCCTCTTTCCGAAAAGGCAAACGTCCCACTCCTTCTCCCACAAGAAGGGCGCAGCCCTTGAAGCACTTGCGGGACTTCACCTTCTGTTGGTGCCCTATCTACAGGCACAACAGCACTGAGGATCTCTGCTTTCCTAGAGACAGCACATCTCCTGGTGCTCGTCCTCGGCAGAGCCTCTTCCCGAAAAGGCAAACGTCCGACTCCTTCTCCCACAAGGAAGGGCGCAGCCCTGAAAGCTGGTGCTGCTCTTCACCTTCTCTTCGTGCACTATCTACAGGCACAACAGCACTGAGGATCTCTGCTCTCCTACAGACAGCATATCTCATGGTGCTCGTCCTCGGCAGAGCCTCTTTCCGAAAAAGCAAACGTCCGACTCCTTCTCCCCACAAGGAAGGTCACAGCCCTGAAAGCTGGTGCTGCTCTTCACCTTCTCTTGGTGCACTATCTACAGGCAGAACAGCACTGAGGATCTCTGCTTTCCTAGACACAGCACATCTCCTGGTGCTCATCCTCGGCAGAGCCTCTTTCCGAAAAAGCAAACGTCCGACTCCTTCTCCCACAAGGAAGGTCGCAGCCCTGAAAGTTGGTGCTGCTCTTCACCTTCTCTTCGTGCACTATCTACAGGCACAAAAGCTCTGGGGATCTGTGGCTTCCTAGAGACAGCACATCTCATGATGCTCGTCCTCGGCAGAGCCTCTTCCCAAAAAGGCAAACGTCCGACTCCTTCTCCACAAGGCAGGTCGCAGCCCTGAAAGCTGGTGCTGCTCTTCACCTCCTCTTGGTTCACTATCTACAGGCACAAAAACACAGGGGATCTGTGGCTTCCTAGAGACAGCACATCTCATGGTGCTCGTCCTCGGCAGAGCCTCTTTCCGAAAAGGCAAACGTCCGACTCCTCTCTCCCACAAGGAAGGTCTGTTGTGGTTTAACCCCAGCCAGCAACTAAACACCACGCAGCCGCTCACTCACTCCCCCCCACCCAGTGGGATGGGGGAGAAAATCGGGAAAAGAAGCAAAACCCGCGGTTTGAGATAAGAACGGTTTAATAGAACAGAAAAGAAGAAACTAATAATGATAGTGATAACACTAATAAAATGACAACAGCGATAATGAAAGGATTGGAATGTACAAATGATACACAGTGCAATTGCTCACCACCCGCCGACCGACACCCAGCCAGTCCCCGAGCGGCGAATCCCTGCCCCCCACTTCCCCGTTTCTGTACTGGATGGGACGTCACATGGTATGGAATACACCGTTGGCCAGTTTTGGGTCAGGTGCCCTGGCTGTGTCCTGTGCCAACCTTCTTGTGCCCCTCCAGCTTTCTCACTGGCTGGGCATGAGAAGCTGAAAAATCCTTGACATTAGTCTAAACACTACTGAGCAACAACTGAAAACATCAGTGTTGTCAACATTCTTCGCTCTGAACTCAAAACATAGCACTGTACCAGCTACTAGGAAGACAGTTAACTCTATCCCAGCTGAAACCAGGACAAGGTCGCAGCCCTTGAAGCACTTGCGGGTCTTCACCTTCTCTTGGTGCCCTATCTACAGGCACAAAAGCACTGAGGATCTCTGCTTTCCTAGAGACAGCACGTCTCATCGTGCTCGTCCTCGGCAGAGCCTCTTTCCGAAAAAGCAAACGTCCCACTCCTTCTCCACAAGGAAGGTCGCAGCCCTGAAAGCTGGTGCTTGCTCTTCACCTTCTCTTGGTGCACTATCTACAGGCACAAAAGCACTGGGGATCTGTGCTTTGCTATAGACAGCACATCTCATGGTGCTCGTCCTCGGCTGAGCCTCTTTCCGAAAAGACAAACGTCCGACTCCTTCTCCCACAAGGAAGGTCGCAGCCCTGAAAGCTGGTGCGGCTCTTCAACTTCTCTTGGCACCTTATCTACAGGCACAACAGCACTGGGGATCTGTGGTTTCCTAGAGACAGCATATCTCATGGTGCTCGTCCTCGGCAGAGCCTATTTCCGATAAAGCAAACGTCCGACTCCTTCTCCCACAAGGAAGGTCGCAGCCCTGAAGCACTTGCGGGTCTTCACCTTCTCTTGGTGCACTATCTACAGGCAGAACAGCACTGAGGATCTCTGCTTTCCTAGAGACAGCACATCTCCTGGTGCTCGTCCTCGGCAGAGCCTCTTCCCGAAAAAGCAAACGTCCGACTCCTTCTCCCACAAGGAAGGTCGCCGCCCTGAAAGCTGGTGCTGCTCTTCACCTTCTCTTGGTGCACTATCTACAGGCTCAACAGCACTGGGGATCTGTGCTTTCCTAGAGACAGCACATCTCATGGTGCTCGTCCTCGGCAAGAGCCTCTTTCCAGAAAGGCAAACGTCCGACTCCTTCTCCCACAAGGAAGGGCGCAGCCCTGAAAGCTGGTGCTGCTCTTCACCTTCTCTTGGTGCACTATCTACAGGCAGAACAGCAGTGGGGATCTGTGCTTTCCTAGAGACAGCACATCCCATGGTGCTCGTCCTCGGCAGAGCCTCTTTCCGAAAAGGCAAACGTCCCACTCCTTCTCCCACAAGGAAGGTCGCCCGCCCTGAAAGCTGGTGCTGCTCTTCAACTTCTCTTCGTGCACTATGTACAGGCACAAAAGCTCTGGGGATCTGTGGTTTCCTAGAGACAGCACATCTCATGGTGCTCATCCTCGCAGAGCCTCTTCCCGAAAAGGCAAACGTCCGACTCCTTCTCCCACAAGGAAGGTCGCAGCCCTTGAAGCACTTGCGGGTCTTCACCTTCTCTTGGTTCACTATCTACAGGCAGAACAGCACTGAGGATCTCTGCTTTCCTAGAGACAGCACATCTCATGGTGCTTGTCCTCGGCAGAGCCTCTTTCCGAAAAGGCAAACATCCCACTCCTTCTCCCACAAGGATGGTCGCCGCACTGATAGCTGGTGCTGCTCTTCACATTCTCTTGGTGCACTATCTACAGGCAGAACAGCAGTGGGGATCTGTGCTTAAGTAAAGACAGCACATCTCTTGGTGGTCGTCCTCGGCAGAGCCTATTTCCGAAAAAGCAAACGTCCGACTCCTTCTCCCACAAGGAAGGGCGCAGCCCTGATAGCTGGTGCTGCTCTGCACCTTCTCTTGGTTCACTATCTACAGGCACAACAGCAGTGGGGGATCTGTGGCTTCCTAGAGACAGCATATCTGATGGTGCTCGTCCTCGGCAGAGCCTCTTTCCGATAAAGCAAACGTCCGACTCCTTCTCCCACAAGAAAAGTCGCAGCCCTGAAAGCTGCTACTGCTCTTCATCTTCGCTTGGCACCTAATCTACAGGCACAACAGCAGTGGGATATATGCTTTCCTATAGACAGCACGTCTCATGGTGCTCGTCCTCGGCAGAGCCTCTTTCCGAAAAGGTAAACGTCCGACTCCTTCTCCCACAAGGAAGGGCGCAGCCCTTGAAGCACTTGCGGGTCTTCACCTTCCGTTGGTGCCCTATCTACAGGCACAACAGCACTGAGGATCTCTGCTTTCCTAGAGACAGCACATCTCCTGGTGCTCGTCCTCGGCAGAACCTCTTTCCGAAAAAGCAAACGTCCGACTCCTTCTCCCACAACGAAGGTCGCAACCCTGAAAGCTGGTGCTGCTCTTCACCTTCTCTTGGTGCACTATCTACAGGCAGAACAGCACTGAGGATCTCTGCTTTCCTAGGCACAGCACATCTCCTGGTGCTCATCCTTGGCAGAGCCTCTTTCCGAAAAAGCAAACGTCCGACTCCTTCTCCCACAAGGAAGGTCACAGCCCTGAAAGATGGTGCTGCTCTTCACCTTCTCTTGGTGCACTATCTACAGGCACAACAGCACTGGGGATCTGTGCTTTCCTAGAGACAGCACATCTCATGGTGCTCGTCCTCGGCAGAGCCTCTTCCCGAAAAGGCAAACGTCCGACTCCTTCTCCCACAAGGAAGGTCGCCGCCCTGAAAGCTGGTGCTGCTCTTCACCTTCTCTTCGTGCACTATCTACAGGCACAAAAGCTCTGGGGATCTGTGGCTTCCTAGAGACAGCACATCTCATGGTGCTCGTCCTCGGCAGAGCCTCTTTCCGAAAAGGCAAACGTCCGACTCCTTCTCCCACAAGGAAGGTCGCAGCCCTGAAAGCTGGTGCTGCTCTTCACCTCCTCTTGGTTCACTATCTACAGGCACAAAAACACAGGGGATCTGTGGCTTCCTAGAGACAGCACATCTCATGGTGCTCGTCCTCGGCAGAGCCTCTTTCCGAAAAGGCAAACGTCCGACTCCTTCTCCCACAAGGAAGGTCTGTTGTGGTTTAACCCCAGCCAGCAACTAAACACCACGCAGCCGCTCACTCACTCCCCCCCACCCAGTGGGATGGGGGAGAAAATCGGGAAAAGAAGCAAAACCCGCGGTTTGAGATAAGAACGGTTTAATAGAACAGAAAAGAAGAAACTAATAATGATAGTGATAACACTAATAAAATGACAACAGCGATAATGAAAGGATTGGAATGTACAAATGATACACAGTGCAATTGCTCACCACCCGCCGACCGACAGCCAGTCCCCGAGCGGCGAATCCCTGCCCCCCACTTCCCCGTTTCTGTACTGGATGGGACGTCACATGGTATGGAATACACCCGTTGGCCAGTTTGGGTCAGGTGCCCTGGCTGTGTCCTGTGCCAACTTCTTGTGCCCCTCCAGCTTTCTCACTGGCTGGGCATGAGAAGCTGAAAAATCCTTGACCATTAGTCTAAACACTACTGAGCAACAACTGAAAACATCAGTGTTATCAACATTCTTCGCTCTGAACTCAAAACATAGCACTGTACCAGCTACTAGGAAGACAGTTAACTCTATCCCAGCTGAAACCAGGACAAGGTCGCAGCCCTTGAAGCACTTGCGGGTCTTCACCTTCTCTTGGTGCCCTATCTACAGGCACAACAGCACTGAGGATCTCTGCTTTCCTAGAGACAGCACATCTCCTGGGTGCTCGTCCTCGGCAGAGCCTCTTTCCGAAAAAGCAAACGTCCGACTCCTTCTCCCACAAGGAAGGTCGCAGCCCTGAAAGATGGTGCTGCTCTTCACCTTCCCTTGGCACCTTATCTAGAGGCAGAAGAGCAGCGGTGATCTGTGCTTTCCTATAGACAGCACGTCTCATGGTGCTCGTCCTCGGGCAGAGCCTCTTTCCGAAAAGGCAAACGTCCCACTCCTTCTCCCACAAGGAAGGGCGCAGCCCTTGAAGCACTTGCGGGTCTTCACCTTCCGTTGGTGCCCTATCTACAGGCACAACAGCACTGAGGATCTCTGCTTTCCTAGAGACAGCACATCTCCTGGTGCTCGTCCTCGGCAGAACCTCTTTCCGAAAAAGCAAACGTCCGACTCCTTCTCCCACAAGGAAGGTCGCAGCCCTGAAAGCTGGTGCTGCTCTTCACCTCCTCTTGGTTCACTATCTACAGGCACAAAAACACAGGGGATCTGTGGCTTCCTAGAGACAGCACATCTCATGGTGCTCGTCCTCGGCAGAGCCTCTTTCCGAAAAGGCAAACGTCCGACTCCTTCTCCCACAAGGAAGGTCTGTTGTGGTTTAACCCCAGCCAGCAACTAAACACCACGCAGCCGCTCACTCACTCCCCCCCACCCAGTGGGATGGGGGAGAAAATCGGGAAAAGAAGCAAAACCCGCGGTTTGAGATAAGAACGGTTTAATAGAACAGAAAAGAAGAAACTAATAATGATAATGATAACACTAATAAAATGACAACAGCGATAATGAAAGGATTGGAATGTACAAATGATACACAGTGCAATTGCTCACCACCCGCCGACCGACACCCAGCCAGTCCCCGAGCGGCGAATCCCTGCCCCCCACTTCCCCGTTTCTGTACTGGATGGGACGTCACATGGTATGGAATACACCGTTGGCCAGTTTGGGTCAGGTGCCCTGGCTGTGTCCTGTGCCAACTTCTTGTGCCCCTCCAGCTTTCTCACTGGCTGGGCATGAGAAGCTGAAAAATCCTTGACATTAGTCTAAACACTACTGAGCAACAACTGAAAACATCAGTGTTATCAACATTCTTCGCTCTGAACTCAAAACATAGCACTGTATCAGCTACTAGGAAGACAGTTAACTCTATCCCAGCTGAAACCAGGACAAGGTCGCAGCCCTTGAAGCACTTGCGGGTCTTCACCTTCTCTTGGTGCCCTATCTACAGGCACAACAGCACTGAGGATATCTGCTTTCCTAGAGACAGCACATCTCATGGTGC
This sequence comes from Harpia harpyja, assembly GCF_026419915.1. Taxonomy (NCBI): domain Eukaryota; kingdom Metazoa; phylum Chordata; class Aves; order Accipitriformes; family Accipitridae; genus Harpia; species Harpia harpyja. The sequence goes on from NC_068949.1 coordinate 11,359,754, forward strand.
TTGTCCTCGGCAGAGCCTCTTTCCGAAAAGGCAAACGTCCGACTCCTTCTCCCACAAGGAAGGTCACCGCCCTGAAAGCTGGTGCTGCTCTTCACCTTCTCTTGGTGCACTATCTACAGGCACAACAGCACTGGGGATCTGTGCTTTCCTAGAGACAGCACATCTCATGGTGCTCGTCCTCGGCAGAGCCTCTTTCCGAAAAGGCAAATGTCCGACTAATTCTCCCACAAGGAAGATCGCCGTCCTGAAAGCTGGTGCTGTTCTTCACCTTCTCTTGGTGCACTGTCTACAGGCAGAACAGCAGTGGCGATCTGTGCTTTCCTAGAGAAGCACATCTCATGGTGCTCGTCCTCAGCAGATCCTCTCTCCGAAAAGGCAAACGTCCGACTCCTTCTCCCACAAGGAAGGTCGCCGCCCTGTAAGCTGCTGGTGCTCTTCACCTTCAATTGGTGCACTATCTACAGGAAGAAGAGCAGTGGGGATCTCTGCTTTCCTATAAACAGCACGTCCTCAGCAGAGCTTCTTTCCGAAAAAGCAAACGTCCCACTCCTTCTCCCACAAGGAAGGTTGCAGCCCTGAAAGCTGGTGCTGCTCTTCACCTTCCCTTGGCACCTTATCTAGAGGCAGAAGAGCAGCGGTGATCTGTGCTTTCCTATAGACAGCACGTCTCATGGTGATCGTCCTCGAAGAGCCTCTTTCCGTAAAGGCAAACGTCCCACTCCTTCTCCCACAAGGAAGGGCGCAGCCCTTGAAGCACTAACGGGTCTTCACCTTCCGTTGGTGCCCTATCTACAGGCACAACAGCACTGAGGATCTGTGCTTTCCTAGAGACAGCACATCTCCTGGTGCTCGTCCTCGGCAGAACCTCTTTCCGAAAAAGCAAACATCTACTCCTTCTCCCACAAGGAAGGTCGCAGCCCTGAAAGCTGGGTGCCTGCTCTTCACCTTCTCTTCGTGCACTATCTACAGGCACAACAGAACTGAGGATCTCTGCTCTCCTACAGACAGCATATCTCATGCTGCTCGTCCTCGGCAGAGCCTCTTCCGAAAAAGCAAACGTCCGACTCCTTCTCCCACAAGGAAGGTCACAGCCCTGAAAGCTGGTGCTGCTCTTCACCTTCTCTTGGTGCACTATCTACAGGCAGAACAGCACTGGGGATCTGTGCTTTCCTAGAGACAGCACATCTCCTGGTGCTCATCCTCGGCAGAGCCTCTTTCCGAAAAAGCAAACGTCCGACTCCTCTCCCACAAGGAAGGTCGCCGCCTGAAAGCTGGTGCTGCTCTTCACCTCCTCTTGGTTCACTATCTACGGGCACAAAAACACAGGGGATCTGTGGCTTCCTAGAGACAGCACATCTCATGGTGCTCGTCCTCGGCAGAGCATCTTCCCGAAAAGGCAAACGTCGACTCCTTCTCCCACAAGGATGGCCCGCAGCCCTGAAAGCTGGTGCTGCTCTTCACCTCCTCTTGGTTCACTATCTACAGGCACAAAACACAGGGGATCTGTGGCTTCCTAGAGACAGCACATCTCATGGTGCCGTCCTCGGCAGAGCCTCTTTCCGAAAAGGCAAACGGTCCCACTCCTTCTCCCACAAGGAAGGTCGCAGCCCTTGAAGCACTTGCGGGTCTTCACCTTCTCTTGGTGCCCTATCTACAGGCACAACAGCACTGAGGATCTCTGCTTTCCTAGAGACAGCACATCTCCTGGTGCTCGTCCTCGGCAGAGCCTCTTTCCGAAAAAGCAAATGTCCGACTCCTTCTCCCACAAGGAAGGTCACAGCCCTGAAAGCTGGTGCTGCTCTTCACATTCTCTTGGTGCACTACCTACAGGCAGAACTGCACTGAGGATCTTGCTGCTTTCCTAGAGACAGCACATCTCCTGGTGCTTGTCCTCGACAGAGCCTCTTTCCGAAAAGGCAAACGTCCGACTCCTTCTCCCACAAGGAAGGTCGCAGCCCTTGAAGCATTGCGGGTCTTCACCTTCCGTTGGTGCCCTATCTACAGGCACAACAGCACTGAGGATCTGTGCTTTCCTAGAGACAGCACATCTCCTGCTGCTCGTCCTCGGCAGAACCTCTTTCCGAAAAAGCAAACGTCCCACTCCTTCTCCCACAAGGAAGGTCGCAGCCCTGAAAAGCTTGTGCTCCTCTTCACCTTCTCATGGTGCAATGTCCTACGGGCACAACAGCAGGGGGGATCTGTGCTTTCCTAGAGACAGCAGGTCTCATGGTGCTCATCCTCAGCAGAGCCTATTTCCGAAAAGGCAAACGTCCGACTCCTTCTCCCACAAGGAAGGTCGCAGCCCTGAAAGCTGGTGCTGCTCTTCACCTTCTCTTGGTGCCCTATCTACAGGCACAACAGCACTGAGGATCTCTGCTTTCCTAGAGACAGCACATCTCCTGGAGCTCGTCCTCAGCAGAACCTCTTTCCGAAAAAGAAAAAGTCCAGTTCTTCTCCCACAAGGAAGGTCGCAGCCCTGAAAGCTGGTGCTGCTCTTCACCATCCCTTGGTGCCCTATCTACAGGCACAACAGCAGTGGAGATCTGTGCTTTCCTAGAGACAGCACATCTCATGGTGCTCGTCCTCGGCAGAACCTCTTTCCGATAAAGCAAACGTCCGACTCCTTCTCCCACAAGAAAGTCGCAGCCCTGAAGCTGCTACTGCTCTTCATCTTCGCTTGGTACCTTATCTACAGGCACAACAGCAGTGGGGATCTGTGCTTTCTAGAGACAGCACATCTCATGGTGCTCGTCCTCGGCAGAGCCTCTTTCCAATGGCAAACGTCCACTCCTTCTCCCACAAGAAAGGTCGCCGCCCTGAAAGCTGGTGCTGCTCTTCACCTTCTCATGGTGCTCTGTCTACAGGCACAACAGCACTGAGGATCTCTGCTTTCCTAGAGACAGCACGTCTCATGGTGCTCGTCCTCGACAGATCCTCTTTCCCGAAAAGGCAAGCGTTCCGACTCCTTCTCCCCACAAGGAAGGTCGCAGCCCTTGAAGCACTTGCAGGTCTTCACCTTCTCTTGGCACCCTATATACAGGCACAACAGCACTGGGGATCTGTGCTTTCCTACAGACAGCACGTCTCATGGTGCTCGTCCTGGGCAGAGCCTCTTTCCCGAAAAGGCAAACGTCCGACTCTTCTCCCACAAGGAAGGTCCCAGACGTTAAAGCTGGTGCTGCTCTTTACCATCCCTTGGTGCCCTATCTACAGGCACAACAGCAGTGGGGATCTGTGCTTTCTAGAGACAGCACATCTCCTGGTGCTCGTCCTCGGCAGAGCCTCTTTCCGATAAAGCAAACGTCCGACTCCTTCTCCCACAAGAAAAGTCGCAGCCCTGAAAGCATGCTACTGCTCTTCATCTTCGCTTGGCACCTTATCTACAGGCAGAACAGCAGTGGGGATATATGCTTTTCTAGAGACAGCACGTCTCATGGTGCTCGTCCTCGACAGAGCCTCTTTCCGAAAAGGCAAACGTCCGACTCCTTATCCACAAGGAAGGTCGCAGCCCTTGAAGCATTTGCGGGTCTTCACCTTCCGATGGTGCCCTATCTACAGGCACAACAGCACTGAGGATCTGTGCTTTCCTAGAGACAGCACATCTCCTGCTGCTCGTCCTCGGCAGAACCTCTTTCCGAAAAAGCAAACGTCCCACTCCTTCTCCCACAAGGAAGGTCGCAGCCCTGAAAGCTGGTGCTGCTCTTCACCTTCTCTTGGTGCACTATCTACAGGCACAACAGCACTGAGGATCTGTGCTTTCCTAGAGACAGCACATCTCATGGTCCTCGTCCTCGGCAGAGCCTATTTCCGAAAAAGCAAACGTCCGACTCCTTCTCCCACAAGAAGGGCGCAGCCCTGAAAGCTTGTGCTCCACTTCACCTTCCCCGTGCATCTCATTCACAAGGACAAGAGCACTGGGGATCTGTGCTTAACTATAGACAGCACTTTCTAGTGGTGCTCGTCCGCTCGTCCTCAGCAGAGCCTCTTTCCGAAAAGGCAAACGTCCAACTCCTTCTCTCAAATGGAAGGTCGCCGCCCTGAAAGCTGGTGCTGCTCTTCACCTTCTCTTGGTGCACTATCTACAGGCAAAACAGCAGTGGGAACCTGTGCTTTCCTAGAGACAGCACATCTCATGGTGCTCGTCCTCGGCAGAGCCTCTTCCGAAAAGGCAAACATCTGACTCTTTCTCCACAAGAAAGGTCGCAGCCCTTGAAGCACTTGCGGATCTTCACCTTCCCTTGGCGCCCTATCTACAGGCACAACAGCAGTGGGGATCTGTGCTTGCCTATAGACAGCACGTCACATGGTGCTCGTCCTCGGCAGAGCCTCCTTCCAAAAAGGCAAACATCTGACTCTTTCTCCCACAAGAAAGGTCGCAGCCCTGAAAGCTGGTGCTGCTATTCGCCTTCTCTTGTTACAATATCTACAGGCAGAACAGCACTGGGGATCTGTGCTTTCCTAGAGACAGCCCATCTCATGGCGCTCGTCCTCGGCAGAGCCTCTTTCCGAAAAGGCAAACGTCCGAATCCTTCTCCCACAAGGAAGGTCGCAGCCCTGAAACCTGGTGCTGCTCTTCACCTTCCCTTGGCACCTTATCTACAGGCACAACAGCAGTGGGGATATGTGCTTTCCTAGAGACAGCACATCTCATGGTGCTTGTCCTCGGCAGAGCCTCTTTCCGAAAAGGCAAACGTCCGACTCCTTCTCCCACAAGGAAGGTCGCAGCCCTGAAAGCTGGTGCTGCTCTTCACCTTCTCTTGGTGCCCTATCTACAGGCACAACAGCACTGAGGATCTCTGCTTTCCTAGAGACAGCACATCTCCTGGAGCTCGTCCTCAGCAGAACCTCTTTCCGAAAAAGAAAAAGTCCCAGTTCTTCTCCCACAAGGAAGGTCGCAGCCCTGAAAGCTGGTGCTGCTCTTCACCATCCCTTGGTGCCCTATCTACAGGCACAACAGCAGTGGAGATCTGTGCTTTCCTAGAGACAGCACATCTCATGGTGCTCGTCCTCGGCAGAACCTCTTTCCGATAAAGCAAACGTCCGACTCCTTCTCCCACAAGAAAAGTCGCAGCCCTGAAAGCTGCTACTGCTCTTCATCTTCGCTTGGTACCTTATCTACAGGCACAACAGCAGTGGGGATCTGTGCTTTCCTAGAGACAGCACATCTCATGGTGCTCGTCCTCGGCAGAGCCTCTTTCCAAAGGCAAACGTCCCACTCCTTCTCCCACAAGGAAGGTCGCCGCCCTGAAAGCTGGTGCTGCTCTTCACCTTCTCATGGTGCTCTGTCTACAGGCACAACAGCACTGAGGATCTCTGCTTTCCTAGAGACAGCACGTCTCATGGTGCTCGTCCTCGACAGATCCTCTTTCCGAAAAGGCAAGCGTCCGACTCCTTCTCCCACAAGGAAGGTCGCAGCCCTTGAAGCACTTGCAGGTCTTCACCTTCTCTTGGCACCCTATATACAGGCACAACAGCACTGGGGATCTGTGCTTTCCTACAGACAGCACGTCTCATGGTGCTCGTCCTGGGCAGAGCCTCTTTCCGAAAAGGCAAACGTCCGACTCCTTCTCCCACAAGGAAGGTCCCAGACGTTAAAGCTGGTGCTGCTCTTTACCATCCCTTGGTGCCCTATCTACAGGCACAACAGCAGTGGGGATCTGTGCTTTCCTAGAGACAGCACATCTCCTGGTGCTCGTCCTCGGCAGAGCCTCTTTCCGATAAAGCAAACGTCCGACTCCTTCTCCCACAAGAAAAGTCGCAGCCCTGAAAGCTGCTACTGCTCTTCATCTTCGCTTGGCACCTTATCTACAGGCAGAACAGCAGTGGGGATATATGCTTTTCTAGAGACAGCACGTCTCATGGTGCTCGTCCTCGACAGAGCCTCTTTCCGAAAAGGCAAACGTCCGACTCCTTATCCCACAAGGAAGGTCGCAGCCCTTGAAGCATTTGCGGGTCTTCACCTTCCGATGGTGCCCTATCTACAGGCACAACAGCACTGAGGATCTGTGCTTTCCTAGAGACAGCACATCTCCTGCTGCTCGTCCTCGGCAGAACCTCTTTCCGAAAAAGCAAACGTCCCACTCCTTCTCCCACAAGGAAGGTCGCAGCCCTGAAAGCTGGTGCTGCTCTTCACCTTCTCTTGGTGCACTATCTACAGGCACAACAGCACTGAGGATCTGTGCTTTCCTAGAGACAGCACATCTCATGGTCCTCGTCCTCGGCAGAGCCTATTTCCGAAAAAGCAAACGTCCGACTCCTTCTCCCACAAGGAAGGGCGCAGCCCTGAAAGCTTGTGCTCCACTTCACCTTCCCCGTGCATCTCATTCACAAGGACAAGAGCACTGGGGATCTGTGCTTAACTATAGACAGCACTTCTAGTGGTGCTCGTCCTCAGCAGAGCCTCTTTCCGAAAAGGCAAACGTCCAACTCCTTCTCTCAAATGGAAGGTCGCCGCCCTGAAAGCTGGTGCTGCTCTTCACCTTCTCTTGGTGCACTATCTACAGGCAAAACAGCAGTGGGAACCTGTGCTTTCCTAGAGACAGCACATCTCATGGTGCTCGTCCTCGGCAGAGCCTCTTTCCGAAAAGGCAAACATCTGACTCTTTCTCCCACAAGAAAGGTCGCAGCCCTTGAAGCACTTGCGGATCTTCACCTTCCCTTGGCGCCCTATCTACAGGCACAACAGCAGTGGGGATCTGTGCTTGCCTATAGACAGCACGTCACATGGTGCTCGTCCTCGGCAGAGCCTCCTTCCGAAAAGGCAAACATCTGACTCTTTCTCCCACAAGAAAGGTCGCAGCCCTGAAAGCTGGTGCTGCTATTCGCCTTCTCTTGTTACAATATCTACAGGCAGAACAGCACTGGGGATCTGTGCTTTCCTAGAGACAGCCCATCTCATGGCGCTCGTCCTCGGCAGAGCCTCTTTCCGAAAAGGCAAACGTCCGAATCCTTCTCCCACAAGGAAGGTCGCAGCCCTGAAACCTGGTGCTGCTCTTCACCTTCCCTTGGCACCTTATCTACAGGCACAACAGCAGTGGGGATATGTGCTTTCCTAGAGACAGCACATCTCATGGTGCTTGTCCTCGGCAGAGCCTCTTTCCGAAAAGGCAAACGTCCGACTCCTTCTCCCACAAGGAAGGTCGCAGCCCCGAAAGCTGGTGCTGCTTTTCACCTTCTCTTGGTGCACTATCTACAGGCAAAACAGCACTGGGGATCTGTGCTTTCCTAGAGACAGCACATCTCATGGTGCTCGTCCTCAGCAGAGCCTCTTTCCGAAAAAGCAAACGTCCGACTCCTTCTCTCACAAGAAAGGTCGCAGCCCTGAAAGCTGGTGCTGCTCTTCACCTTCCCTTGGCACCTTATCTACAGGCACAAAAGCACTCGGGATCTGTGCTTTGCTATAGACAGCACATCTCACGGTGCTCGTCCTCGGCAGAGCCTCTTTCCGAAAAGGCAAACGTCCGACTCCTTCTCCCACAAGGAAGGGCGCAGCCCTTGAAGCACTTGCGGGACTTCACCTTCCGTTGGTGCCCTATCTACAGGCACAACAGCACTGAGGATCTGTGCTTTCCTAGAGACAGCACATCTCCTGGTGCTCGTCCTCAGCAGAGCCTCTTTCCGAAAAAGCAAACGTCCGACTCCTTCTCTCACAAGAAAGGTCGCAGCCCTGAAAGCTGGTGCTGCTCTTCACCTTCCCTTGGCACCTTATCTACAGGCACAAAAGCACTGGGGATCTGTGCATTCCTAGAGACAGCACATCTCACGGGGCTCGTCCTCGGCAGAGCCTCTTTCGGAAAAGGCAAACGTCGGACTCCTTCTCCCACATGGAAGGTCGTAGCCCTGAAAGATCTTGCTGCTCTTTAGCATCCCTTGGTGCCCTATCTACAGGCACAACAGCAGTGGGGATCTGTGCTTTCCTAGAGACAGCACATCTCATGGTGCTCGTCCTCGGCAGAGCCTCTTTCCAGAAAGGCAAACGTCCGACTCCTTCTCCCACAAGGAAGGTAGCCGCCCTGAAAGCTGGTGCTGCTTTCACCTTCTCTTGGCACCTTATCTACAGGCAAAACAGCAGTGGGAACCTGTGCTTTCCTAGAGACAGCACGTCTCATGGTGCTCGTCCTCGGCAGAGCCTCTTTCCGATAATGCAAGCGTCCGACTCCTTCTCCCACAAGGAAGGTCGCAGCCCTAGAAGCACTTGCGGATCTTCACCTTCCCTTGGCGCCCTATCTACAGGCACAACAGCAGTGGGGATCTGTGCTTGCCTATAGACAGCACGTCACATGGTGCTCGTCCTCGGCAGAGCCTCCTTCCGAAAAGGCAAACATCCGAATCCTTCTCCCACAAGGAAGGTCGCCGCCCTGAAACCTGGTGCTGCTCTTCACCTTCTCTTCGTGCACTATCTACAGGCAGAACAGCAGTGGGGATCTGTGCTTTCGTAGAGACAGCACATCTCATGGTGCTCGTCCTCGGCAGAGCGTCTTTCCGAAAAAGCAAACGTCCGACTCCTTCTCTCACAAGAAAGGTCGCAGCCCTGAAAGCTGGTGCTGCTCTTCACCTTCTCTTGGTGCACTATCTACAGGCACAAAAGCACTGGGGATCTGTGCTTTCCTAGAGACAGCACATCTCATGGTGCTTGTCCTCGGCAGAGCCTCTTCCCGAAAAGGCAAACGTCCGACTCCTTCTCCCACAAGGAAGGGCGCAGCCCTTGAAGCACTTGCGGATCTTCACCTTCCGTTGGTGCCCTATCTACAGGCACAACAGCACTGAGGATCTCTGCTTTCCTAGAGACAGCACATCACCTGGTGCTCGTCCTCGGCAGAACCTATTTCCGAAAAAGCAAACGTCCGAATCCTTCTCCCACAAGGAAGGTCGCAGCCCTGAAAGCTGGTGCTGCTCTTCACCTTCTCTTGTTGCACTATCTACAGGCAGAATAGCACTGAGGATCTGTGGTTTCGTATAGACAGCACGTCTCATGGTGCTCGTCTTCCAAAGAACCTCTTTCCGAAAAGGCAAACATACTACTCCTTCTCCCACAAGGAAGGTCGCAGCCCTGAAAGCTGGTGCTGCTCTTCACCTTCCCTTGGCACCTTATCTACAGGAACAAAAGCACTGGGGATTGTACTTTCCTAGAGACAGCACATCTCATGGTGCTCGTCCTCGGCAGAGCCTCTTTCCGAAAAGGCAATAGTCCCACTCCTTCTCCAAAATGGAGGGTCGCAGCCCTGAAAGCTGGTGCTCCTCTTCACCTTCCCTTAGCACCTTATCTACAGGCACAAAAGCACTGGGGATCTGTGCTTTCCTAGAGACAGCACATCTCATGGTGCTCGTCCTCGGCTGAGCCTCTTTCCGAAAAAGGCAAACGTCCCACTCCTTCTCCCACAAGGAAAGTCGCAGCCCTTGAAGCACTTGCGGGCCTTCACCTTCTCCTGGTGCACTATCTACAGGCAGAACAGCAGTGGGGATCTGTGCTTTCCTAGAGACAGCACATCTCATGGTGCTCGTCATGGGCAGAGCCTCTTTCCGATAAAGCAAACATCTGACTCCTTCTCTCACAAGAAAGGTCGCAGCCCTGAAAGCTGGTGCTGCTCTTCACCTTCCCTTGGCACCTTATCTACAGGCACAAAAGCAATGGGGATCTGAGCTTTCCTAGAGACAGCACATCTCATGGTGCTCATCCTCGGCAGAGCCTCTTTCCGAAAAGGCAAACGTCCGACTCCTTCTCCCACAAGGAAGGTCGCAGCCCTGAAAGCTGGTGCTGCTCTTCACCTTCTCTTGGTGCACTATCTACAGACAGAACAGCACTGGGGATCTGTGCTTTCCAACAGACAGCACGTCTAATGGTGCTCATCCTGGGCAGAGCCTCTTTCCGAAAAGGCAAACATCCGACTCCTTCTCCCACAAGGAAGGTCGCAGCCCTGAAAGCTGGTGCTGCTCTTCACCTTCTCTTGGTGCACTATCTACAGACAGAACAGCACTGGGGATCTGTGCTTTCCAACAGACAGCACGTCTCATGTTGCTCGTCCTCGGCAAAGCCTCTTTCCGATAAAGCAAACGTCCGACTCCTTCTCCCACAAGAAAAGTCGCAGCCCTGAAAGCTGCTACTGCTCTTCATCTTCGCATGGCACCTTATCTACAGGCAGAACAGCAGTCGGGATATGTGCTTTCCTATAGACAGCACGTCTCATGGTGCTCGTCCTCGGCAGAGACTCTTTCCGAAAAGGCAAACGTCCCACTCCTTCTCCAAAATGGAAGGTCGCACCCCTGAAAGCTGGTGCTGCTCTTCACCTTCCCTTGGCACCTTATCTACAGGCACAAAAGCACTGGGGATCTGTGGTTTCCTAGAGACAGAACATCTCATGGTGCTCGTCCTCGGCAAAACCTCTTTCCGATAAAGCAAACGTCCCACTCCTTCTCCCACAAGGAATGTCGCAGCCCTGAAAGCTGTTGCTGCTCTTCACCTTCTCTTCATGCACTATATACAGGCACAACAGCAGTGGGGATCTTATATTAACTAGAGACAGAACATCTCATGGTGCTCATCCTCGGCAGAGCCTTTTTCCGAAAAAGCAAACGTCCGACTCCTTCTCCCACAAGAAAGATTGCAGCCCTGAAAGCTGGTGCTGCTCTTCACCTTCTCTTGGTGCCCTACCTACAGGCACAACAGCAGTGGGGATCTGTGGTTTCGTAGAGACAGCACATCTCATGGTGCTCGTCCTCGGCAGAGGCTCTTTGCTAGAAAGCAAAAGTCCAACTCCTTCTCCCACAAGGAAGGTCGCAGCCCTGAAAGCTGGTGCTGCTCTTCACCTTCTCTTGGTGCACTATCTACAGGCAGAACAGCACGGGGGATCTGTGGTTTCCTATAGACAGCACATCTCATGGTACTCGTCCATGGCAGAGCCTCTTTCCGAATATCAAACGTCCTACTCCTTCTCCCACAAGGAAGGTCGCAGCCCTTGAAGCACTTGCCGGTCTTCACCTTCTCTTGGTGCACTATCTACAGGCAGAACAGCAGGGGGGATCTCTGCTTTCCTAGCGACAGCACATCTCATGGTGCTCGTCCTCCGAAGAGCCTCTTTCTGAAAAGGAAATCTTCCCACTCCTTCTACCAAATGGAAGGTCGCCCCCCTGAAAGCTGGTGCTGCTCTTCACCTTCTCTTGGTGCACTATCTACAGGAACAACAGCAGTGGGGATCTGTGCTTTCCTAGAGACAGCACATCTCATGGTGCTCGTCCTCGGCAGAGCCTCTTTCTTAAAAGGCAAACGTCCGACTCCTTCTCCCACAAGGAAGGTCGCAGCCCTGAAACCTGGTGCTGCTCTTCACCTTCTCTTGGTGCACAATCTACAGGCACAACAGCACTGGGAATCTGTGCTTTCCTAGAGACAGCACATATCATGGTGCTCCTCATCGGAAGAGCCTCCTTCCGAAAAAGCAAACGTCCGACACGTTCTCCCACAAGGAAGGTCGCAGCCCTGAAAGCTGGTGCTGCTCTTCACTTTCCCTTGGCACCTTATCTACAGGCACAAAAGCACTGGGGATCTGTGCTTTCCTAGAGACAGCAAATCTTATGGTGCTCGTCCTCCGCAGAGCCTCTTTCCGAAAAGTCAAACGTCCTACTACTTATCCCACAAGGAATGTCGCAGCCCTTGAAGCACTTGCGGGTCTTCACCTTCTCTTGTTGCACTATCTACAGGCAAAACAGCACTGGGGATCTGTGCTTTCCTAGAGACAGCACATCTCATGGTGCTCGTCCACGGCAGAGCCTCTTTCCGGAAAGGCAAACGTCCGACTCCTTCTCCCACAAGAAAGGTCGCAGCCCTGAAAGCTGGTGCTGCTCTTCACCTTCCCTTGGCACCTTATCTACAGGCACAAAAGCACTGGGGATCTGTGCTTTCCTAGAAACAGCACATCTCGTCATGCTCGTCCTCGGCAGAGCCTCTTTCCGAAAAGGCAAACGTCCGACTCCTTCTCCCACAAGGAAGGTCGCAGCCCGGAAAGATCTTGCTGCTCTTCACCTTCTCTTGGTGCACTATCTACAGGCACAACAGCACTGGGAATCTGTGCTTTCCTAGAGACAGCACATCTCATGGTGCTCTTCCTCGGAAGAGCCTCCTTCCGAAAAAGCAAACGTCCGACGCGTTCTCCCACAAGGAAGGTCAAAGCCCTGAAAGCTGGTGCTGCTCTTCACCTTCCCTTGGCACATTATCAACAGGCACAACAGCAGTGGGGATCTGTGCTTTCCTAGAAACAGCACATCTCGTCGTGCTCGTCCTCGGCAGATCCTCTTTCCGAAAAGGCAAACGTCCGACTCCTTCTCCCACAAGGAAGGTCGCAGCCCTGAAAGATCTTGCTGCTCTTTACCATCCCTTGGTGCACTATCTACAGGCAGAGCAGCACTGGGGATCTGTCCTTTCCTACAGACAGCACATCTCATGGTGCTCCTCCATGGCAGAGCCTCTTTCCGAAAAGGCAAACGTCCCACTTCTTCTCCAACAAGGAAGGTCGCAGCCCTGAAACCTGGTGCTGCTCTTCACCTTCTCTTGCTGCACTATCTACAGGCAGAGCAGCACTGCGAATCTGTGCTTTCCTAGAGACAGCACATCTCATGGTGCTCGTCCTCGGCAGAGCCTCTTTCCGAAAAGGCACACGTCCGACTCCTTCTCCCACAAGGAAGGTCGCCGCCCTTGAAGCACTTGCGGATCTTCACCTTCCCTTGGCACCCTATCTACAGGCACAACAGCAGTGGGGATCTGTGCTTGCCTAGAGAGAGCACATCTCCTGGTGCTCGTCCTCTGCAGAGCCTCCTTCCGAAAAGGCAAACATCTGACTCTTTTTCCCACATTAAAGGTCGCAGCCTTGAAAGCTGGTGCTGCTCTTCACCTTCTCTAGGTGCACTATCTACAGGCACAACAGCACTGGGGATCTGTGCATTCCTAGAGACAGCACATCTCACGGGGCTCGTCCTCGGCAGAGCCTCTTTCTGAAAAGGCAAACGTCGGATTCCTTCTCCCACATGGAAGGTCGTAGCCCTGAAAGATCTTGCTGCTCTTTAGCATCCCTTGGTGCCCTATCTACAGGCACAACAGCAGTGGGGATCTGTGCTTGCCGATAGACAGCACGTCACATGGTGCTCGTCCTCGCCAGAGCCTCCTTCCGAAAAGGCAAACATCTGACTATTTCTCCGACAAGAAAGGTCGCAGCCCTGAAAACTGGTGCTGCTATTCGCCTTCTCTTGTTGCACTATCTACAGGCAGAACAGCACTGGGGATCTGTGCTTTCCTAGAGACAGCACATCTCATGGTGCTCGTCCTCGGCATAGCCTCTTTCCGAAAAGGCAAACGTCCGAATCCTGCTCCCACAAGGAAGGTCGCAGCCCTGAAACCTGGTGCTGCTCTTCACCTTCTCTTGTTGCACTATCTACAGGCAGAACAGCACTGGGGATCTGTGCTTTCCCATAGACAGCACGTCTCATGGTGCTCGTCCTCGGCAGAACCTCTTTCCGAAAAGGCAAACGTCCAACTCCTTCTCCCACAAGGAAGGTCGCCGCCCTGAAAGCTGGTGCTGCTTTCACCTTCTCTTGGTGCACTATCTACAGGCAGAACAGCAGTGGAGATCTGTGCTTTCCTAGAGACAGCACATCTCATGGTGCTCGTCCTCGGCAGAGCCTCTTTCCAAAATTCAAACGTCCCACTCCTTCTACCAAATTGAAGGTCGCCCCCCTGAAAGCTGGTGCTGCTCTTCACCTTCTCTTGGTGCACTATCTAGAGGCAGAACAGTAGTGGGGATCTGTGCTTTCCTAGAGACAGCACATCTCATGGTGCTCGTCCTCGGCAGAGCCTCTTTCTTAAAAGGCAAACGTCCGAATCCTTCTCCCACAAGGAAGGTCTCACCCCTGGAAGCTTGTGCTCCTCTTCACCTTCCCCGTGCATGTCATTCACAAGAACAACAGCACTGGGGATCTGTGCTTAACTATAGACAGCACATCTCGTGGTGATGGTCCTCGGCAGAGCCTCTTTCCGAAAAGGCAAACATCCCACTCCTTCTCCCACAAGGGAGGTCGCCGCCCTGAAAGCTGGTGCTGCTCTTCTCCTTCTCTTGGTGCACTATCTAAAGGCACAACAGCTCTGGGGATCTGTGCTTTCCTAGAGACAGCACGTCTCATGGTGCTCGTCCTTGGCAGAGCCTCTTTCCCAAAGGCAAACGTCCGACTCCTTCTCCCACAAGGAAGGGCGCAGCCCTTGAAGCACTTGCGGGTCTTCACCTTCTCTTGGTGCCCAATCTACAGGCACAACAGCATGGGGGATCTGTGGTTTCCTAGAGACAGCACATCTCATGGTGCTCGTCCTTGGCAGAGCCTCTTTCCGAAAAGGCAAACGTCCGACTCCTTCTCCCACAAGGAAGGTCGCAGCCCTGAAAGCTGGTGCTCCTCTTCACCTTCCCTTGGCACCTTATCTACAGGCACAAAAGCACTGGGGATCTGTGGTTTCCTAGAGACAGCACATCTCATGGTGCTCGTCCTCTGCAGAGCCTCTTTCCGATAAAGCAAATGTCCGACTCCTTCTCCCACAAGGAGGGTAACAGCCCTGAAAGCAGGTGCTGCTCTTCACCTTCTCTTGGTGCACTATCTACAGGCACAACAGCACTGGGGATCTGTGCTTTCCTAGAGACAGCACGTCTCATGGTGCTCGTCCTCGGCAGAACCTCTTTCCGAAAAAGCTAACGTCCCACTCCTTCTCCCACAAGGAAGGTCGCAGCCCTTGAAGCACTTGCGGGTCTTCACCTTCTCCTGCTGCACTATCTACAGGCACAACAGCAGTGGGGATCTGTGCTTTCCTAGAGACAGCACATCTCATGGTGCTCGTCCTCGGCAGAGCCTCTTTCTAAAAAGTCAAACTTCCCACTCCTTCTCCCACAAGGAAGGTCGCCCCCCTGAAAGCTGGTGCTGCTCTTCACCTTCTCTTGGTGCACTATCTACAGGGACAACAGCAGTGGGGATCTTGTGATTTCCTATAGACAGCACATCTCATGGTGCTTGTCCTCGGCAGAGCCTCTTTCCGAAAAGGCAAACGTCCCACTCCTTCTCCCACAAGGAAGGGCGCAGCCCTGAAAGCTGGTGCTGCTCTTCACCTTCCCTTGGAACCTTATCTACAGGAACAATATCACTGGGGATCTGTGCTTCCCTAGAGACAGCACATCTCCTGGTGCTCGTCCTCGGCAGAGCCTCTTTCCGAAAAGGCAAACGTCCCACTTCTTCTCCAAAATGGAAGGTCGCAGCCCTGAAAGCTGGTGCTCCTCTTCACCTTCTCTTGGCATCTTATCTACAGGCACAAAAGCACTGAGGATCTGTGGTTTCCTAGAGACAGAACATCTCATGGTGCTCGTCCCCGGCAAAACCTCTTTCCGATAAAGAAAACATCCCACTCCTTCTCCCACAAGGCAGGTCGCCTCCCTGAAACCTGATGCTGCTCTTCACCTTCTCTTGGTGCACTATCTACAGGCACAACAGCACTGGGAATCTGTGCTTTCCTAGAGACAGCACATCTCATGGTGCTCTTCCTCGGAAGAGCCTCCTTCCGAAAAAGCAAACGTCCGACTCCTTCTCCCACAAGGAAGGTCGCAGCTCTGAAAGCTTGTGCTCCTCTTCACCTTCCCCGTGCATCTCACTCACAAGGACAACAGCACTGGGGATCTGTGCTTCCCTAGAGACAGCACATCTCATGGTGCTCGTCCTCGGCAGAGCCTCTTTCCGAAAAGGCAAACGTCCCACTCCTTCTCCCACAAGGAAGGGCGCAGCCCTGAAAGCTGGTGCTGCTCTTCACCTTCCCTTGGAACCTTATCTACAGGAACAATATCACTGGGGATCTGTGCTTCCCTAGAGACAGCACATCTCCTGGTGCTCGTCCTCGGCAGAGCCTCTTTCCGAAAAGGCAAACGTCCCACTTCTTCTCCAAAATGGAAGGTCGCAGCCCTGAAAGCTGGTGCTCCTCTTCACCTTCTCTTGGCATCTTATCTACAGGCACAAAAGCACTGAGGATCTGTGGTTTCCTAGAGACAGAACATCTCATGGTGCTCGTCCCCGGCAAAACCTCTTTCCGATAAAGAAAACATCCCACTCCTTCTCCCACAAGGCAGGTCGCCTCCCTGAAACCTGATGCTGCTCTTCACCTTCTCTTGGTGCACTATCTACAGGCACAACAGCACTGGGAATCTGTGCTTTCCTAGAGACAGCACATCTCATGGTGCTCTTCCTCGGAAGAGCCTCCTTCCGAAAAAGCAAACGTCCGACTCCTTCTCCCACAAGGAAGGTCGCAGCTCTGAAAGCTTGTGCTCCTCTTCACCTTCCCCGTGCATCTCACTCACAAGGACAACAGCACTGGGGATCTGTGCTTCCCTAGAGACAGCACATCTCATGGTGCTCGTCCTTGGCAGAGCCTCTTTCCGAAAAGGCAAACGTCCCACTCCTTCTCCCACAAGGAAGGTCGCAGCCCTGAACGCTGGTGCTCCTCTTCACCTTCCCTTCGCACCTTATCTACAGGCACAAAAGCACTGGGGATCTGTGGTTTCCTAGAGACAGCACATCTCATGGTGCTCGTCCTCTGCAGAGCCTCTTTCCGATAAAGCAAATGTCCGACTCCTTCTCCCACAAGGAGGGTAACAGCCCTGAAAGCAGGTGCTGCTCTTCACCTTCTCTTGGTGCACTATCTACAGGCACAACAGCACTGGGGATCTGTGCTTTCCTAGAGACAGCACATCTCATGGTGCTCGTCCTCGGCAGAGCCTCTTTCTTAAAAGGCAAACGTCCGAATCCTTCTCCCACAAGGAAGGTCTCACCCCTGGAAGCTTGTGCTCCTCTTCACCTTCCCCGTGCATGTCATTCACAAGAACAACAGCAGTGGGGATCTGTGCTAAACTATAGACAGCACATCTCATGGTGCTCGTCCTCGGCAGAGCCTCTTTCCAAAAAGTCAAACGTCCCACTCCTTCTCCCACAAGGAAGGTCGCCCCCCTGAAAGCTGGTGCTGCTCTTCACCTTCTCTTGGTGCACTATCTACAGGGACAACAGCAGTGGGGATCTGTGCTTTCCTAGAGACAGCACATCTCATGGTGCTCGTTCTCGGCAGAGCCTCTTTCCGAAAAGGCAAACGTCCCACTCCTTCTCCCACAAGGAAGGGCGCAGCCCTTAAAGCTGGTGCTGCTCTTCACCTTCCCTTGGAACCTTATCTACAGGAACAATATCACTGAGGATCTGTGCTTCCCTAGAGACAGCACATCTCCTGGTGCTCGTCCTCGGCAGAGCCTCTTTCCGAAAAGGCAAACGTCCCACTTCTTCTCCAAAATGGAAGGTCGCACCCCTGAAAGCTGGTGCTGCTCTTCACCTTCCCTTGGCACCTTATCTACAGGCACAAAAGCACTGGGGATCTGTGGTTTCCTAGAGACAGAACATCTCATGGTGCTCGTCCTCGGCAAAACCTCTTTCCGATAAAGCAAACGTCCAACTCCTT
Source organism: Harpia harpyja (assembly GCF_026419915.1). Taxonomy (NCBI): domain Eukaryota; kingdom Metazoa; phylum Chordata; class Aves; order Accipitriformes; family Accipitridae; genus Harpia; species Harpia harpyja. The sequence goes on from NC_068949.1 coordinate 11,377,254, forward strand.
CTCCCGCAAGGAAGGTCGCAGCCCTGAAAGCTGTTGCTGCTCTTCACCTTCTCTTCATGCACTATATACAGGCACAACAGCAGTGGGGATCTTAGATTAACTAGAGACAGAACGTCTCCTGGTGCTCATCCTCGGCAGAGCCTTTTTCCGAAAAAGCAAACGTCCGACTCCTTCTCCCACAAGAAAGATTGCAGCCCTGAAAGCTGGTGCTGCTCTTCACCTTCTCTTGGTGCCCTACCTACAGGCACAACAGCAGTGGGGATCTGTGGTTTCCTAGAGACAGCACATCTCCTGGTGCTCGTCCTCGGCATAGCCTCTTTCCGAAAAGGCAAACGTCCGACTCCTTCTCCCACAAGGAAGGTCGCAGCCCTGAAAGCTGGTGCTGCTCTTCACCTTCTCTAGGTGCACTATCTACAGGCAGAACAGCAGGGGGGATCTGTGCTTTGCTATAGACAGCACGTCTCATGGTGCTCGTCCTCAGCAGAGCTTCTTTCCGAAAAGGCAAACGTCCGACTCCTTCTCCCACAAGGAAGGTCGCCGCCCTGAAAGCTGGTGCTGCTCTTCACCTTCTCTTGGTGCACTATCTACAGGCACAACAGCACTGGGGATCTGTGCTTTCCTAGAGACAGCACAGCTCATGGTGCTTGTCCTCGGCAGAGCCTCTTCCCGAAAAGGCAAACGTCCGACTCCTTCTCCCACAAGGAAGGGCGCAGCCCTTGAAGCACTTGCGGGTCTTCACCTTCTCTTGGTGCCCAATCTACAGGCACAACAGCATGGGGGATCTGTGGTTTCCTAGAGACAGCACATCTCATGGTGCTCGTCCTCGGCAGAGTCTCTTTCCGAAAAGGCAAACGTCCGACTTCTTCTCCCACAAGGAAGGTCGCAGCCCTGAAAGCTTGTGTTCCTCTTCACCTTCCCCGTGCATCTCACTCACAAGGACAACAGCACTGGGGATCTGTGCTTCCCTAGAGACAGCACATCTCATGGTGCTCGTCCTTGGCAGAGCCTCTTTCCGAAAAGGCAAACGTCCGACTCCTTCTCCCACAAGGAAGGTCGCAGCCCTGAAAGCTGGTGCTCCTCTTCACCTTCCCTTGGCACCTTATCTACAGGCACAAAAGCACTGGGGATCTGTGGTTTCCTAGAGACAGCACATCTCATGGTGCTCGTCCTCTGCAGAGCCTCTTTCCGATAAAGCAAATGTCCGACTCCTTCTCCCACAAGGAGGGTAACAGCCCTGAAAGCAGGTGCTGCTCTTCACCTTCTCTTGGTGCACTATCTACAGGCACAACAGCACTGGGGATCTGTGCTTTCCTAGAGACAGCACGTCTCATGGTGCTCGTCCTCGGCAGAACCTCTTTCCGAAAAAGCTAACGTCCCACTCCTTCTCCCACAAGGAAGGTCGCAGCCCTTGAAGCACTTGCGGGTCTTCACCTTCTCCTGCTGCACTATCTACAGGCACAACAGCAGTGGGGATCTGTGCTTTCCTAGAGACAGCACATCTCATGGTGCTCGTCCTCGGCAGAGCCTCTTTCCAAAAAGTCAAACTTCCCACTCCTTCTCCCACAAGGAAGGTCGCCCCCCTGAAAGCTGGTGCTGCTCTTCACCTTCTCTTGGTGCACTATCTACAGGGACAACAGCAGTGGGGATCTTGTGATTTCCTATAGACAGCACATCTCATGGTGCTTGTCCTCGGCAGAGCCTCTTTCCGAAAAGGCAAACGTCCCACTCCTTCTCCCACAAGGAAGGGCGCAGCCCTGAAAGCTGGTGCTGCTCTTCACCTTCCCTTGGAACCTTATCTACAGGAACAATATCACTGGGGATCTGTGCTTCCCTAGAGACAGCACATCTCCTGGTGCTCGTCCTCGGCAGAGCCTCTTTCCGAAAAGGCAAACGTCCCACTTCTTCTCCAAAATGGAAGGTCGCAGCCCTGAAAGCTGGTGCTCCTCTTCACCTTCTCTTGGCATCTTATCTACAGGCACAAAAGCACTGAGGATCTGTGGTTTCCTAGAGACAGAATATCTCATGGTGCTCGTCCCCGGCAAAACCTCTTTCCGATAAAGAAAACATCCCACTCCTTCTCCCACAAGGCAGGTCGCCTCCCTGAAACCTGATGCTGCTCTTCACCTTCTCTTGGTGCACTATCTACAGGCACAACAGCACTGGGAATCTGTGCTTTCCTAGAGACAGCACATCTCATGGTGCTCTTCCTCGGAAGAGCCTCCTTCCGAAAAAGCAAACGTCCGACGCGTTCTCCCACAAGGAAGGTCGCAGCCGTGAAAGCTGGTGCTGCTCTTCCCCTTCCCTTGGCACCCTATATACAGGCACAAAAGCACTGGGGATCTGTGCTATCCTAGAAATAGCACATCTCGTCGTGCTCGTTCTCGGCAGAGCCTCTTTCCGAAAAGGCAAACGTCCGACTCCTTCTCCCAAATTGAAGGTCGCCGACCTGAAAGCTGGTGCTGCTCTTAACCTTCCCTTGGCACCCTATCTACAGGCACAACAGCACTGGGGATCTGTGCTTGCCTAGAGACAGCACATCTCCTGGTCCTCGTCCTCGACAGAGTCTCTTTCCGATAAAGCAAACGTCCCAATCCTTCTCCCACAAGGAAGGTCGCAGCCCTGAAAGCCGGTGCTGCTCTTCACCTTCTCTTGGTGCACTATCTACAGGCACAACAGCAGTGGGGATCTGTGCTTGCCTAGAGACAGCACATCTCATGGTGCTCGTCCTCGGCAGAGCCTCTTTCCGAGAAGTCAAACATCCGACTCCTTCTCCCAAATGGAAGGTCGCAGCCCTGAAAGCTGGTGCTGCTCTTCACCTTCCCTTGGCACCCTATATACAGGCAGAACAGCAGTGGGGATCTGTGCTTAACTAGAGACAGCACATCTCATGGTGCTCGTCCTCGGCAGAGCCTCTTTCCGATAAAGCAAACGTGCGACTCCTTCTCCCAAATTGAAGGTCGCCGACCTGAAAGCTGGTGCTGCTCTTCACCTTCTCTTGGTGCACTATCTACAGGCAGAGCAGCACTGAGGATCTCTGCTTTCCTAGAGACAGCACATCTCATGGTGCTCGTCCTCGGCAGAGCCTCTTTCCGAAAAGGCAAACGTCCGACTCCTTCTCCCAAATGGAAGGTCGCCGCCCTGAAAGCTGGTGCTGCTCTTCCCCTTCCCTTGCCACCCTATATACTGGCAGAACAGCAGTGGGGATCTGTGCTAAACTAGAGACAGCACGTCTCATGGTGCTCGTCCTCGGCAGAGCCTCTTTCCAAAAAGTCAAACGTCCGACTCCTTCTCCCACAAGGAAGGTCGCCGCCCTGAAAGCTGGTGCTGCTCTTCAACTTCTCTTGTTGCACTATCTACAGGCAGAACAGCAGTGGGGATCTGTGCTTTCCTAGAGACAGCACATCTCATGGTGCTCGTCCTCGGCAGAGCCTCTTTCCGAGAAGTCAAACATCCGACTCCTTCTCCCAAATGGAAGATCGCAGCCCTGAAAGCTGGTGCTGCTCTTCACCTTCTCTTGTTGCACTATCTACAGGCACAACAGCAGTGGGGATCTGTGCTTGCCTAGAGGCAGCACAGCTCATGGTGATCGTCCTCGGCAGAGCCTCTTTCCGGAAAGGCAAACGTCCAACTCCTTCTCCCAAATGGAAGGTCGCAGCCCTTGAAGCACGTGCGGGTATTCACCTTCTCTTGGTGCACTATCTACAGGCACAACAACACTGGGGATCTTGTGCTTTCCTAGAGGCAGCACATCTCATGGTGCTAGTCCTCGGCAGAGCCTCTTTCCAGAAAGGCAAACGTCCGACTCCTTCTCCCAAATGGAAGGGGCCAGCCCTTGAAGCACTTGCGGGTCTTCACCTTCTCTTGGTGCACTTTCTACAGGCACAACAGCACTGGGTCTCTGTGCTTTCCTAGAGACAGCACATCTCATGGTGCTCGTCCTCGGCAGAGCCTCTTTCCAAAAAAGAAAAACGTCCGACCCCTTGTCTCACAAGAGAGGTCGCAGACCTGAAAGATTGTGCTCCTCTTCACCTTCCCCGTGCAGCTCACTCACTAGGACAACAGCACTGGGGATCTGTTCTTACCTAGAGACAGCACATCTCATGGTGCTTGTCCTCGGCAGAGCCTCTTTCCGAAAAGGCAAACGTCCCACACCTTCTTCCACAAGGAAGGTCGCAGCCCTGAAAGCTGATACTGCTCTTCAACTTCTCCTGGTGCACTATCTAC